>NC_133334.1:98176961-98480961 GCF_042186555.1 Aquarana catesbeiana | reverse complement strand
AAAACGCCTCAATAGCATTATAGGAAAATTAATACATAGAGATCAAGTAGGCTTCATGCCAAATAGACAGGCAGGCGATAATATACGCAGGGCAGTGTTATTGGCACATATTGCTAAAAAACGGAAAATCCCTTTATGTTTTCTATCTCTCGATATTAAGAGGGCATTTGACCCAGTATCCTGGCAATATATGCAATATTCATTACAAAAATGGGGTTTTGGACCCCACTTTTTAACATGGATCAAAGCATTATATAATAAACCCAAAGCCTATATAAAATATGCTGGATACAAATCTGAAGCCTTTAATATCGAAAGAGGTACCCGACAGGGTTGCCCATTATCTCCCTTATTATTTGCCCTTATACTCGAACCCATGGCCCAATACATCAGAACAAACCAAACTATAACTGGCATTGAAGTAGGAGGTATTACACACAAATTATGTATATTTGCAGACGATATATTACTTTTTCTATCATCACCACAGGTCTCTGGTCCTAACTTAATACCAGCTCTTGATGGATTTGCAGCCCTATCCGGCCTTATGATTAATCCTAAGAAATGCCTAGTGCTTAATATTTCACTCACAAACATGGAATTGATCCCGGCTAGGGCTGCACTCCCATTCACATGGGCAGAAAAATCAATCCCATATCTTGGAATTCATTTAACAGCATCTCATTCTGACTTATTCTCAACCAATTATCCTCCTGTATTAAGACAGATCACAAATCTAATAAAACAATGGTCGCAACTTCCTTTATCCTGGATGGGGAAGATTAATGCAATCAAAATGACTATTCTACCCAAATTGCTTTATCTATTCAGAGTCCTCCCTATTCCAATTCCTTTCTATTTTTTGAGAATAGTACAAAAAAGAGCAACTTCGTTTATATGGGGCTCTTCTAAACCACGTATACCTATACACACACTACATCTTCCCAAAAATAAAGGAGGCCTGGGATACCCTAATTTTACTAACTACTACAGAGCAGCACATTTGGCCAGTCTGTCCAAATACCATGCAAAACAGGAAATCCCATTATGGGTATTTATAGAGGCTTCAGAAAATGACCCTCTATTAATATCAAATTTATTATGGCTTGATCCTAAAGACCGCTTTAAAATTCATAATCCCATAACTAAACACTTCTTATCTCTCTGGAATAAATTAAAACCAAATATCAGTTACAATCTCCACACAATCCTCTCCTTTCTTTTATCAGAAATCCGGCCTTTTATCTGGCATGGATCTACCCAAATTCTTTTAAAGCTTGGACAACATCAGGCATTCAGACACTAAGTGACTTCATAGCATCTAAATCATTCCTTTCATTCCCATCGCTTAGAGAAAAATATGATCTACCAAACTCTGAGATATTTAGATATCTCCAAATCAAAAATTTCTATACACCGTTCCTAAAGGGGGATACACCATTATCCCAATTATCCATTTTTGAATCAATCTGTACAAAAGATCCATTTGCTAAAGGTACAACTTCATCACTTTATAATCAATTATATGGAGTAGCAAATCTTAATAGACCCTCTTACGTTCAGAGGTGGGAGGAGGACCTGGGACGAACTTTAGAAGACACGGACTGGTCTAACATATGGCTCACATCTAAGTCATCTTCACCCAACATCTTAGCACTGGAGACAAATTATAAAGTCCTAACTCGCTGGTACCTTGTACCCGCTAGAGTGGCAAAATATTCACCTAATACCTCAGCTCTTTGTTTTCGAGGATGCCCAGAAATAGGCACATATTTACACATATGGTGGACGTGCCCAGTAATCCAAACCTTCTGGAAGGAAGTCTTCGTGATTGCATCTAAAATATTTAAAAAAATAATACAACCAGATCCATATTTAACTTTACTTAATCTAAAACCGGAATGGTTAACACTCTCTCAATTCAAACTAATGATCCAACTAATAACGGCTGCAAAACAAACAGTGGCCAAGGCATGGAAATCTCCTACATTGGTACTAGCAGAAACAATTCACAGAATGAATAATACAATGTCCCATGCTAAGATGGTAGCCATCGATCAAAATCAAATTCCAAAATTTGAAAAACTTTGGCATCCTTGGATAAAACAACAGTTCCTGTCAAACTTCAATGACTCTGTCCTGTTGCCATGGTAACAGATTAAATGACTTACAGAGACACCCATTCTAAGGCTTCAAAGAGAACTAAAAAGAATAATAAACTAACGAGCGGGACAACCTTGTGGACCATACCTCTACCTTTCAACCCTTTTTCTTCTTTCTCTTTCCTTTTCTCCACCTTACGATTAAAGCTCATTATCAGAATTTATTTGACCTATATACACTCTACCTGTAAACAATATGTATAGTAGGTATAAATCATTTAAATACCTACAAAAGTAACTAAGGAAATGATATATATCTTTAATTTAGGTTTACGTGAACCCAATGTTTAATATTTGAAATTTCATGATATTTACCTATATAAACCCTACTGTAAAACAATGAGCTTACTTTATAGATCCTTGCAAACTTACTTTATGTATCTTTATAACATTGTATACTCAATAAACTTCTTTTGACAAGGAAAAAAAAAAGAAAAAAAAAAAAAAAAAATTTCTCAAAAAATCTGGTGGTTTTCATTTTTCACTCACAGCTTTCAGAGTTGTAAAAGACTCCCCCCAAACCATATTTTTTATGAAAGTGCATTACCAGTAGGATAAAAAGAAGGTGCTACTGATTTTTAGGCCCCACAGTAGTTGCACAACACAAATGTTTATCAAATCACTATTTTTACTAAAAAAAGACCACTGCAATCCTTATTAGCAGAAATAAACACAACGTAACTTACAAAATTCCTACTAAGGCTTCGTTCACATGGGGTGTACTAAAGAATAAGCCCATGGAGGGCCATATAGAGGGCCTTGTTTACACACACTGGGGTGTTTTGTGCATGCCTGTTCAGACAATCCCATTCATGTCAAATGTGATACAGTGGCTGCAAAGACAGATCGGACATCCATGCGGGTGTAGGTGCCTGGCACCAAACTTCTGGGGGTCAGAATCAGTGCTGGGGGGGGGGGCTACGGTGGCAAAGGAAGGGGATAGCAAGGGGGGGTAGGCATTTTAGTGGCCAGTGCAGCAAAGGATGTGGAAGGGCAGGAAGCAGAGCGTGAGAGGCAGAGAATCGCCAGGGGGCATTTTAGGTGAATAGCTCTGATCAGCGGCTTGTTAGTTACTAATCAGAGCTATTGTTTTGTTAAGCAGAGTCTGGTGAACAGTTCTGCTACAAGTTCATGGTCGCCGGAGTGACCATGGGCTTTTAGCAGAAGGAGAAATGTCAGGTCTGTACAGCACATGGACCTGGCCAGCTGGAAGCAGTGCAGCAAAAAGGGTTAAACAATCACCCGCAGTGCATTGGTGGTAAAAGTTCCATAGGATTTAAAGGGATCAGAGGCGTATGCAAAGGGTGTGCCAGATGTGCCTAAGTACACCCTAATCAACCCGGGAGCATGCCTCCCAACTGCCTGGTCCCAATGGCAGAACATGCTCCATGTTGGAAACACTGTTCTGTGTCTCCCCTGCAGCTGTGCTTCTGATAGGCAGCTACAGAGGAAACGTTGTTTGCTTATGTCAGGGAGAGGATGGGTACTAAAGAGCAGCACAGGGAGTAGGAAGGCAGGAGAATGATTGTGATTGGCTTTATACGGGGGTGGGGACTAAAGCTGGCATGGCAGTGGGGGTGGGTCTATAAGCCAATCACAGTCAATTATAGCCCTGCCCCTACTATACATGCCGTCTTTTAGTACCCGCCCCCTCCCCATAATAAACAAACTGCGTTTAGCTGCCTGTGAAAAGTGCAGCTGTAGAGGAGACAGAGGAAAGAGGAAAGAGGAATGATTTCTGTCCTTCTCCATGGACTTTTAACATTACTTAGTATACTGCAACTCCAGCTCTCCCCCCTCTTATCCCCAGGTCCAGTAGGCAGGGCTATGAGTAGCTGTCATGTTTCTCTACCTACAGGACCAGAAAATAGGAGAAGGGGGAGAAGAACTGGAGCTGCAGTACCCTGAGTACTATGAAGAGTCCAGGGAGAAGGAGAACACAAGTTAGCAGTGCAGAAATGAGCGAGAGAGGGTAATTTACTACTGCACTTTGTGCTCTGCATCATTATTGACCTCTGTACGCTATTGTAAGTGACTCAGAGCTCAGAAGTGACTCAGAGGTCAGTAGTAAGTAAGGCAGAGTCGAGGGGTCAGTAGTAAGTGATGTGGAGTTCAGGTGTCAGTAGTAAGTGAGGCAGAGTTCAGGGGTCAGTAGTAAGTGAGGTAGAGTTCAGGGGTCAGTAGAAAGTGAGGCAGAGTTCAGGGGTCAGTAGAAAGTGAGACAGAGTTCACTGTTCAGTAGTAAGTGAGGCAAAGTTGAGGGGTCAGTAGTAAGAGAAGTGGAGTTCAGAGGTCAGAAGTAAGTGAGGTATAGTTCAGAGATCAGTTGTAAGTAAACCAGAGTTCAGGGGTCAATAGTAAATGGGGTAAAGTTCAGAGGTCAGTGGTAAGTGAGACAGAGTTCAGGGGTCAGTAGTAAGTGAGGCAGAGTTTAGGGGTCAGTAATAAGTGAAGTGGAGTTCAGAGGTCAGAAGTAAGTGGGTGGAGTTCAGAGGTCAGTAGTAAGAAAACCAGAGTTCAGGGGTCAGTAATAAGTGGGGCAAAATACAGAGGTCAGTAGTAAGTGAGGCAGAGGTCAGTAGTAGGTGAACCAGAGTTCAGGGATCACTAATAAGTGAACCAGAGTTCATGGGTCAATAGTAAACGAGGCAGAGTTTGGAGGTCAGTAGTAAGAGAACCAGAGTTCATGTATCACTAGTAAGTGAACCAGAGTTCAGGGATCACTTGTAAGTGAACCAGAGTTCAGGGATCAGTAGTAAGTGAACCAGAGTTCATGGGTCAGCAGTAAGTGAGGCAGATTTTAGAGGTCGGTAGTAAGTGAACCAGAGTTCAGGTATCAGTAGTAAGTGAACCTAAGTTCATGGGTCAGTAGTAAGTGCGGCAGAGTTTAGAGGTCAGTAGTAAGTGATGCAGAGTTTATGGGTCAGCGGTAAGTGAGGCAGAGTTCAGGGGTTAGTAGTAAATGAGGCAGAGGTCAGTAGTAAGTGAGCCAGAGTTCATAGATCAGTAGTAAGTGAACCAGAGTTCATTGGTGAGTAGTAAGTGAGCCAGAGTTCATGGATCAGTAGTAAGTGAGGCAGAGTTCAGAGGTCAGTGGTAAATGAACTAAAGTTTAGGGATCAGTAGTAAATGAGGCAGAGTTCAGGGATCAGTAGTGAGGCGGAGTTCAGGGGTCAGTATTAATAACAGAGAGTTTAGAGGTTAGTAATAATAAATGATCAGCTTGGCTTTCAAACTAATGCTGTGCAGTTTTCCCACCCCCATGGGTGCAGCACAGTGTACCTGTGGTTTTCATGTGGGTTAGCTGCACTTTGCCATAGACTTCTATGTCTCATGGTTTTAATGTGCTTTCTGAAAGTGCACAAAGACCACCCTTTCAGTTTTTGTTTTCAGGAAGCACACCAAAACCACAGGATATAATAGAAGTCTATGGCAAAGTGCAACTAGCTCACATGGAAACTGCGGGTACACTGCGCTGCAACCATGTAAACCATATGTCATCAGTGTGAATGCACCCTAGTGGGGGAGGGAAGACTAAAAGCATATTTTTTGGGTATGTAGCGATATGGACTGTCAACAGAAAGCACTGTACCTTTGAGTGATTCTAGACATCACTTGTCCTTCTGGTCAGTGTAATCAGTGACCTCATATTTGTGTGTCCAACAAAGTGAATTATGGGACATATAGTTCTCCTTTAAACTATTGCTATGCACCCCTGTACCCAAAGACTACACATCCCAGGGATCTTTGCAGTGACATGAAGGTTGCTGGGAGTGACCATAAAAGGAGCAAGAAGCCCATGCAGAACTCTCTTCCTCCTGGGCCTGACTTCAGACAGACCTCTCCTTGTAACAGGGAGAGAGAGGTCGCTGCCTACCATGCGGAGCCTTACTTCCACCTAGAGGTCCAAGGGGCGTACCTCTGTTTATTTGCTGTCGGACATCCTGTCGCTAACATCACTTGGATCGACTGTTCGTCGGTGTGGGTGCGCGGGTCAGGTTTCACTTCGGAAGACCGAGACAGCGGAGCCACTGCCCAAGTGCCGCTACACGTATTCCTGTCCAGAAGACCTCGGATTGATCTGGTCGTTGGTGAGAGGGCAAATTGCTCGACCCTTTATTTATTCATTGCCACTATTACAGAACACTGTGCACAGACACCTTTACCCCAAGAACGCTTTACTTCATTGCTTGAACACTGTGCTTAGACACCTTAGATCTTCACCACTAGGAACCTGTTGCTTTACATACAACCAAATGGATTACAGTTAACAAGCTCCAACTAGCTAGCGAAGAACATCAGATCTGGAACTCTTTTGCCATTACTCATAGGAAAGCCTAGATATTACCTTGTGTAGACCTGCTCTTTCCTTAGGATAGCATAGTCTGGCTAGATTACATCTTTCTCAAAGTGGCAACATAAGTAGTAAACTGAAACATCTGATAGAAAGTGACTTCAGATTTAAATATAGTGTACATATATGTATATAATATTGTTCATTGCTGAATCACTGTTTGTGTCATTGGGAGGAATTTGTTTGCAGAGTTGGCGCTGTTATCCCAGCTCAGCAGATTTATTACCTCTTTCTGTGAAATAACTTTTTCCGTATTTGGTTCAAGTAAAACATTTCAGAACCTAACATTACTGAGTTGTTTTATTCTTGCTGCACAGTGTTAGAAGGATGTCTGAACCCAGAGTGTCAGGTGGGTTGGAAGGTTCACTTAGTCATGGCCATGCAGATGAGCAGGTAATACTTAGCAGTCCCTAAGGGGGCCGTGCTACAGGTACAGGAAGGCTTTTGTTTTATTTAACCATGCCCCTTTAAGCCCCTCCTACTGTAAACACAATTTGGGCACACCCACCATTCATTTGGGCTTTGGGGTGCACACCCTAACGCAATAGGCTGCGCAAATCTATGAAAGGGGTACATTTTTCATGCAATTTTGTTCCACTTTTTAAACACCAAAAGTGTATCAAAAACTGATCAGCGTGAGGGCCCTTAGTCTGATATTTAGTTAAAGGTTTCTCTAAAGGAAGGGGCGCATGTGAGTTGTCACTTTAAAGGAAACCTGATCTGAATGAAGTATGAAGGATTCCATTGCTGACCTCATTGCTGATCTCATGAGAATGAAAGTTGTTTGTCTCTGGGTTTAACACTTTATCAATCACAGACAGAACAAGCATGCAGCAAGTGAAGTCAGATCTCCTAACAGGTGCACTTGTTCCTAGCCAGTGACTCAGGAAATGCAAGACAAACAGGCAACTTGCATTTATGGAACGAAAGGGCAGTAATAACGTTCAACTTATCTCTCTCATTGGAGATATCAGCTTTATATACAATATACACATTTGATAAATAATACAAAGGGTAACCAGTAATGTAATTGTGTTCAGTTTCATTTTATTAAACTTTAACAGAATAAAAAAAAAAAAGGAAATTAATTATATTGTTTCGTTGTTATCAAGCCAAACTGCACACATCGGTGCAATGTTGGAGTTCCCTAAGGCGTGTCTGTGTAAATATGCAAAGTAGATCAAATAGCACATTCTAAAATAATTTGTGGTTAACCTAACTAAACATAGCCTGCAATGTCTGCCAATATGTTACTATTCTAAAGTACAACTGCCAGCCCTACAAGTACTGATCATCATCTTACAATAACAATGTAGGCTCTCATACAAATTGTTTGAGGTTAATACAAAAATGCCGTCTTTTCAAATGCAAATGGATGTTGATGAGCTTTGATAATTATTGCTTGAGCAGAACTATGGCATCCTTACATAAGCTTTCATTTACCTCTGAGCAAACATGTTCAGTATAATGATGTGCTGGAATAGTTTGACATAATATGGATTTAAAAGCTGAAATGCTGAATACCTGCCAAAGATTTTATCCATCCAGCCCTGAGATTTGCACAGCCCTGCCAGACAACACAGCCAGGTTGGCAACGTCACTTTATTTCAGTTAAAGTTATTGTAAGCTTCTTTCTTTTTAAATAACAAACATGTTATACTTAGCTCCTCTGTGCAAGGGTTTTGCACAGAGTGGCCCCCTACCCTCCTTTTCTGGGGTTCCCCCGTGGTGCTCCTGGCTCCTCCTCTTCTCGCGTGCCCCCCACAGAGAAGCGCTTTCCCTGGGGGCACTCCTGCGGGTGCGTGCCAGAGTCCTGCTTGATTTTCTATCACTGTTTAGATGATAATGGTCTCTACAAATAAAGGGGTGAATCTCCCCAGTAGAGGCAGAGATACCAAAAAAACATGACAGAGGGTAAAAAAGCTTCCTATTCTACCCAAAACTAAAAAAAAAGGTTTTTACCTAGAGATACACTTTGAAGAGAGTCACTTGGGAAAAGGTGCAAACTTTGAGGTGAGAAGTTCACATCCCTCCCAAGCCTTCCTGTTATGGGTGAATTTTGAAAAGCAAAGTTTGGACACTTCCTGATAGGTCACAGGCTTGCTTGATTTCCCTTATGTAGAGGTGCCCCCGTGGGGGCGCTGAGTGTGTAGTTGCATCTGTCACCCTGAGCGGCCTGGAATTTACTTCCAGTCACACATTCCGAGACAATGAATAGTCCATCGGCTTGTTTTTGTTGTTTTTATTGAGGGGATTTAACTTGGATGGGGAAAAGGGACATGGGATGCCCAGAAAATAATGATCTTGTAAGATGAAATGTTGAAATCTATATTGGCAGTCTCTAAAGCTCCATACTCCTCCAACACATCACTCATGAGTAAACTCCACTTTGTCTACTGCGCAATCCTTGATTCCTGTCACAGTTAGCACATGGTTAGGCCTCACTCTGAATAAGTCCCAACTGTTCAATATCCGCCATTTGTTGGCAGGGGTCAGCTTCCTGGCTGATGAATGCAAATGTTCCTCCAGTATTTTTTGATAACATACTGCATTCATCTTGCCATCAATTTTGACCAAATTTCCTGTGCCTTAGTAGCTCACACATCCCCAAAACATCAGCGATCCACCTTCGTGTTTCACAGTAGGAATGGTGTACCTTTCATCATAGGCCCTGTTGACTGCTGTTGTGGCCAAAAAGCTCAATTTTGGTCTCATCACTCCAAATGACTTTGTTCCAGAAGGTTTGAGGCTTGTCTCTGTGCTGTTTGTAAGCGGATACTTTGTGGCATTTGCACAGTAATGGCTTTCTTATGGCGACTCGACCATGTAGCCCATCTTTCTTCAAACGGGCAGTTGTGGCTGAAAGTTTAGTTGGTCTACCTGACCGTGGTTTGGTTTCAACAGAACCCCTCATTTTCTACTTCTTGATTAGAGTTTGAACATGCTGATTGGCATTCTCAATTCCTTGGATATCTTTTATATCCCTTTCCTGTTTTATACAGTTCAACTTCCTTTTCCCGCAGATCTTTTGACAATTCTTTTGCTTTCCCCATGACTCAGAATTACGGATGAGCCGAACACCCTCCTGTTCGGTTCGCAGCAGAACATGCGAACAGGCAAAAAATTTGGCAGAACACACAAACACCGTTAAAGTCTATGGGACACAAACATGAATAATCAAAAGTGCTCATTTCATTCTATAGGCTTATTTGCAAGTTATTGTCATAAAAAGTGTTTGGGGACCTGTGTCCTGCCCCAGGGGACATGTATCAATGCAAACATTTTTTTTTAAAATGGCCGTTTTTTTGGGAGCAGTGATTTTTTTAATGCTTAAACTGAAACAATAAAAATGAAATATTCCTTTAAATATTATGCCTTGGGGGTGTCTATAGTATGCCTTTAAAGTGGCGCATTTTTCTCGTGTTTAGAACAGTACCACAGCAAAATGACATTTCTAAAGGAAAAATTGTCATTCAAAACTGATCTTGGCTGTAATGCATTGTCGGGTCTTGGCAATATAGATAAAACTCATTAAAAAAAAGGGCATGGGATTCCCCCCCCCCCAGTCCATTACCAGGCCCTTCAGGTCTGATATGGAAATTAAGGGGAACCCTGCGCCAATTTTTTTTTTAAAAATGGTGTAGCCTATTTAGTGCTTACAAGTCAAAATCCGTATTTTTTGCTAGAAAATTACTTAGAGCCCCCAAACATTATATATATTTTTTTAGCAGGGAATCTAGAGAATAAAATGGCGATTGTTGCAATATTTTATATTACACAGTATTTGTGCAGCAGTGTTTTAAACGCAACTTTTTGGGAAAAGGGACACTTTCATGAAATAAAAAAAAAAACAAACAGTAAAGTTACCCCAATTTTTTTGTATAATGTGAAAGATGATGTTACTTCAAGTAAATAGATACCATACATGTCACGCTTTATAATTGCATGCACTCGTGGAATGGCGACAAACTACGATACCTAGAAATCTCCATAGGCGACACCTTAAATTTTTTTTACGGTTACCAGGTTAGAGTTACAGAGGAGGTCTAGTGATAGAATTATTGCTCTCACTCTGACGATCGTGGCAATACCTCACATGTGTGATTTGAACACTGTTTACATATTCAGGTGAGACTTCCGTATGCGTTTTCTTTGCTGCGCAAGCTCTCGGGGACGGGGGCGCTTTAAAAAAATGTTTTCTTATTTATTTTATTTATTTTTATATTAATAAATTGTGTTTTTAAAAAAAAGAATTTTGATCACTTTTATTGCTGTCACAAGGGATGTAAACATCCCTTGTGACAGTAATAGGTGGTGACAGGTACTCTTTATGGAGGGATCGGGTGTCTAAAAGACTTTTGCACTTCAAAGTATTCAGATTGCCGTTTTCGGCGATTTTGAATACTGTATATTTTTTTAAAACCGGCGTCATTGGCAGCCGAGTAAACGGGAAGTGATGCCCTTCCGTGTTTACAATTAGGAGGCTGGAACGAAGCCGCTCACGGCTTCGTTCCAGACTGTTACTAGCCGCCGTATGCGTATTGGTCACTGATGGAGCGGGAGGCCTGGTAAGAGTGGCGGGAGGCAGCGGGAGGCGGCAGGAGGAGGGATGTCCCCTCCCGCTCCTCCGGTATAACAGCCGAGCGGCTTTTAGCTGCTATGTGCCCCATACTCATTCACATAGGGTGGGGGACCGGGATCTGGGGGCCCCCTTATTAAAGGGGGCTCCCGGACTCCGATAAGCCCCCCCGCCTGCAGACCCC
Organism: Aquarana catesbeiana; assembly: GCF_042186555.1. NCBI lineage: Eukaryota > Metazoa > Chordata > Amphibia > Anura > Ranidae > Aquarana > Aquarana catesbeiana. Next base: position 98,469,682 of record NC_133334.1, on the reverse strand, counting down.
GACAACCAATGGCCAGGGTTGTCGGGAAGAGGCCCTTGTCCTCATCGACATGGGGACAAGGTGCTTTGGGTTGAGGGGGTCGCAGGGCGCCCCCCTGTCCCAAAGCACCCACCCCCCCATGTTGAGGGCATGCGGCCTGGTACGGTTCAGGAAGGGGGGGTGCTCACTTGTCCCCACCCCTTTTTTTGACCGGCCAGGTTTCATGCTCGGATAAGGGTCTGATATGGATTTTGGGGGGACCCCCACGCCGTTTTTTCAGCATAGGGGGTTCCCCTTAAAATCCAGACCCAAGGGCCTGGTATGCTCTTGGAGGGGGAAACCATGCCGGTATTTTATTTAAAATTTAGTGTGGAGTTCCCCCTCAAGATTCATACCAAACACAGTGCCTAGTATTGGCGGGGATCCAAGTCGGATCCCTGTTCATTGAAAGTCGGACGTATGTCAGCTTCAAGTCGCAGGGCAAAGTCGGATCCAAAGTAGGACGGCTGTCGTGTCGCACCAGTGTGAACCCGGCCTCATACACACACTAATTACAAGCAAACAGATCACAGGTGAGGATGGTTACCTTTAATAGCCATTCAAACCCCTTTGTGTCAACTTATGTGCATGTTATCAGGCCAAAATCACCAGGGTATGTAAACTTTTGATCAGAGTCATTTGGGTAGTTTCTGTTGCGATTATGATTTAAAAAGAGTAAAAACAGTTGATTGATAATAAAAGGCTCCAGCCACACACTAACCAAGAGTGAAATAAATGTTTTTGTGTTATCATTCATATTCTCTGAATAATGACTAAGAAATCATAAATTCTGCCAGGGTATGTAAACTTATGAGCACAACTGTATATATAGATATATATATCTATATATATATATATAATTTTAATAAAAATTCTAAAGGCATTTAGTTCACTCTTTTTTTTAAACAAACTATTGAAATTGCACACAAAAATTAAAATTTCATTTAGTTCAATTGGCTACTGAACTGTGCAATGTGGTTGCTTGCCTTCGCGATGCCCTAAAAAAAGTACTGCGGACTGTTGCTCTTTTCGTAGTACACTTACAGTTAAGCAAATAGATTCAAGCATAAAAACAAGCCAGCCATTTCAAATCTGCAGCCAGTTAATCCGGGACATGCGCAAACGTGGTGATGTCAGCACGTTGCTCCTCCCTGCGCGTTTCGTCACTTGTGACGAAGCACGTAGGGAGGAGCGACGTGCTGATGTCACTGCATTCGTGCAGGTCCTGGAGTGACAAGCTGCAGATTTAAGATGGCCGGCTTGTTTTTATGCTTGAATCTATTTGCCTAACTGTAAGTGTACTACAATTTTTTAACATTAAAACACCCAAAGATTTTATGCTATGGAAGATTTTATTTCTTCTTGGGGATCCTGTGTCATTGTACCCTCAATGGGTGGTGGAAGTTTGTGAAGACGCTGTTGCTGTGTTCATCAAAGGCCCTGTCTGGGTATTGAGCTGAAAATGCTTGTGATCTCCCCTAATAGGAGATCATAGGGAGTCGGTAAGCGACAATGAAACTTGAGGTGGAAGTTATCTCTTTACACATCACATTTCCGTTCGTGCACTGTTATATATTGCCACGCTGGATGTCACTTTATTGGATGGACTTGATCAATTGTTATTATTCACTCATGTTTTGTTTATTAGCACAACTTATTTTTTGAATAGTGTTTGTTACTGTGCATATTTCACAGAAAGTTGCTGCTCTTTTGCATGTGTTTACAAATTTTAGACAGTAATAATTTATTTTCTTACAGAGGAAGATTTTGCCCCATCGCACTGCCCCAATGGGCAATCTTCAGAGTCAAGGACCCATGGAGATGGTGTGCATTGACTTTCTGTGCCTGGAGCCTGACTTGAGTGGACAGAAACATATACTGGTGGTGACTTGACCACTTGGTATGCTAGGTATGCCCAGGCATTTCCCACAAAAGACCAGCAAGCATCCACTGTGGCCAAGATCATAGTGAAAATGTTATTTGTACATTATGACCTACCTCAGCATATCCATTCCAATCAAGGGAGAGACTGTGAAAGTAACCTCATCAAGAGGCTCCTATAACCACTCCCTATCACCCTCAAGGGGACCCTCAGCCGGAGAGGTTCAATTATACTCTCCTAGATATGCTTGAGACTCTCACCGTCACCTACATGGCTTGTAGGCAGGACAACCTTTCCTCCTATAAAATTGATAATCTTCCAGACTCTTATGCACATGTTAATTGTTTCATTTCTACTGAACTGACTTTGCTGAAACATATTTTTGGTAATCCTATCCATCTGTACATCTCTACTGAACTGACTTTGCTGAAACATATTTTTGGTAATCTTATCCATCTGTACATCTCTACTGAACTGACTTTGCTGAAACATATTTTTGGTAATTGTCTCCTGCTGCCATATCTTTAAACTTTCATATTTACTGCTAGCTCTATAACAAACAAACTGCAATAGCAATATTACTGGTGATTGATTCTCAACTCCATGTGGCTTGATTGATCAAGAGAGGTAATTAGCTTTACGACCCTAGTCTGTGTCTGTAGCTGGTCTGGCACTGGCCATCTCCTCCCCATATTCAGGTGTCTCACATCAGACCCAATAATGACCAACTGAGAAATGCATCCCAGCTTAGTCTCCCAATAAATTTATGGCAGCTTATGGGGTGGCGCAGACAGGGGCAAGGCGCAGACATCATGGCTCTGTCACGAGTGATGCGAAGCAGTTTAACGAAAGCAGGATAACTAAAGCTGCATGAACAACAACAACAAGAACTCTGCTCTACTCTGCAAGACGACAAGCAAACCAGCTTTGACATTTATTTCATATTAGGTTAGTTTTCCACTCTCTATCCACTAACATGCTCCTTATTCTCTTCCTTCTCACGTTGGTGTCTTCTATCCTCAAATAATTTTTACTCTACCCCTCCTCTCTTCCCTGCAGCATGCACATATCACCCTTATTCCTACCCTCTCCCTACTATGGCATCCATCATCTCCTGCATTTGCTGCACCCACATGCTGACATAAACACCAGAGCCACTAGACACGTGCGCTCATGCACATCCCACTCTCACCTTGCCTTCCTTGCCCTCCTCCTTCTAGTCTCAGGTGACATTTCTCCTAATCCTGGTCCGCCATTTTCCAACTGCAAGCCACATATCCAATACCCCTCCCCCTCTGGCAACCACCGCAATCCACTCAATTTAATTCCTATCCCCCTGCTTCCTCAAAGTACCCCACCAATCTCATGCGCCCTTTGGAACGTCCACTCCATCTGTAGCAAGCTAACATCTGTACATGACCTCTAATGGCTTGAACATACTCGTCATAACAGAAACCTGGCTTCAAAATTTTGACTCAGCTTCTCCTGCTGCCCTCTCCCATGGTGGTCTCCATTGGACTCACTCCCCCAGACCCAACAGACAGAAAGGAGGTGGAGTTGGCTTCCTTCTATCCCCACAAAGCACCTTCCAAGTCCTTCCTGTCGCTCCCTCTCTATCCCTCTTCTTCTTTTTCTTTCGAGATGCACTGTATTCGTCTGTTCTCTCCCATTTCTCTGAGGATTGCAGCAATTTATAGGCCTCCAGGACCGGTATCGCGCTTTCTTGATGACATTGCTGCCTGGCTACCCTACTTTCTCTCCTCTGAAATACCCACCATTATTCTTGGTGACTTTAACATTCCTGTCAATGTTAACAGCCCAACTACAGCTAAACTTCTCGACTTAACCTCATCTTTTGACCTAAGCCAATGGACACATACTTCCACTCACTCCAATGGTAACATCCTTGACCTTGTATTCTCCCATCTCTGCAACCCTGGCAACCTCATGAACACCCCCTTTCCTCGCTCTTATCACAACCTCATTACTTTCACTGTATCCTTGCCTCCAACCACCCATCCCTCCAAGCAGCAAACAATTACTTGTAGAAACTTTCGCCACTTTAACCCTTCTCTTCTCTATTCTGCTACTGACCACCTATATGACATAATCTCTCCCCTGTCCTGTCCTGACCTGGCCACCTCTGTCTACAACAGTTCACTCTCATCATCACTAGATGCACTTGCTTCTCTAACCACACGCAGAATCAGGCCCCGACCGTTACAACCCTGGCAAACTAACAACACTAGAAATCTCAAGAGACGTTGCCGTGCTCTTGAACGACTGTGGCGTAAAACCAAATGCCTGCAAGACTTCACCCTATATAAATCTGCCCTTCTAAAATACAATTCATGCCTCCATGCTGCCAAACAAGCCTACTTTGTCTCTCTTATTAATTCCTTGTCATCCAGTCCCCGTCGGCTCTTCTCAACCTTTAACTCTCTGCTTCGTCCCCCACCCCCTCTACCCACTAACTCACTCACTGCACAAGAGATTGCCAATCACTTCAAAGACAAGATCAATGCAATTCGTGAGGACATCTCCACTGTGCGTACGTCTTCCCCACCCAACATACCTTGCCTAGCAGCACATTCAACACTCTCCTCTTTTGAATTGGCTACTACTGAAGAGGTTACAAACATTTTCTCGGATGCCCACCTAACCAATCTTCCCTTGGATCCTGTTCCCTCACAACTACTACGGTCACCCTCTTCTTCTATCCTATGCTCCCTCACCCACATCTTCAATCTCTCCCTCTCTAGTGGCATCTTCCCCTCCCCTCTAAAACATGCGCAGATCATCCCCATTCTTAAAAAGCCTTCACTGGACCCTACCGACCTGAACAACTTAAGACCCATCTCATTGCTCCCATTCACCTCTAAACTTCTAGAACGCTTAGTTTACAACCGTCTTGGCTCCTACCTCAATGAAAATAACCTTCTTGACCCCTTACAGTCTGGCTTTCGCTCGCAGCACTCCACGGAAACTGCCTTACTAAAACTCACTAACGATTTACTAACTGCTAAAACCAACAGCCAGTACTCCATACTCCTACTACTTGACCTCTCTGCGGCCTTTGATACTGTTGACCACCCGCTCCTTCTCAATAAACTACATTCCCTTGGCCTCCGAGATTCTGCTCTATCCTGGTTCTCTGCCTATTTATCACAGCGCTCCTTCAGTGTCACCTACAACTCTGTCTCCTCCTCTCCATTGCCCCTTTTTGTGGGGGTCCCCCAAGGCTCGGTTCTTGGACCCCTTCTCTTCTCTATCTACACCTCCTCCCTTGGTCACTTAATAACTGCCCATGGCTTCCAATACCACTAATATGCTGATGACACCCAAATCTATCTGTCTACTCCTCACCTCACTCCTACAGTCTCCTCTCGCATTACTAACTTACTAGCTGACATATCAGCAGGGATGTCGCACCACTTCCTTAAACTAAATCTCTCTAAAACTGAGCTATTAATATTCCCCCCCGCCCGTGCCCCCCTCCATGACTTTTCCATCAAAATCAACAATGCAACCATCAGTCCCTCCCCTCACGCCAGGGTACTAGGTGTAATCCTAGACTCTGACTTGTCATTTCAGCCTCAAATCCAATCGTTGTCAAAAGTTTGTAGAATTCACCTCGTAACATCTCTAAAATTTGCCCCTTTTTAACAAATGAAACCACCAAGCTCCTCATTCACTCCCTTGTTATCTCTCGCCTTGACTATTGCAACTCCCTTCTCATTGGCTTACCTCTCCATAGGCTATCCCTTCTTCAGTCTATCATGAATGCTGCTGCCAGACTTATCCACCTTACCAACCACTCAGTGTCTGTCAACCCTCTACTCCAATCCCTACACTGGCTCCCAATCACCCAGCGAATTAAATTCAAAATACTAACCACAACATACAAAGCCATACACAACTCCGCCCCGAGCTACATCACTAATCTTGTCTCCAAATATCACCCAAATCGACCTCTCCGCTCTTCTCAAGACCTTCTGCTTTCAAGCTCTCTCATCTCCTCCTCCCATGCTGGTCTCCAGGATTTCTCCAGAGCCTCTCCCATCCTCTGGAACTCGCTACCTCCATCTATCCGGCTATCCCCTACTCTTGCTACCTTCAGGCGATCCCTGAAAACTCATCTCTTCAGGAAAGCCTATCACGTCTCCAACTAATCTCCTACCACTTCCACCAGCTCATTCCCCACAGTTACAACCTTTTGTACCACCTGCCCCACCCTATTAGATTGTAAGCTCTTCCGAGCAGGGCTCGCTTAATCCTCTTGTATTTTATTGTATTATAACTGTATTGTATCCCTTTTATATTGTAAAGCTCTGCGTAAACTGTTGGCGCTATATAAATCCTGTATAATAATAATAATAATAATAATAATTTCTTACATGCATTAACCTGTTTCTGTATTTGCAAAGTATGTAATAGGGCATGGCCTCTTTACCACCTTTGGGGGGGGCCAAAGGTTCTTTGGTGGGGGGAGTATGTAGCAGGTGACGCTCAGCCCTCTCTACCACCCGCCACTGTCACAGGACACACAGCGGTACTGACACTGACAGAGACAGACTGTCACAGCTGCAGGGGATTTCTCCCCCTCCCTCTCCTCCCTGAGATGCTTACCACAAAAGAGCAGTGCTCGCACGGACAGCCACCCGCTCTGCTCCCTCCCCTGCTTCCTCATTGGCAGAGGAGAGAGGACCAATACAGTGGAAGGGCAGCAGGAGCAGAGAATCTTGGGACATGTAGTCCCAAAGAGAAATGGTCCCATTACAGTGGTTGGGGTGGCGCTACACACACTTGCCAGTTACTAGCTTTACTCACACTGTGATAGTGTGAGGAAAGGAATGCTGATAACCAGCAAGTGTGTTTATATCGTGATCAGTTGTGATTGGACACAGCTGATTATGTGGTAAAGAACTGTTGTGATTGGCCCTTTACCCCAATCCGTGATCAGCTGTGTCCAAAGGACACAGAGATCACAGAGCGTGCCAGGTGCTCGCTGCAGTGGGCGCTTAAGGGGTACAGTTCTGGGAGGAAATCAATAGACGCCCTCCTAAAACTGGACAACCTACTGTAGCCTCGATTCAGCAATAGCGTGGTCAGCAAGTGGTTAATGCATATCTATGGTCAATATGTTAAATCATAAAATAGTTTCTACATTGTATTTCAATTATTTCTAGCCTACTCCTATTAATCCACATGATCTTGAAGTTTGTAAACTTTGTGAAGATCCCCACACATTTACTTCCTTGAATTCTGTGACACGTATTCACTATGATCTGTGAGTTGGCACTGCTGTGTCACACAATACATAGAGCCTGCCTTCTGAACTACAAATGTGCTGGGAGGAGGAGTTTTAGGTGGCACAGTCAGTACAGCAATTACTGTTTGCAGGTGACAAGATACCATGGGGTATGTAGTCCAGTAAGGTTAGGCGTGGAGACAGATGACCAGCAGACAAGCCAAACTCACAGCATGAAAGGAGATTTTTCAAAAGAGCTTATAATAGATTGTCAAATATAACAAATATAACTATTATTTGTATTACTATTACAATGCTGATGTTATAACATTAAAGTGTGTGATATGACCATAGAACTCCTTTAACCACTTCATACCCCGCACATAGTCAAATGACGTCCACAGGAGGGATCTCCCATCCTGGGCGGGCGTCATATGATGTCCTGGGCTTCCCAGCCATCTAGGGGGCGCCCGCCACGTCACTCGGGAGCCGATGTGCTTGCCCAGTGACCGCGATGTCCGCCGGGCACCCGCGATTGCCGGTAACAGAGCCGGGGACGTGGATCTGTGTGTGTAAACACACAGATCCACATCCTGTCAAGAGAGAGGAGACCGATCGTGTGTTCCCAGTACAGAGGAACACTGATCGGTCTCCTCCCCCTACAGTTAGAATCACTCCCTAGGTAACACATTAAACCCCTTGATCGCCCCCTAGTGTTAACCCCTTCCCTGCCAGTGACATTTATACAGTAATCTGCATTTTTATAGCACTGATCGCTGTATAAATGTAAATGGTCCCAAAATAGTGTCAAAAGTGTCCGATGTATCCGCCGCAATGTCACAGTCACTAAAAAAATCGCAGATCGCCGCCATTACTAGTAAAAAAAAAAATAATAATAAAAATGCCATAAATCTATCCCTATTTTGTAGACGTTATAAATTTTGCACAAACCAATCAATATACGCTTATTGTGATTTTTTTTTTACCAAAAATATGTAGAAGAATACATATCGGCCTAAACTTTTTTTAAATTGGGATTTTTTTTATAGCAAACACTAAAAAATATTGTTTTTTTTTCAAACTTGTCACTCTTCTTTTGTTTATAGCGCAAAAAATAAACACTGCAGAGGTGATCAAATACCACCAAAAGAAAGCTCTATTTGTGGGGAAAAAATTATAATTTTTGGGTACAGTGTTGCATGACCGCTCAATTGTCATTCAAAGTGTGCCAGCCCTGAAAACTGAAAATTGGCCTGAGCAGGAAGGGGGGTGAAAATGCCCTGTATTGAAGTGGTTAAAAGAAAAAGATTAATTTATAGTCTAAACTAATTTTATTAATACATGTATATGTGGACTATGTGTGACCATAGCCATAAGATTACAACAATGCTCTGATGCCAACATGTTTGTGATCTCTATCTTATTATTAATATTTTATGTCATATATCATCTACAACTTTTATTTCTTTCCTATGCAAATATCTTTGTTTTTTACAAAGTACCTGTTGTTCCTTTTATTATTGGGTTTATTTGTCACAGAAAACATTGACACAGGCTGTTATGTTACATACAGGAAATAATTACTGCTATTTCCTACACTGGGGCCGCACAAGGTGGAAAGTTGTCAAGATAATTATATTGAATTTAAACAAATGATATTCACCTTCTTCCTCTTCCCATATCCGGCTTGACAAAGATCTGTTCACCTTGATAATTCAAAGCTTTAAGGCAACTGGCTTTATTCAGGAAGATACAGAATGACACAGGTGACATCTGTTCTAACTCTTACTACAGGAAGAATTTCACTTGTTTCACAAGGAAGTGTCCTCTCCACGATGAAGTCTTTCCTTCAGCATTGGCAGAGCTCAGGATATAGGAATGTGTGTCTCAGCTTAGGTTTACACTGGTGCAGGGAACCGCATGTGATTCAGACAGGAATCGCACTGCATTCCTGTTCAAATCACATGCGATTCTTTGCAGTGTGATTGAGCCCATTCATTTTGCAAGCACCTTTTTTTTTTTTTTTGCCACACTGGAATCGGATCATGTGGGTGTTTGCATCCATGCAATCCGATTCTGAAAATTGCACTTAGTTTTGGGAACCTTTTTTGGGGTGTCATTAACTGAAAGTATAACTAAAGGCAAAACGTATTTTTTTAGTCTTGGATAGAGCGCAGAGGGATTAGCACATCTGTCATTTTTGTATTGCTGTCTGTGCCCCCATTAGGGAGATTCACCCTCTCTATTTGTCCTGTTTACCATTATCACTGAAGGTAAGTAAAAGTAAATAAAAAATTTACCTCCAGAAAGGTAATAGAGGGGAAATCTTCCAATAAGGAGACTAGTTCCGGTGACCTAGGAATCCTCTTAATTTGCAGGAATTTCCTCTCACTTCCTGTTTGGCTATAGGAAAGAAAGTGAAGGGAAATCTCTGCAATGGAACACAGGTGGGGAAAAAAAATTCTAACCCCCCCCTTGCTCTATACAAAATGAGAAAAAAAAGTTTTGCCTATAGTTCTACTTTAACATTGACACCTGCAGCAGTTCGCATGAACGAAGTGCGATTGTGATGCGGTGCAGGAAACGCACAGGAATTGCTGCGTATCCCACACCGCATCAGTGTGAACCTAGGCTCAAAGGAAAATGAGGAGAAACCACAAATCAATGTGCATGACCTTCAAATTGGTAAGGTTTTTAAAATTTTAGCCCCTTTAACCTGGAAGGTTTTATCCCCTTTATGACCGGGGCATTTTTTGTTATTCAGCACTGTACTATTTTAACTGGCAATTGCTCAGTCATGCAACACTGTACCCAATTAAATTTATATCATTTTTTTTCACACAAATAAAGCTTTCATTTGGTGGTATTTGATCCCCACTGGGTTTTTATTTTTTATTATATATATATATATATATATATATATATATATATATATATATATATATATGAATGAAAAAATCTGAAAACTTGGGAAATAAAATGATATTGTGTACTTTCTGGTATAAAACATACTGTGTTGTAAGAAAGGGCTTGCCAATAGACAAGATGGCTTCTCTGGACAGACTTCTGTGCACAGGAAGATAAATGAATGCTGTGGTAAAGGGCACTCCCAATGCAATCATTAAAATACAAAAAGTGATTTATACAAATAGTATGTATACATTCAAAACAGTGTATAAATGTGTATTAGTGAATGGCTTCACTTTATACATGTGCACAAATGTCTAGAAAAATTAATCAATATATTTATGATTGCTCAAACAAATATATCATGATATCATGAAAAGTTCAAAACAGCTCCAAAATTCTTTCTGGATGACTCCACTCCAAAACCATGTGAGAAATTAAAGCCGTTTTCCAAATAATATTCGTGACTTTTCACCAAGTGACAACAAATTGTGCTCACCAGATGGACCTGGCCAGCAAGCGACCATAAGACATGAAGTACCTTCTCAAATCCTGGAAACCATTCAACGATCTTTTTCCAATCGATCGTTCACATGTATGGTGAACTTGGTTGAATGAGCCCGGGAACAGCCAGATCAAATCTTTGTTGTCTATCCTCCGCTCCAATCTCCCACATCTGAAAATCAAGCTCCGCCAAAAAGAGCCAGGGAAAGCAAATTTAGTGAAGTATCGTTCTTGTTAAAAAATGTCACTTACAATATTTCCAGCAGGGGAGTGCATCAATATTTCGGAAACCCCTAGTGCGGTGGAAGTCCGTTCAGACAGCGCTATCTGACCAGCGGTGTATGCTATGCATTAGGCAACCCCCCAGCGGAAGTGACATAGACTGTGTGTCAGGCCTAGCTTCTATACATTTCATGTTCCAGCACGCGTCATCAGGAAGTGGTGCTCTCAGCGAGCCGCGAGTGCCGGGGGGGGGGGGGGGGGCAGAGTGGACAGCAGCTCTCTGCTCGGGGAGCTGTGAGAACTGAGCCATCGGCAGTGTTCAATCGCTCGGTTCTCAGTGCAGAGGCGGCGGGGGACAGATGCTGCATCCACCTAGGTAAGTAAAATGGGAAAAAAAAAAACATGCTTTTCTAAGGTTTTAGAAGTAAATGTTTTACTTCCATGGAACTGACCGTAGTATATATAGAGCTGCACAGTAAATAGTTAGATATTTCTGTCTGAAAATTGTTATTTACTCTGGAGGTGCAAAAGGAAGTGAGATGAAATTGAGATAGGAAATGCCCACTTAAATAGCTGATAGAGGAACAGGTTCCCTTTTGGATGATTTCCCCCTCACTGTTACAATGACAACTGTAACATTTTCTGTCTCGGTAACAGTGATCACCTGGTGAATATTTTCAGCAGAGATACAAACAGCAATAAAAACCTAACAGATGCCCTAACCCTTTTACGTTTTATTCAAAATGAAAAAAACTACTTAAAGTGAAACTACACTGCATCTGAGCATCAGAAACCAAAAACGCTATTTAATTTATTTTTAATATTCAAAGTAAAAACTCTCCAATCCATCCACGTCTCCATGCTTTATTTTGCTGAGAAATTATTTTGAAAAACACCCCCTAGCATTTCTGGCAGTAGCCATCTTGAGTAAGGCAAATGAATCATGCAGCATTTACCTCCCGGAATCCATATGCCCTTATCTCAGGTATGCAGGCAAGAGGATGTGCTTAGCTAAAAAATCCCCTCTTCCCCTCCTGAAGACTCCTGAGATGAATGATATAATAAGTTTCTCTTTAAGATGTCTTATCACTACACACTTGTAACTGATGTATGCTTTGCATTGGGAGGGATGTGCAGAGCCTTCACCCACTCCACCAGTCCAGTGTACCTCTGTTACCCCACTACCAGTAACAAAATGGAGTCCCGCCAAGCACATAGTGGGTGCTCATTAACTTGTTTTTTTCTGTAACTCATGATCAGATCTTGAATGTCCATAATGCTCTTCTGCTCCCGGTGACCAAAGGAGATAGACAGTTAGGGAGGGAGTCAGAACACCAACCCCCTCACTACTAGAGGACCTGTCACATAATGGGGTACCATGCCAAATGACTGGTTGCTGTAGCTGTTCTTCCAGTTCTTCTTTTTGGTTACCCATGGCAACTACCTCCTCTTCCTTGAGTTAACCTTTTGTAGTGGTGTTACACATACCCCATAGTGCCATTACAGACCCAAGTTCTTTAGGAATATGCCAAGACCCAACATGCACCCCTTTAGAATAACTTCAGATCAGGCTCATTGCAGTTGAACAAATTTTACAGAAAATTCAGCATAACATGTACGACAGGGTAAAACGTCCTTTCCTTAACTAATTCTAGTTTAGAGATGGGCTCGGGCGTGTTCAGAAAAATAGTCCCAACACACCTGCTCGATCCTGCCAGGAAGCCGACACTGCACACCGCTAATCACAGGCAGTGAGACATTTCCCGATCTGTGCAGCTGCAGACCGAGAATTGTCCTAGTGCCTGTGAATAACGGTGTGCAGTGTCAGCTACCTGGCGGGATAGGGCAGGTGGGTTGGGACTAGGATCCTGAACATGCCCGAGCCCATTCCTACTTTAGTTGCGGCTGCCCCAGCGTACCTGTGCAGGTAAAGCTCTTTTTGGTATAGCCCATAGTTTGAGAATCCAGTGTGGCAGTGTTCATTGTTATGGGTGTCCCAGTAAGGTGGACCACAGATCCCAGCATGCTTCTGCCTAAGTTCCTGTCCTCTTTTCTGATCAGCTCGGGGCATCTTCCCTTTTATATGTCACAGAAAGGGTGGCTGGACCCCAAAAAGCTTGACCTTGATCAGGGCAGGCAGCAAAAAAAATTAACCCCTTCCCCTTGAACTGGGCAGCCAAATAATCTAACTAAGCACAGTAGGCAACCTGCCTACATGCATCTATAGGTGGCTGTTTATTTTTGTATTGCTATTGGCCAAACATTTGTTCCCATCATTGGTTGAATTACTGTCATCTCAGATATTTATATACACATTGTCACAATACCTAAGCCACCAGATTAGGACCAGTAAAACAAGAAAATGTTCTTTGTGTGTGTATGATTTTACCAGAGGGCCTTATGATTAAGCACCAACGTACAAAATATGTAATTCCATTCTGTAATGATTGTCATAAAGCTTAAAGCTCAATGCACTCATGTACACTCATACAATGATAAGTATCCTGCTCTTTTAGAGTTCTTTAGCTGCTAAGTACTGCAGCAATGATAAAATATCCTGTGCTGACAGCACGTAGGACTGTCTGATGGTTAAGCCTCGTACACATGATCAGATTTTCCGAAAACAAAAGCTCTGACTTTTGTCCGAAGGCGTGTGCCTGGATTTTGTCTTGCATACAAACGGCAAGGAATTGTCAGCCAACAAACACGAACGTAGTGATGTACTATGTAGAAGTTTGGTGAGTGTTGATTCGCGCTTTTTATTTTGCACTTTTCATTTCACACTTTTCATTTAGCGCTTTTCGGTTCGTGCTTTTCATTTTGTGCTTTTCAGTTCGTCAACCAGACATGTTGTGGAATCGGAGGAGATAAAGTGTTATTTATTATTGGCCTTGGAGTTATTGCTTTGTCCAGGAACAGGAGGAGAAGGAGTTCTTGGACGGAAAATTGGTTGCTTTATTAATCGTGACCAATTATGTCATATGCCTTTGCTGCGGGAGCTCCAAGAGAATAATCCAGATGTTTTTCCGAATTATCTCCTAATGACGGACCCCTGCTTTCACCAACTTTTGGCATTGTTGACCCCCTATATTAAGAAGCAGGACACATGCATGAGGCTTTTATTTTATTTTTTTGGTTAAATAATAATGATTTGATTTGTTATATTTTCTATATTTTTGGATGCATAAAATGCACTTTTTGGTTAAGTTCTATTGGCAGATAGCATGTCTAATTTTATTTGTTTTCTTTTTTTAAAGCACAATAAAAAAAATTGTGTAGAATAATACTTGGATATGTGTTTTACTTCAAATGACAGTTTGGGAGTAGGCAGTTACATTTAAAAAAATACAATGTAAAATTGACAAGGGACACCAACAAAGTTGTATCTTTGATCTTAAAAACTACGGGATAATGGTGTTGTGGTAACTTGCCCAAAAAAAAAAAAAAAAAAAACATAATAATATTAATAATATTATTCTTGATATCACTAGGAAAAAAAAGCCTTTGAAAATTAGTTTGCAATAAGTCCATCACTATCACCAGCAAAGCAGTTTCATGATTATCCCATTAAAGAAGAACAGAATTGTGTGCTGCGTATCGAGATTTCATAATTTGCCACGTCACAAATGTTAATTCTCCATTACAAACGTTAGTTTACAAGACCGACAGCTTCTGGCTTGTCCTTGCTTCCAAACATGCGTGTTTGTACTTTGGACTTTTGTCCGATGGACTTGTGTACACAGCTTGGAAAATCCGACAACAGACATTTGTCCGCGGAAAATTTGAAAACCTGCCATCCAACATTTATCCACGGAAAATCCGACAACAATTGTCCGATGGAGCGTACAAACGGTTTGTATTTTCCGCCAACAGCCTGTCATCACACATTTCCCATCGGAAATCCGATAGTGTGTATGCGGCTTTAATCTCACACACAAGCAGTGGCTCCAGGTCTTTACTGCCAGCACATTGAAGAGTCGGACAACAAAAGTCTGACTAGCCACCCTTTGCACACTCAAATCTACAGTGTACATACTACCTAAGCATCGTTGTTGATTGGAGCAATGTATAGGGGGTATCAACCATTAAAGGTTTTTTAACCCCTGCTGCAGCACTTAGCAGTTAAAAAGAAACTAAAAGCGTAGCATATGTATGTACTGTTTTTGCAAACTTGCTGCATTACAGCAATACATAAAAAAACTTAGTGGGTCTTTAATACTTCAGTAAAAGCTTGCTGGCATTAGATTGTTTTTTACAAATACCAGAGGAGTGTTGCAATTGGTGGTAAAGGCTATTTGCCTAAAGTCTCCAGCCATGCAAGTATGGCCATGGTTGGGAAGAAAGGTAAACAAAAACTCCATGCATACAGCATCCTAGTTGGGTTTGAGCCCAGAACGTAGCATAGCTAGACATAAGCACCATGGCTATTCCCAGCCTTAGTGCATTCACGTTAGAGGGAATTAGTATGAAATATAGAATGTTGACTCCTGCACCCACCAAGGACAATCTTTCAGTAGGGACACTAGTTCTGGTCACTTGGGGTCCCCAAGAGAATCCCTTAATTAAAAGGATTTTCTTCCACTTCCTGTTTTAGCTATGGGCCAGGAATGTTAAGAACAGTTAATGTTGTTAAGAAAAGGTCAGTAAGCAGGAAAAATAAATGGTAGTGATCTGTATTAGAAGAGTAAGACAGAGAATGTTGCAAGAAGGAAAAGTAATGAGATTCCACTTATAGTAGGAGAGAACACAAGGTGAAAAGAAATGAAAAGAAAGCAGATGAGAAAAAATGTACACAATTCAAAAAATTGGAGGAGATAAAAGAGTATAGTGTATATACAGTATACTGGAAGAGGATGTATTACCTAAGAAATAGAGAAAAGGATTGTGCATTTTAAAGGAGAGATATTGCTAGTGCTGTATATTTATATATTGTACATACCCCCATTGTAAGTAACACTATATTTGTAAGGTGCAGTTGTGTTGGAAAATTAAATTAAAAATGAACAGAATTTAATTTTACAACATAAATGTAAAGGCAAAGGTTTATTATCTAGTAAGTAAGAAGCTGAGCTCATACATTTCGCTTCCATTTAATCTCCAATAGAGATACAATTTAAGGAACAACAGAAGGTAGGGTTGTGAGTATATATTGACAAACAGATATTCTACATCAATGGCTATAAAAAATAAAGCTGAGTTATTGCAAATTGAGTATGTTTGCCCTCTAATGGTAATGTCTTGGAGGTTTTACTCTTTGGTTGAGTGTTTTAATAATAGAAAATGTACACTCCAAATAGCCTCTAACTACTCTGGTATTTCCATTAATTCCAGCTGATCGCCATCTATTTATGAATCGCCATCTTGCTCAGGGTGGCCGGTTAGTAGAATAAAGTCACAAGCCCTAGGTAGAGTCAGGTGAATGATAATTTCCTTTGAGTAGCAATGCCCTATGTCGCTCTGCCACCAAAAACCTAGTAAAACAGTATTTTGCTGCTCGGTAGGGATCTGTGGAACTCTGTCTCTTGATAATGAAGCAACAAGATATGGCAACAACAGGATACCGAAACAGCAAGATATGGAACAACTGGTCTAAAGACCAACAGTCCCTTTATAAAAAGTCGATGGAAGTCCTTTGAGTCCAGCCTACCTATCCCCATGCTCCATCTTCAGGCAGGGAGGGAGAGACCATCTGTAGGTGGAGAAGTAACAATCTCCCGGGCGACCTAAAGGAACCGCTGACTTAGTGGGAGCTACAAAAGCCAATTTTTTTTCTAGTTTTGGATAGAGTAGGGAATAGTTAAGATTCCAGTCAGGTTTTTTGCTTTAATTTAAAAATAATATGATGCTGACTATGCTGACGATACAAGAGAGTGAGAGGCAAAATGTCGAATGTTAGCTACTTTAGCTATGACTGTCACAAGCACTTCCAAAATATTCATGCTACCCACTTCTGGGACATTCATACACAATGTCTCATTCACTCATTCATTATGTCTTCCAGGTGTGCTGGCAATCTGTGCCTTGCTATAAAAAGGTAGTCATTGATTGCTAAGACAATCTGGAAAGTCTTCAGCTGCCTTTGTGCTATACTGGACTTCTGGTGTGTTTTTGCACTAGGGATGAGCCCAACCACACAAGCAGCAGGTACATCGCTCTAAAACAGTGGAACCACGACTTATCATGAGTTGAAGGGAGCCATCTTGAGGGTGTTTAGGCTGAGGCATCCTCTCAATACCAATAGACAGATAAGTCAAATGAAGGGCACAGCCGGCAACTCCATAAATCCTTATATTCTTTATTGTAGCATATCAGCGAGTAAGAAACAGTGGCTAAGGTGTTTCGGCGATAAACCTTGGTCAAAGCATGGATGAGTCCATCCACCTTGGGTTAAGTTCAAACTTTGTTGGCGCACTTCAAAGAAGTTCAGATGCTGAACCCAAATCCCATTGAAATCAATGGGAACTGAATCTGTAAAATAAAATTGCCTATTTTCTGTGCTAATAGGTGAGAAGGTGTCAAAATATCAGGGGGACATATACCAATGCAATTTTTTTTCTAAAAAAAAAAAATTTCATTTTCGGTCAGGAGCAGTGATTTTTTTAAATCCTTAAAGTGAAACAATAAAAGTGCCCAATTCTTTTAAATAACATTTCTGGTGGTACCCTAATCATGCCTATAATAGGGGAACATCCCTTTGATGTACAGAAAATGCTGCAGCAGCCCTGACATTTACAAAAAAATTGCACAGGAAGCCACCCCCCCCGCCCGAGTCTGTTATGGATTTTGAGGGGAATCTCCAAGTAAAAAAAAAAAACACCACGAGATAGAAGGCCATACCAGACCCTTAACCTGAGCATGCAGCCTGGCTGGCCAGGAAGGGAGGAGGACAAGCATATGCCCCTTTCTCCGAACCATACTAGGCAACATGCCCTCAACATGGGGGGGGGTACCTTGCCATGTTGATGAGGACAAGGGCCTCTTCTCCTCAACCCTGTCCGGTGGTTGTGGAGTCTATGGGAGGAGGGCATATTGGAATCTGGGGGCCCTTAGATACCACTTCCCCTCATGTGAGAGAATAGTACACAGTACTCCTACTCCTACTAAAGATGTAACCTTCAAATTAAGATACCCAAACATTTGACAAGTCCTAAGAAGAAAAAAAGCCCCCAAAATTTAATTTGATGTAAATCTATCTTCAATCACCTGCCACTCGTCAGAATATTTCTTATAATTTCCTGTTTCTTATGACACATTAAACATGGTGGATTTCCCAACACCTTCTACCGTCAATGCCTTCTTTACTGGAGACAATGTTCACCAGTCCCAATAATGAGAGTGAATCTACTCAGCTAGAACATAGACAGCAATACAAAAAAATGACATAGGTTCTAACCCTTCCATATTCTATCCAAAACCAAAATAAATAGTTTTGACTTTACATATACCTAAGGTAAACACTGCAATAATAATGCAACATATTTGCACACTTGTAAATGTAATATACTTTCCCATACCTTCCAGATTTCTGAGATGGGAACGAGGGACACCAATTAGCAAAAGTATGTAGGCATAGGACACGGCTCCTTAAAGGAGAATTAAACAAAAACTGATTAGTTAAACTCACAAGGGCTTTTTTGTTTACCACTACTATTCCTCTATACTGGCTTTTGAAATTTACAAATGTAGCAATTTAGAAATTAGATGAAGGGTTTAGCACTGGGGAAACACTTTTAAAAAGTGCATCTTATATAGAACTATAGATCAGAACAAAATGAGGGACAAATGATGGGGAAAGAGGGACAGAGGTATTTTGTTCCAAATCAGGGACAGTCCCTTGAAATCAGGGACAGTTGGGAGCTTTCACATTAATAACATGTAAGGGTTAAAGGATTTTAATAGCTTAGATGCCATGACAACTTTAATAGAAGTAGGATGAGCCATTAGTGTATTTGGGAATAATGCCAAGTATTGGGTAATATAAGGCAAGCCAGCTAGTCAGGTACTTACATTTCTACCTGCAGTCATGGTACTCTCTGGACTTGCAAAACTATGGCTTCTAATGTTGGCTTTCACTTTCCTGAATTCTATTGGTAAGGGCAAATTAGCTAATTATGCTACTTTATTATCATTATACTTATTACTAATGTTATTTTATTGTACCAGATAGAATATATAGCGCACATTCTGCACAATATAAATTATATATGAGCAGAATAGTGCCAGTCCTGCTATAAAGCAGTCATTTTGACATTCACCAAACATTCTCTGCATGTGAATCTTTCAGGTGCATGTGTTTCAAATAACAGCGACTGATTCACCAAAGGTGAATGTTTAGTGAAAGTCACATTTACTGCTTTATAAAGCATATGAATATAGCTTTAATAATTACTTTTGTGATGTTGTACACCAATATATATGTACTGAAAAAGATCAAAATTAATTTCACATAATAGTAAAAAGAGACAGCAGTTTATCAAGTAAGCATTATGATTGATGATAAGTCGCTTGTTAAGGGAAATGTAAGCAAGAGCCTGCTTTGATGAAAATATGTATTTTTATGTTGTTACTGTATATATATTATAACCATACTTATACAGTAAGATTTAAAGCAATAGTAAACTCTACCATTTTTTTTTCTCTTTCTTAAATGGGCTCGTGCAGCTTTATACCATATTGTACTAACATGTATTGCATACTAGCACATTATGACAGACTTACCCATCAAGCAGAGCCCTCCAGCATTGAGCTGTCACCACTCCTGGTGCTTCCATCTTTGCATTGTCTTTCTTCTGGGTTTGCGCTCTCCAGCCATTGGAATGGCCAGCTTGTAATGATGTCACTACCGTGCATACGTGCGGGAATCACGGCACGGGACTCTGCATTCATTATTACATTGTGCCCTAAATGCAGAGTGCGCTGCACATGCGCAGTGACATCATCAGTTGGAGCCAATGTGAATATCTTCTAAAGCACAAGTTTAGGAGATATTCAAGGTACCTACAGGTAAGACTTATTATAAGCTTGCCTGTAGGTTCAAGAATTATGTTGGAGTTTGCTACCACTTTAATAGAACAAAACAGGACATACAAAGATTTCATTTAAAGTTTATTACATATAGCCAAAACCTTTTGCTGTATTTGACAGAGTTAGGTCCCTTTCACACGGGCGGACCAAGCTTGTCCACCTGTCACTTCTTCAGGCAGACCCGATCGGACCTTCCAGTCTCCTCTATGAAGCTGCGGGTGTCAACGAACACGTTTCAGATGACACCCGCCGACATCCAATCTGATCTTATCCTGTAAAAGACAGATGGGGATCTGTTCCCCCATCCATTTGGCGGATCAGATGGTAAATGTGCAGGCAGTCTGTTTACATCTGACTGCTCATAGAGGAGAGCGGTGTCTGTGTCCACTTTACATAAGCAGAGCGGACATAGACCAGCCATCCACCTGCTCAGTGGGGATCAACAGACAGATTCCCCGCTGAGCAGGCGCACTCCAACAGAGCCCGCCTGGTGTGTAAGGGGCCCTAATACCCTTCTTTTTATTTCTTTGCTGCTTGTGTCTAGTTAGATCGCCCCTCATTTCCTGGAAAGGTAACAGGAAATGAAAAAAGATTTCTACAAAGTGAAGGGAATTCCCCATTTAGACAGTTGGCACCAGATCAGGCTTCCCCAATGGAAGATCTCCTCTCAACTTTTGCTTCAGTGACAACATTTTTGCATTTCCCATTACTTTCTGTGTTTTCGACAATGGTACCAAGCCAAAAAGAGGGATGACACTACTTAGCAGGGATGCAGATAGCAAAAAAAAAAATGCATCAGAGTGTTTTAAGCCTTCCCTATTGTCTCCAAATTAAAACAAAAAAGATAGGTGGAGTTATAAAACAACCTTAAGACCCCTTTCACACTGGGGCAGTTTGCAGGCGTTATTGCGCTAAAAATAGCGCCTGCAAACCGACCCAAAACAGCCGCTGCTGTTTGTTTCACACTGAAGCGGTGCGCTGGCAGGAGAAGAAAAAAATCTCCTGCAAGCCGCATCTTTGGAGCGGTGTATTCACCGCTCCTAAACCGCTCCTGCCCATTGAAATCAATGGGACAGCGCGGCTATACCGCGGCAATACCGCGGCTTTAGCCGCACTGTACGAGTGGTTTTAACCCTGTTTCGGCCGCCAGCGGAGGGTTAAAACCGCACCGCCAGCGGCCGAATATCGCGGTAAAATAGCGCTAAAAATAGCACTGTTTTACCGCCGACGCCCCCTACCGCCCCAGTGTGAAAGCAGCCTTATTGATTAAGAAAAAGCTTAGCTTAGATTATAATATTATAATTATAAAGTGATCCGCTATTTTACTGCCCCCCCTCCCCCTTATTGGCCCACTCAATCGGTAATGTAACAGCCGGACAAGGCTGCAGGGCTGTATGCATGTTATGACATCACAGCTGTAGTATTTTAAATTCAGGATGGAGAGTTTGAGTCCCACGGTGTAAAATTGCAATGCAGCAATAAAAAAACAAAAACAAAAAACTAAAAGCAGGCGTTCAGGTGACAGTACTGGCTAATCCAGAACACCTGCCTTTTTTTGTGTTCAGGAGAAGGCAGTATCGCCTCCTGAGCCACCACGGATCACTTTTTAGAGGGCGGTAAAGTTTACTGCAGGTCTGAAAGAGGCTGAAAGGTAGAAACCAAAACTCATTTTGTAAAGTGATTTACAGGTGCATACCCAATGTTGTTCTGGTGTGAAGGGAGCAGCCATCGTAGATCTATTTAAAGCGGTATTATGCCCAAAAGCAAACATTTATTATATTGCATATAGTATATTGCAGCTTACCAATTCTTTGATGTGGTGGCTGCATATGTTTTCTTTTGTATGCTTTCTTTCCTTCATCTTCACCTCTTGATCCTGCAAGTAAGTCTCTTTTTTTTCTCATCAGAACAAGCTGTCCTGCTTGTAACAGTTAGAGGTTTGAGCTAAACCATTTAGAACTGACAGGGGTGCTTACAATGATCAGCTTTTATTCATTCATGTAAAACCTTTATCCCAAAAAGAAAAAAACTATTTGCTGTTACTTGGGCGTAAATTCAAACGTATGATTTTTACCTATAGTAAGCCTATAATAAGGCTTATATATAGGTACAGTAAATATCTCTGAAACTTGCACCGTTTAGGAGATATTTAGTTTAGATGCAGCCGATGACAGCAAACACTGCTGCATGCGCTCCAAAGGAATGGCATACCCATAGCCATGCCATAAACAGAGACTACTGCGTGCGTGTGCTGGAGTGACGTCATCGCCGGCTCGGAAATTCATATCTCCAAAGTTCGTGAACCCAGAAAGAAGACCAGGTGAAGATGGAAGCCCCTTCAGCGCGCCGCTGGAGGGCTTTGTTTTTAGGCGATGCATACTAACACATTATGACTTAAACTGCCCGGGGCTCAATATTTTTCTTTTTATGCAGTTTACTACTGCTTAACCACTTGAGGACCGGAAGATTTTCCCCCTTAATGACCAGGCCATTTTTTGCGAAATGGCACTGTGTCGTTTTTAACTGACAATTGCGCAGTCCTGTGACGTTGTACTCAAACAAAATTGATGTCCTTTTTTTACCACAAATAGAGCTTTCTTTTGGTGGTATTTTATCACCTCTGCAGTTTTTATTTTTTGCGCTATAAACAAAGAAAAGCGACAATTTTGAAAAAAAAAACAATATATTTTACTTTTTGCTATAATAAATTACAAAAAATAAATAAAAATTTCTTCATCAGTTTAAGCCAATATGTATTCTTCTACATATTTTTGGTAAAAAAAATATCTCAATAAGCGTATATTGATTGGTTTGCGCAAAAGTTATAGCGTCTACAAAAAAGGGAGTAGATTTATGTAACTTTAATTTTTTTTTTTAACTAGTAATGGAGGTGGTAAGCAATTTTTAGCGGTACTGCGACATTGCGGCAGACAGATCGGACACTTTTGACATTTTTTTTGACATTTATACAGTGATCAGTGCTATAAAAATGCACTGATTACTGTATAAATGTCACTGGCAGGGAAGGGGTTAACACTAGGGAGCAATCAAGGGGTTAAGTGTTCCCTAGGGAGGTGTTTCTAAATGTGGGGGGAGGGGACTGACAGGGAGTATTTATAGGTGTGAGGGGGGCTTGACATATATATACATATCTCCCAACGTTTTGAGATGAGAATAAGGGACACCTACTAGCAAATGTATGTAGGCATAGGACACGCTCCCTGCCGCACCCCTTTAAAGGAGAAATAAAACCCCTAAAAAAAAGGTTAATTAAATCCACAAGTGCTTTTTTTACCACTACTATTCCTTTATATTGCCTTTTAAAATGTACAAATGCAGCAATTTAGAAATTGGATGAAAGGTTTAGCACTGGGAAACACTTTTTGAAAGATAAAAAGTGCATTTTATATACAACTATATAGATCAGACCAAAATGAGAAGGAATGGGGGACAGTGGGACATTGCTCCAAATCAGGGACAGTCCCTCAAAATCAGGGACAGTTGAGAGGTATGCATACAGGTGTGAGGGGGGGGGCTGACATATATACAGGTGTGAGGGGGGGCTGACATTATATACAGGTGTGAGGGGGGCTGACATATATACCGGTGTGAGGGAGGCTGACATATATACAGGTGTGAGGGGGGGCTGACATATATACAGGTGTGGGGGGCTGACATATATACAGGTGTGAGGGGGCTGACATATTTACAGGTGTGAGGGGGGCTGACATATATACAGGTGTGAGGGGGGCTGACATATATACAGGTGTGAGGGGGGCTGACATATATACAGGTGTGGGGGGCTGACATATATACAGGTGTGAGGGAGGGCTGACATATTTACAGGTGTGAGGGGGGCTGACATACATACAGGTGTGAGGGGGGGCTGACATATATACAGGTGTGAGGGGGGCTGACATATATACAGGGCTGAGGGGGGCTGACATATATACAGGAGTGAGGGGGGCTGACATATATACAGGAGTGAGGGGGGCTGACATATATACAGGAGTGAGGAGGGGCTGACATATATACAGGTGTGAGGGGGGCTGACATATATACAGGTGTGAGGGGGGCTGACTTATACACAGGTGTGAGGGGGGCTGACATATATACAGGGGTGAGGGGGGCTGACATATATACACAGGTGTGAGGGGGGATGACATATATACAGGAGTGAGGGGGGTTGACATATATACAGGTGTGAGGGAGGGCTGACATATATACAGGTGTGAGGGGGGCTGACATATATACAGGTGTGAGGGGGGCTGACATATATACAGGGGTGAGGGGGGCTGACATATATACAGGGGTGAGGGGGGCTGACATATATACAGGAGTGAGGGGGGATGACATATATACAGGAGTGAGGGGGGCTGACATATATACAGGAGTAAGGGGGGCTGACATATATACAAGTGTGAGGGGGGCTGACATATATACAGGTGTGAGGGAGGCTGACATATATACAGTTGTGAGGGGGGCTGACATATATACAGGTGTGAGGGGGGCTAACATATACACAGGTGTGAGGGGGGCTGACATATTAACAGGTGTGAGGGGGCTGACATATTTACAGGTGTGAGGGGGCTGACATACATACAGGTGTGAGGGGGGGCTGACGTATATAAAGGTGTGAGGGGGGCTGACATATATACAGGGCTGAGGGGGGCTGACATATATACAACTATATAGATCAGACCAAAATGAGAAGGAATGGGGGACAGTGGGACATTGCTCCAAATCAGGGACAGTCCCTCAAAATCAGGGACAGTTGAGAGGTATGCATACAGGTGTGAGGGGGGGGGCTGACATATATACAGGGGTGAGGGGGGCTGACATATATACAGGAGTGAGGGGGGCTGACATATATACAGGATTGAGGGGGCTGACATATATACAGGAGTGAGGGGGGCTGACATATATACAGGTGTGAGGGGGCTGACATATTTACAGGTGTGAGGGGGCTGACATATATACAGTTGTGAGGGGGGGCTGACATATATACAGGTGTGAGGGGGGCTGACATATATACAGGTGTGAGGGGGGCTGACATATTTACAGGTGTGAGGGGGGCTGACATACATACAGGTGTGAGGGGGGGCTGACGTATATACAGGTGTGAGGGGGGCTGACATATATACAGGGCTGAGGGGGGCTGACATATATACAGGAGTGAGGGGGGCTGACATATATACAGGAGTGAGGGGGACTGACATATATACAGGTGTGAGGGGGGCTGACATATTTACAGGTGTGAGGGGGGCTGACATACATACAGGTGTGAGGGGGGGCTGACGTATATATAGGTGTGAGGGGGGCTGACATATATACAGGACTGAGGGGGGCTGACATATATACAGGAGTGAGGGGGCCTGACATATATACAGGAGTGAGGGGGGCTGACATATATACAGGAGTGAGGGGGGCTGACATATATACAGGAGTGAGGGGGGCTGACATATATACAGGTGTGAGGGGGCTGACATATATACAGGTGTGAGGGGGGCTGACTTATACACAGGTGTGAGGGGGGCTGACATATCTTCAGGGGTGAGGGGGGCTGACATATATACACAGGTGTGAGGGGGGATGACATATATACAGGAGTGAGGGGGGTTGACATATATACAGGTGTGAGGGAGGGCTGACATATATACAGGTGTGAGGGGGGCTGACATATATACAGGTGTGAGGGGGGCTGACATATATACAGGGGTGAGGGGGGCTGACATATATACAGGGGTGAGGGGGGCTGACATATATACAGGAGTGAGGGGGGATGACATATATACAGGAGTGAGGGGGGCTGACATATATACAGGAGTAAGGGGGGCTGACATATATACAAGTGTGAGGGGGGCTGACATATATACAGGTGTGAGGGAGGCTGACATATATACAGTTGTGAGGGGGGCTGACATATATACAGGTGTGAGGGGGGCTGACATATATACAGGTGTGAGGGGGGCTGACATATTAACAGGTGTGAGGGGGCTGACATATTTACAGGTGTGAGGGGGCTGACATACATACAGGTGTGAGGGGGGGCTGACGTATATACAGGTGTGAGGGGGGCTGACATATATACAGGGCTGAGGGGGGCTGACATATATACAACTATATAGATCAGACCAAAATGAGAAGGAATGGGGGACAGTGGGACATTGCTCCAAATCAGGGACAGTCCCTCAAAATCAGGGACAGTTGAGAGGTATGCATACAGGTGTGAGGGGGGGGGCTGACATATATACAGGGGTGAGGGGGGCTGACATATATACAGGAGTGAGGGGGGCTGACATATATACAGGATTGAGGGGGCTGACATATATACAGGAGTGAGGGGGGCTGACATATATACAGGTGTGAGGGGGCTGACATATTTACAGGTGTGAGGGGGCTGACATATATACAGTTGTGAGGGGGGGCTGACATATATACAGGTGTGAGGGGGGCTGACATATATACAGGTGTGAGGGGGGCTGACATATTTACAGGTGTGAGGGGGGCTGACATACATACAGGTGTGAGGGGGGGCTGACGTATATACAGGTGTGAGGGGGGCTGACATATATACAGGGCTGAGGGGGGCTGACATATATACAGGAGTGAGGGGGGCTGACATATATACAGGAGTGAGGGGGACTGACATATATACAGGTGTGAGGGGGGCTGACATATTTACAGGTGTGAGGGGGGCTGACATACATACAGGTGTGAGGGGGGGCTGACGTATATACAGGTGTGAGGGGGGCTGACATATATACAGGACTGAGGGGGCTGACATATATACAGGAGTGAGGGGGCCTGACATATATACAGGAGTGAGGGGGGCTGACATATATACAGGGGTGAGGGGGGCTGACATATATACAGGGGTGAGGGGGGCTGACATATATACAGGAGTAAGAGGGGCTGACATATATACAAGTGTGAGGGGGCTGACATATATACAGGTGTGAGGGAGGCTGACATATATACAGGTGTGAGGGGGGGCTGACATATATACAACTATATAGATCAGACCAAAATGAGAAGGAATGGGGGACAGTGGGACATTGCTCCAAATCAGGGACAGTCCCTCAAAATCAGGGAGAGGTATGCATACAGGTGTGAGGGAGGGCTGACATATATACAGGTGTGAGGGGGGGGCTGACATTATATACAGATGTGAGGGGGGCTGACATATATACCGTTGTGAGGGAGGTTGACATATATACAGGTGTGGGGGGGGCTGACATATATACAGGTGTGAGGGGGCTGACATATTTACAGGTGTGAGGGGGGCTGACATATATACAGTTGTGAGGGGGGCTGACATATATACAGGTGTGAGGGGGGCTGACATATATACAGGTGTGGGGGGGCTGACATATATACAGGTGTGAGGGGGGGCTGACATATTTACAGGTGTGAGGGGGGCTGACATACATACAGGTGTGAGGGGGGGCTGACGTATATACAGGTGTGAGGGGGGCTGACATATATACAGGGCTGAGGGTGGCTGACATATATACAGGAGTGAGGGGGGCTGACATATATACAGGAGTGAGGGGGGCTGACATATATACAGGTGTGAGGGGGGCTGACATATATACAGGTGTGAGGGGGGCTGACATATATACAGGTGTGAGGGGGGCTGACTTATACACAGGTGTGAGGGGGGCTGACATATATACACAGGTGTGAGGGGGGATGACATATATACAGGAGTGAGGGGGGTTGACATATATACAGGTGTGAGGGGGGTGACATATATACAGGTGTGAGGGGGGGTGACATATATACAGGTGTGAGGGGGGCTGACATATATACAGGTGTGAGGGGGGCTGACATATATACAGGGGTGAGGGGGGCTGACATATATACAGGGGTGAGGGGGGCTGACATATATACAGGAGTGAGGGGGATGACATATATACAGGATTGAGGGGGGCTGACATATATACAGGTGTGAGGGGGGCTGACATATATACAGGTGTGAGGGGGGCTGACATATATACAGGTGTGAGGGGGGCTGACATATATACAGGGGTGAGGGGGGCTGACATATATACAGGAGTGAGGGGGGATGACATATATACAGGATTGAGGGGGGCTGACATATATACAGGAGTGAGGGGGGCTGACATATATACAGGTGTGAGGGGGGCTGACATATATACAGGTGTGAGGGAGGCTGACATATATATACAGGTGTGAGGGAGGCTTACATATATATACAGGTGTGAGGGGGGCTGACATATATACAGGTGTGAGGGGGGCTGACATATATACAGGTGTGGGGGGCTGACATATATACAGGTGTGAGGGGGGGGCTGACATATTTACAGGTGTGAGGGGGGCTGACATATCTACAGGTGTGAGGGGGGCTGACATATCTACAGGTGTGAGGGGGGCTAACATATATACAGGTGTGAGGGGGGCTGACATATATACAGGTGTGAGGGGGGCTAACATATATACAGGTGTGAGGGGGGCTGACATATATACAGGGGTGAGGGGGGCTGACAAATATACAGGAGTCCGATGTATATGCTGAGTACGATGTATTTAATATGGTCAGCCAGCAATCAATCCACGGTACACAGACCACATATGTAGCACCTTTGAATAGGTTATGTGAACTGTCTGTGCCAGGTTTTATTATCATTTCCGCACAGCAGTACATTCCTGGTAGTGTGGCTCTATGCTCCCTGTTGCCTCCCCTTAGTGCCTGTATTTCTCCTCTGGGGGCGGGGGTGCACCTTTGCATCTTCCTGGCAGGGTGAGAGAGGAGACGCTTGGGCCCTGCGTCTCCTAAATGCGCCCACTAGGTGGCCTCACCTGAGTTGGGCGCTTCTCTCCCTGCCAGCGGCGTCCCGGATCCCTTCCGGACGCCGCACTCACGCGCGCGCGCCCTAGGGCGCGTGCGCGTGACGTAGCGGCGCCTGCGCAGTTGCGGCGGAAGCGACGGGGACGCCCAAAGGTTTCTTCCTCTCCGGAACGCCGGGGGGATCACACCAGGGCGCACAGCTGTGCTGCTCGCTTCCCCCAATGGAGGGGGAGGAGGGAGTGATGCAATGCATACCTGCACCTGACGGGAGTTAGTCAATTGACACTCCCCATAAATATAGGATATCCTAGGGGATATTTATCGGATTCTCTTTAATCTGGAGATGCCAGGCAATGCACCCACTGACAGAAAACACTGGTAAGTACACACGGAATGATTGTGACATTTTTTTTTAGCAACTTGGTTCTCCTAAATCATTGTTGACCTTGCCATGATTTTTGATCTTATTTATATTTCAACCTTTCAGTATCCAGAAAATATCAGTTCTTTTACTCAGTTCCGCTTAATTAGGTAATTAGCTCCGACACCACCCTTGCACTTTCAAACTGTTTGTCACTGTTTGATGGTTGTATTGCGCACGTTTGCTCAATGTGTTTTTTTCCTCACTTCTAGCCCTCACATTCCCTTTTCTCTGCCACACACCCTTTTCCCACCCCACATACACCTTTACTTCCCACCCTTTCCTATCCTTATCACTCCCCCCAAACCACTCCCCCTCCCCCCCCCCCCAGCACCCCCTTTTCCTTCCCCTTCCCCCCTTTTTCCCCTTGGTCTCTTTTCTCCTCCCGTCTTTTCCCCTCCCCCCCCCCCTTCTTTTTCACTACTTTTAATCCAGCTTGTCTGGTCTCCTCCCCCCCCCCCATCTCACCCTGTTCATTCACTGGTGGTTTGTCGGCACCTTTACCCGATTGTTTTTTTACACATATTCTTATGTGGCATGGGGATTGATTGGCAGTAGGGCATTTACTACTTCTAATTTATACTTGTTTCACATACACACTTTTGGTTCACTTTTTTCCTTTCCTTTCACCTTTTCCCCTCACATCTTTTTCCCTTCATCTCTTCTCCTCTCCCTTCCTTTTCCTCCCCCTTACTTTCCCTTTCCCTCTGATCTTTCCTTCTCCTTTCTTTTTTTTTTCTTTAGTAATGCCCTCTGCACACCCATGGACCCACAATTTAGCAATTTTATAGATCTCCATAGTTGGGGAATTTCCCAATCTATGTGGATGAATCAATTGACCCCTCGCTCTTTAATATTTAATACTTAATATTTTTCTATTTCTAGTACTAACGTGCACCCATTCGGGTGCAAGTTCGGGTTGCCTGTTGCCCCCTCCTTTCCTTCCCCCTCCTGTATGGGGGGCTGGTAGGTGTGATTCCTCGCAAGATACATTCGGCCCACCGCCCGCTCCCTTGGGAGTTGGTCCGACACAGGGGAGACAGGGGAACAGAGGAGAAATCGTACCACCTAAAACAATCTACAATGCTTAAACTAAACGCAGAAACGTCAGAATTCCTGTAATAGGTAATTATACGATCTAGGCAACTATAGTAGATGGTGCACATATATAAGTTTGGTACTGTTGGATTTGATGCTATGTTTGACACATGTTGACCTCTACACAGTGGACAACAATCCTCTGAAGAAGACCCGGGAAGGGTTGAAACGCGTCAGGATTTACGCATACAACTTCCGTTGTTCCACATACACCGTATTGTATTGCCCCCATTTATAGGCATTGTCTGTTGTTACCTATTTTAAGAATCCAACATTTGAGATAACCTTGGTTGCCCTTTAATACATTGTGCCTGGCATTGGTTCTAATTGTATGCTTTGTTCACTGTAATTGTACGCCATATTCAGTTCATGTCCTGACTCTAACAGTCAGTATTTATCTTCAGTGATTTTTATAATATGCTATTTATACTTTTTGTACTAATAAAACTGAATTTTTTCAACTATTGATACTGCACTTCATTGGCTGCTTTAAAGCCCCGTTAGGGGGTTCTCGTATAATTTTTTGCACTTTATGGGGTGTGCGGCCCACCTGTCTACACTCATGTGAGTGCTTTATGCTGTTTATATACAGGAGTCAGGGGTGCTGACATATATACAGGAGTGAGGGGGGGCTGACATATATACAGGTGTGAGGGGGGCTGACATATATACAGGTGTGAGGGGGGCTGACTTATATACAGGGGTGAGGGGGGCTGACATATATACAGGGGTGAGGGGGGGCTGATATATATACAGGTGTGAGGGGGGGCTGACATATATACAGGAGTAAGGGGGGGCTGAGTGTGTACAGGTGGGTCGGCCAGTGTGCGGATTCAGTGGGATGGCCCATGGGCAAGCCCTGGGGAATGTTGGTGGTCAGACCTAAAGCTGTGTAAGGGGCCCCAAAATTTCTGATGGCTGCCCTGTAGTACATCTAACACTCCCCTCACCCCAGAATAACAATGCTGCTGTCCAAAGGTGTCCCCGTGCTCCTTAATCCAGAGTGGGCGCGTGCTAATACAGGAGGTATATTGCTGGCCAGATCACCAGGTAAAAACAGAGGGAAAAAAAGCCTAAAATAAGAAAACGAATGTAACCACCACATCTGATGATTGGTAAGCTGCAATATATTAAATCTTTGGTTTTGGGTTTAATACCGCTTTAAAGGTGTGCAATTGCAGTTCTCTAGGAGACTGTTATTGGCAGTGGTCCTTATTAAGCACCCAATTAGAAAAATGCTCCTGCCGGTGCTGTGTGATTAAATGGATATAATGAAGAATTGTTTTGGGAGATGGAAGAAAGGAAAGAGAAAGGGAAAGTGTACAGTGCTTTTATTTACTGTGAATATGACCTAAGGTGGAGGCTTTAACAGAAGCAAATGACCTCATTCAATAACAATTTCTAAACCCAAGAACACAAATGTAATATTATGCTGTTTACCAGCCCTTAGCCGTGGTGGCTGCATTTGTTTTAAGTACTAAAAATACATGTTGATCTTAGCAGAAACTCAGTTACCTTGACACCTCCTGAACTGAAATCACTGAAATCACTGTTATCTGCCTTCTCAACTATCTTGTGCAAACTATACCCCCCCCCAATGTAATGGAGATAAAAATCTAAAAAACAGCCCAGGCTAACAATGCTGCTCTTCAGAGATATGCAGTAAGGTGAGCATTGTCACCCAAGGAGAGGAACAGTTTTACTGGCAGTATCACCAGATACAAATAAAGAGAAAAATAGAATAATGTAGTCACCACATCTATGACCTGATAAGCTGCAATGTAAAAAAAATAGTTTGGGGGTCTAGCCTCATTAGAAATACTAGTTCTTAAGATAGAACTAAAGACAACATTCCTTTCAGTGTGGATAAAGTAAGGGAGGGTTATAACCCTGGTCAGTTTTTACTTTTGCCGTCTGCTTACCATTGGAGAGATTTCCCTTGACTTCCTGTCCCATGGCCAAAACAGGAAATGAGGGGACATATAAAACAGACAGACTATAGAGTCCTACAAGGTTTAAACACCTGCCCTTCTCAACTAGAGGGGGGAGTCCTCCACAAAATTACATAGTTACATAGTTACATAGTAGGTGAGGTTGAAAAAAGACACAAGTCCATCAAGTCCAACCTATGTGTGTGATTATGTGTCAGTATTACATTATATATCCCTGTATGTTACTACCTCCAAAAACCAAAAGAAATGGATATGGACTCGACCCCTCCTTGTATAATACATTTATACTGTATTCAAATGGTTCCTAATGCATCAAGAAAGCTATAGTGTTCCAAGAGGGAAGAGAGAGACTAGGCTATATATGCAAACACATGACAACTCCCATCTATATGTAGCCCCATGTTCCCAAAAATGGAGGTATAATGTAAATTTAGTTTTTGGCTGAGCTGTAACCAGCTCAGATTGATTGTACATAGTTTATTGATTCTGTTCTAAATTTGACTGTGTTGTGCATTTCCCACTGTTGCCAGTAGGTGTCACTGGTACCACAGGACAGCGTGAGAAAAACAACTAACTTAAAGTGAATGTAAACCCGATTTTTTTTTTATCATACTGTAGAGTATAAGATTTCCTATCATTTGAGCCCAGTCTTGCCACACAGAGTTAATCCATCTCTGAGCAATCCTTTTTTATTG
The DNA here is from genome assembly GCF_042186555.1 of Aquarana catesbeiana. Classification (NCBI taxonomy): domain Eukaryota; kingdom Metazoa; phylum Chordata; class Amphibia; order Anura; family Ranidae; genus Aquarana; species Aquarana catesbeiana. Next base: position 98,436,893 of record NC_133334.1, on the reverse strand, counting down.
TTCAATGAGAAAAATCTTGACAAACTGAGAAAAACTTTGTCAAATACTCCCCCTTGCTGTGAGTGACAGCCTAAGACACAGGCATTATTTTTTAATTCCCTCCCACTCCTTTCTTCAGCAGCTCTGCAAGGATTGGCTGTTCCACACCTCAGCATGATTTGGCATGCTGAAGTCATGTGGTTACTTTCCTGTCTTTTCACTGGATGTTAGAGATCATAGCAGAAGTTCAGTGTTAGAAATACACAGAGAAAATGCATATTGACAAGGAGTGTAGAGGTGGGCGGGGAGTCTACTGACATCACGACTCCACCCACCGAGCTCCAGACAACAGACCTACCCACAGAATATGCAGTTTTTCGGGTCTAATAACAGACAGAGGGGAGACATTTGACAGGTAAAGATACATGCAGGAGGCTCACCCCCGATGTCCTCTTCGCCGCCCAGCCTGGCCGTTGATTGGCTAGAATGGATCGATTGAAAGCAGCACAGCCATTGGCTCACGTTGCTGTCAATCACATACAATGACGCGGCGCGCCAGGGGGCGGGGCCGAGTGATACAGTGAGCGGCTAAAGCCGCCGGCTGTATCACGGGAGCGCGCCCGTAAGAACTAAACACCATGCGAGAGAGCTCGCATGAAGGTGGTTAGTTCTTGCGGGGAAGAGCTGAGACATCCACCGAGGGACCCCAGAAGACCAGGTTTGGGGCCACTCTGTGCAAAACGAGCTGCACAGTGGAGGTAAGTATAACATGTTTGTTATTTTTTTTTTTTAAATTGCCTTTACAACCCCCTTAAGCTGTAATGAATATCCTTTTTCTGGAAACAGCCCAGTAGATGGTTCCTGCCGCTGTGCATTCTGGGAAGGGGTATTTATTGGACAGATGCCATGTGCTTTAATCAGTTCTTCCCTCGTGGCCCTCCAGGCCTGAGGCTACGTCACTGCAAGCTGTGCAAGTAGGCCCAGAAGCCTGTCTGGGGCCTACTAGTCCGGAGGTTGTCCTTAGGCTGTCTTGCCTGCTGGAAGAAGCCGAGCCAAGCTGAGGAAATCCAGGGGAGGACCCTTGCTGGAGAGAACCAGGATGAAGGCTGGTCTCTCAGAAGGGCCTGGTGACTTACTTGGAGGACGCACCTACATCTAACCTATCCTCACAGTACTGCCAGGTCGGCTTAAAGGTTCTGGTACTGTGACGCTGTTCTACAATCCAATCAAGGTAATACATTCCTGGCTGCTAAGTTTGTGAGAGAGACTTATCAAGGCGTCTGTTGGCTGCTAAGTCTGTGAGAGAGGCTTGTCCAGACATCTTACTGGTTGCTAGGTCTGTGTGAGAGATAGGCCTACCCAGATATTCAAGATCTGCTAGAAGAAAGCTGTGTTGTGTCCTTTAATCTAAGGAGCCTGTAAGTGATCTGCTACAAAAAGGTATCTGCAACCTCCCCTCAACCTCTTTACTACTACTTCTTTCAAGTTCTTCATTAAAGCATTGAAAACTACCTAAAGTGCCTGGCGCCTATATTGTTCTAACTTCCCATTATAGCCATGGACTCAGCCCTGGGGTGAATGTAAGTCCGCTCCCTGTATCTGGAGGTACCCTTTTTGCTCCCAGTATACCCAGAGGGGTGCTACATATATAAAAGCATATCACCTTTATTATCAAATAAGAAAATTGTACATATCAACAACACACATGACACAAACATCACATTACATTAAAAACATATCCTGCTATACCTGCTCCATTCATAAATCTCATTGGTGTAGCTAAATATCTCAAAATAGTCAAACACATATATGATTAAGCATTTAAAAATTGTATTAATCACTGTGGGTGGCCATCCAACCTAAATGCATTGCAATTGAGGAGTGAATCAATAGCATAGCTATTGCACCATTGGTGTTTGCATAGTATTAAATACTATGGATGGAAGTTGTCATGCATTTGCATATACAGTAAAACCTTGGATTGCAAGCAAATTAATTCCAGAAACATGCTTGTAATCCAAAGCACTTGTAATTACCCATAAGAAATAATGGTCCATATAAAAAGATTATAGCAATGTTGTGTAACCATAAAATGTCCATCCACAAATGATTAGATGGGGATTAGAAGCAAAATCCAGCAGGAGCTACAGAGTATAAAAGAGAAGAGAGGCGCCTCTAAGTGTAGAAATATGTTGCTAAATGTTGTACCTTCATCAACCACTTCAGACCCGGAAGATTTGGCTGCTGAATGACCAGGCCATTTTTTGCGATTTGGTACTGCATCGTTTTAACTGACAATTGCGCGGTTGTGCGATGCTGCCCCCAAACAAAATTGATGTCCTTTTTTTCCCACAAATAGAGTTTTCTTTTGGTGGTATTTGATCGCCTCTGCGGTTTTTATTTTTTGCGCTATAAACAAAAAAAGAGCGAGAATTTTGAAAAAAACACAATATTTTGTACTTTCTGCTATTATAAATATCGCCATTTTTTTTAAAAAAAAGCTAATTTTTTCTCAGTTTAGGCCAATATGTATTCTTCTACATATTTTTGGTAAAAAAAAATCGCAATAAGTGTATTTAGATTGGTTTGCGCAAAAGTTATAGCGTCTACAAAATAGGGGATAGATTTATAGCATTTTTATTATTATTTTTTTCTTACTAGTAATGGCGGTGATCTGTGATTTTTATCATGACTGCGACATTATGGCAGACACATCGGACAATTTTGACACATTTTTGGGACCGTTGCCATTTATGCAGCGATCACTACTATAGAAGTGCATTAATTACTGTAAAATGTCACTGCAGTGAAGAGGTTAACCTAGGGGCGATCAAGGGGTTAATTGTGTTCCCTGGGAGGTGATTCTAACTGAAGGGGGAGGGGACTGACTGGAGGAAGTGACGGATCATGGTTCCTAGCTAACAGGAACACACGATCTGTCACTCCTCTCAAAACAGAACACCGATTTGTGTGTTTACACACACACTTCCATGTTCTGTCCCTTGTGCTGGCGATCGTCAGCCACAAGCATCGGCACCCCCGCAGTGCAGCGGGCACGCGCATCTCCGGCGGCACATGCGCGCCTGCTATTCCTATCCCGCAAGCCGACCTATAGCTACGACGGTTCGCAGGATCGTACCGACCTGCCGTAACCATATTGCTACAGTTAGAGGCGCCTCTCTTCTCTTTTATACTCAGTTGTGACATGACGCTACTTGTATATCAAGACATCGCTTGTATATCAAGTCAAAATTTATTAAAAAATTTTGCTTGTCTTGCAAAAGGCTCTCAAACCAAGTTATTCTCAAGGTTTTACTGTATAGCCTATTCTCTCTCTTCCCTCTTGGAACACTATAGCTTTCTAGATGTATTAGGAACTGTTTTGAATACAGTATAACTTTATTATACAAAGAGGGGTTGAGGCCATATCCATTTCTTTTTTGGTTTTTGGAAATGAGAGGAAATCCCTCCAAAGTGAGGTGATTTCTGGTTATTACAGGGGTCACCACAACTCGTGTCCAAATTGAGAGATTTCCCCTCTATTACAACTCTGAGATTTTCATTTACTTTTCTCTCGGAGATAAGGGTAAGCAGGACAAATACTGTGTCCCCGTTATGTCTCCATAACGGGACACAGAAAGCAATAAAATCCTGACAGATGTTCTAATCTCTCTCCACTCTGTCCAAAATGGAAAAAAAAAATACCTTTAAGGCCCCTTTCACACGAACGATTCGTTCAGGTCCGCCTGTCAGTTTTTTAGGTGGACCTGAACGGACCCTCCATAGACCTCTATGGAGCGTCGGATGTCAGCGGTGACATGTCCGCTGACATCTAACCCGCTCGGATCCGAAAAAGTGTAACGGAGGAAAAACCTACTTTTCCATCCGTTTTCGGATTGGATCGGGTGACGACGGACTCTACGGTCTGTCATCACCCGATCCCCCATAGGGGAGAGCGGCGCTCTGACAGGTCCGTCGCTGCACAGTGTACAGAGACATACCTGTCAACTGCCTGCTCAGCGGGGATCGGCGGAGCGATCCCTGCTGAGCAAGCGGATGTTCACAGGGCGGATCATCATGAATCCATCCCGTGTGAAAGAGGTCTTAGGCTCGTACACACTATAAGAAAATCGGGCGAACATTTTCGTCCAAAATTACGATTTTGGTATAGTGTGTACACAACTTTTGACAGCCGATTCTGAATTTTCGTACGAAAATTCCCAAAGGGACAAACTCCAAAATTTTTCTCGTATGGGAACAGAATGAATGATTTTCGGATAATGTGTACCATTTCCGTACGATTTTCGTACAAGAAAAATCAGAAAAGAAAGACTGCGCATGATCAGAAACAATAAACAAAAAAAGCCTTTGTCGTATGAGAATATTCATAAGAATTTTGTACGAATTTTCTTGAAACATCAAGAAAAATTGGACGGACGTTCGTCCAATTTTCTTATAGTGTGTACCCCACAAAAGTTATACTTTACATGCAATATAGATGATGTAATAAGCCAATGATCAAATAAGTACAAAACATGGGACTTTAACCACTTCAGCCTCGGAAGGATTTACCCCCCTCCTGACCAAGCCCTTTTTTGCAATACGGCACTGCGTCACTTTAACTGACGATTGCACGGTCGTGCGACGTTGTACCCAAACAAAATTGATGACTTTTTTCCTCACAAATAGAGCTTTCTTTTGGTGGTATTTGATCACCTCTGCGGTTTTTATTTTTTGTGCTATAAACAAAAAAGGAGCGACAATTTTGAAAAATGCAATATTTTTTACTTTTTTCTATAATAAATATCCCCCAAAAATATATAAAAAATGTATGTTTTCCTCAGTTTAGGCCAATATGTATTCTTCTACATATTTTTGGTAATAAAAAAAAAATCGCAATAAGCGTATATTGATTGGTTTGCACAAAAGTTATTGCAAAATACAAAATACAAAATAGGGGAGAGATTAATAGCATTTTTATTAATTTTTTTTTATTATTAATGGCAGCGATCTGCTGTTTTTATCATGACTGCGATATTGGGAAGGACAAATCGGACACTTTTGACACTATTTTGGGACCAATGGCATTTATACAGCGATCGGTGCTATAAAAATGCACTGATTACTGAGTAAATGTCACTGGCAGGGAAGGGGTTAAACATTAGGGGGCGATCAAGGGGTTAAGTGTGTTCCCTCAGTGTGTTCTAACCATAGGGGGGATGGGCTCACTAGAAAATGACAGAGATCACTGCTCCCGATCACTGGAGGCAGTAGAACCCTGTCATGTTGCTAGGCAGAACAGGGAAATGCTTTGTTTACATAGACATCTCCCCCTGTTCTGCCTCTCTGTGCCACGATCGTGGGCCACCAGCAGACATCGAGTCCAGGGGACCCACGTGCCCGCTAGCCGGCGATGACGCAGCGATGTACGGGTACGTAGTTTTGCATCCCCGTGCCATTTTGCTGAGGTATATCGGCGCAAGCCAGTCATCAAGTGGTTAAATATATCTCACTAGTTTTAAATGTTCGTCATCATCACAAGAAGTTTTATAAAATTACAATTTTATTATTACACAATATAAAATCCAATATTTAAGATTGTAATCCCAAATTAATTGGATATACTAATACAAACTAGACATGTCAGCTCATGTCTACACTTTTCACAAATTTATTCCGCTTCCTCAGGACAGTTAGTGAAGCTGTTTTCATGTCCAATGCATAGAGACAATGTTTCATCTGCAAAAATGAATTAACAAACATGTGATAGAACATCCCAGCTTGGGTGCCTCTGTCAAGATATAGCTTACTCCAGTCTGGAACCAGGAAACAGGTATTATAGCTGAATATTGCACCCAGGCCAGATCCAGATAGGACTAGCTTAGGTGCAAACTGGAACTCTTTATTGTAAAATAACCCAGAATATATAGCAGACAAGATCAGGTAGGACCTGATCACATTACCATAGCAATACAAACTGTGAACAGGAATATAATTAACATAGCTAAGGAACAGCCAACAGAAACATTTTGCTAATCCACATCTAGCAAACTAATAGCTGACGTGATCTAATTATCATGAACTAATTCATAACTAGTCACTTAAAGAGGAACTGCAGTCTGCTTACATAACTCGTAATAAAAACATCTTTGCCATTCTGAAGCTTCTTTTCAACCATTTTTTGAATATTATTTCATATATACTGTGATTTTGTACTTGCCAAATATGCTGCAGAAATATCCCTCCACTTAGTCTGGCTGCATCCATTTTAACTGTGGGCAGCTGAAGCTGCTGCCTGTTCACTTTCTGGATTTACACAGACACATAGCAGCACACCTCCAGCCCTGCAGCTCTCATTGGCCCTCTTATGACTCACCCCCCTCCCTTCCTGGCAAACTCTCAGGAGAGTGAGAGAGAGAGCTGTGCATGATGTCATAAGCCTAGACTTTTTACCAGACAAGAAACAGGAAGTTGGCTGTATAAGGTATTTACTGACAGAAAAAAAAATATTTTACTATCCAAAGTTAAAACAAGGACAGAAGATTTAATAGATGGAAAGATGAAAAAATGACTGAAGGTCCGCTTTAAACAAGCCTAGGTGTGCAGACCGTTCTTTGATTAGACAAAACACATACAATGTTCCAACAAAGTGAAATTAATTTATCTTCATGGATTTCTGGAGGAATATTGTTGATAAATATAGGAAAAACGTAGACAGTAGCTGACATGTAGTTTGTACAAATTCCTTGGGATTACAATTGTAAACATTTAAATATAAATTATATCGTATATAAATAAAACTGTATTTTTATGAAACTTGGTATGCTATAAATTGAACACTGGTGGGGTATATTTAATGTCTAATTTTTTGCACTTGTATGATCTTTGGCTTATTATTAGGCTTGTGCAATCTGTTTCGTAACGAATCGAAATTCGGCCGAATTTTGCATCATTCGGAAATTCGGATGCATCCGGATGTCCGAATAAAAAAATAATAAATTTCAATGAATACAAAAGAAATTATAGCGGATATAGCGAATTAATTCGACATGATTCGGTAATTCGTTAAAGGTCTAATGAAACAAAAAGGTCAACTCAAAGTAAATCTTACAGTCCAATCAGCTGATTAATTTTGTGTTGGAGGTTGGATTAGTGGCAAAGTGCATTCCTGAGAACTGAGTGAGAAGGATGTTGTATTGTATTTGAGCAGAGGAGAAGAGATATTGTCATTATGTGTGTTAAAAGATTTAATAAACAAATGACTTTCTAAACTATGAATCATTATCACGAATATATATACATACATAAATATTGAATTTCAACGAATACAAACGAAATTATAGCACATATAACGAATGAATTTGACATGATTCGAGATTCAGTATAACGAATATCGTCACTCTACGAATAATAACGAATTATCTGAAAACGTATTAACGTAACATAATGAGTATAACAAAATGAAATGATGTATTTTACGAACAGAAGCTAAATAAATTTTTACTTTGTGCACAAGTCTACTTATTATCTTGCTTTTGGGATGAAACCAAACACCAGTGTAATCTCTTGTTAATGAGCATTGGATTGCTGACTTCCTACATTTCCATATAGATAATGTACCTATCTGAGTAATAAAACTTCATTTACAAAAAATATTTTTTAGTATAAAAGTAAAAGAGGACAACATAAAAAAAAAACAAAAAATAATTGACACTAAGAACAATGGTAAATCAGTAATTACTGTGATACTAGGTGTATGTGAGGTAAATAAGATGAAAGGCTTGGAGCTGAGTGCTGTTGTGTTTCCACACCTAAAAGAAAATATAGGTAAAAAATGCAGCACCGCCTATACTAAATGGTTAAAACAATAGTGGTGAAACCCCCTAATGTGTAAAAAACAATGAACTTAGTTTATATGGCCAAAATAAATGCGAGTAACTAAAAGAAATCAAATAAATGTAAATACCCAAATTTTGCAAACGTACATCCACATGTAACAGTGGTGACAACCTCCTCAATCCAAATATGTAAATAGACACAAACACGAGCAATGTAACAATAGTGAAAAGACATTAGAGACCAGTAGTGAAATAAACATTAGAAAAAAAGCACATAAAAATAAATTGGCAATAGGGGAAGGAACCCCTTCCCAGTAATAAGTCTCTTACTATCTGATATCTTGCTTGAATAAAGTTCAACAGGTTCAAGTAAATAAAGCAAAACACGTGTGCAATGTTAATTAAACCCACAGTATGTAGTGACTTCAAGGACAACACGTGATCCGCCACCTTCCAATGTATGCTCTCACTGTCTCACTGACCTATTCACAGGTCCCAATACGCTATAATTACAGCATAATATGGGGAGTACAGGATAAGACCCCTGTAAGGGGAAGGCGTATTGGGACCTGCAAATAGGTAAGGAAAGAAAATCGCTCAATTCCCCCATCAACGCTGACTGAATATTTCCCGCTGAGGTTTATCTGCCGTTAGAATACAATGATTACTACCAGCAGCTGTAATCATACAAATAAAACTGAACAGGTTGGTTGTACTGAAGTTGGTCAATGAATCAGCTTCAGTACAACCAGCCTGCCCATAGATAGCTTGAAATTTGTCTGGTTTTTGCTGAGCTGGCCAAATTTCGACCCAGCTATGGCCACTTTAGTCTGTCACATCACACTAAAGGAAAATCATTAAAGCGTTTGTTAACTCAAAAAAAAAAAAAAAACAGATCCTGTTCCTTTAAAGCATGTTATACTGCACAATGCTTGTGCTGTGTAATTTGGACCCCTGTATACCTTAAAAAACCTGGCTGATCCTGCCCTCTGCAAACTTACCACGATAATCATGGCTGCTGAGCCCTGACACCGTGGTCAGTTTATGTGATTCTGTCATCCGCAGTCCTGCTCTCCTGTGTCCTGTGTCTCCTCTGTCCTTCTCCCCCCTCCCTGCCTGTCTGCTCGTATCAGCGCCCCCCCCCCCCCCCGCCTCCTGCTGCTCTCATAACTGCAGCTAAATCATCTTATTCCCTCTGTACCCGAATAAGTGTCCCTGTGCCTGTGTAATGTAAAAAATCTTCAGATCTCTACCTGTATGAGCGCGGCTCCCGAAGCTCAGCTGACTGTTGGCTCTCTTCTCTCTTCCCCTCCTCCCGGCTGATGTCAGAGGGAGTGCTCGGCCCCACCCACTGCAGCTGTGAGACAGAAAGTGAAGAGAGCTAAGGAATCAGCTGAGCGCCGGGAGGAGCGGAGCTCATATAGGTACAGATCGGCAGATTTTTTACATAACACAGGCACAGGGACACTTGTTGTTTTGGTACAGAGGGGATAAGACGATTTTATTGCAGTGGGTTAACAACCACTTTAAGGTTCTGGAGATGGGAGAGGAGGGACAAAGTTTATCAGAAGTCAGGCCTTGCATAACTGATGGATCTGGATGACAGCTCTGCCAAGGCACACATCTAAAACAACATGGCGGTATCTGTAGGTGCTATTAATCCACGCTAGTATTTTAGAAACTGTATTTTTATGATAGATTTACTTTTAAAAGTAGAGTAATAGATAACAAATCCTTGACATTTTCTGTGGTAGGGCTGTTTCATATTATTGATATGATATGAGTGCAGCTGTATAATACAAGAATACCTTGAAGAAAACAGGTACATAAAATCCAATATTTACAGTGTGAGACATGCACATAATCCATAAGTCATTCTGTAAAACTTTGGCAATGATATTAAAGTGACTCTAAAAGCAAACGTTTTATTTTTAAAAATAGAAAATGTCATACTTAACTGCTGTGTGCAATGATTTTGCACAGAGCAGCCCTGATCCTCCTCTTTCCGTGTCCTCTGTCAGCGCTCTTGGCCCCTTGTCAAGTGCCCCCATTTCAAGCTGCTTGCTATGGGGGCAATCGTGCATGCCCACTCCCAAGCCTCCATAGAACACACAGAGAGCAGTTCGGCCCCGCCCCCTGCTCCTTCCTCACTGGCTGTGATTGACAGCAGCAGGAGGCAATGGCTCCCGATGCTGTGTCTGAACCAATGAGAAGAGAGAGCCAAGAGAGCTTCTGCTCTCGTGCATATCTCTGTATTGAGATCAGGATCAGGTAAGTATTTAGGGGGTCTGTAGGGGGGGAGTTGCTCGCAGAAGGGCTTTTTTTACCCTAAAGGGGTTGTAAACCCTTGTGTTTTTTCACCTAAATACACCTGGCAGTCACCGGCCCTTCAGCCCCCCCCCCTGTTTTTACTTACCTGAGCCCCTTCATCTCCTCGGCAGGAATGTGCTGTCCCTCTCTCCACGGGGTTCTCGGCTCTTGATTGGATGGATTGATAGCAGCGCAGTCATTTGCTCCCGCTGCTGACAATCAAATCCAATGACATGGCCGTCGGGGGGGGGGGGGGCGAGTCCGGCATTCATGTCTGTGGGCACAAATGCTGGACTCGGGAGCGAGCCCACAAGGTAACCCCCTTGGGAGAGCGCTTCTCCTAGGGGGTTATCTGATGCGGGGAGGAGCCGCAAGAGCCGCCGGGGGACCCCAGAAGAGGATGTTCGGGGCCACTCTGTGCAAAATGAGCTGCACAGCGGAGGTATGATATGTTTGAGATTTTTAAAAAATAAAAAACAATCCTTTACAATCACTTTAATGCATAATATGCATTAAGGTAAAAAAACTTTCTGCTTTTAGAACCATTTTAATTACAGATGCTAATGCTCAGTTTTTTGGTGCTTTAGTCTTCCAAATGGATTTAAGAATATTGTTATATAATATGTAACCTGTTTCAGGTCCTGTTATGTCTGGAAACAAAAAAGAAAAACCAGTGATAAAACAAAAAATATCTCCAGTAGGTAAGTGTTTCACTGCTACTGTATGTCTCTACTTTTAACAATGCTGCTTAGACTAAAATTTAGGTGGCCTACTAAGGCCCCCTTCACACTGGTGCACTTGACCAGTGTAGTCCAGAGGTACCCAACCTACCTCTTACTGCTATACCACTTGTACTCCAACACCCCATTTCTTACCCTCCTCAAATGATGAGACCACACCTTAATTTGGAGTATAAATGGCCATAACAGCCTTTTTTTATTAACACAATCTAAATAAATAACTCCAATATCAAAATATAACAAAAATATAACATCCGTAAACATCTTGTTTTAACCCCGGTCTGTTGGTCTTTGACGGCACCCCCCGAACTCCAACACATATACCACCAATACACTGCGGGACCTTTTCCAACATGATAGACCTCAAGCCGTATAACAGCTCGGAGACAACCCCCTTCCCGCAGTGCAACCATTACAGTATTCCATCAACCTTTCTGCTGGAATACAAAGGAGGGGCACATACTACCGATGAGCCCCCAACCCCTTCCATCACATATGCTTACTGCTACTGTCAAAGACCAACAAAACACCGCCAATCCAAAGCTGTCATGACGAACATCTTCCAACGCCCCCGAAAGAAAGAAAAACACACAAACACACACCAGCAACATATATGGAGGGCGGGTGGGAAAACTGCCTCCTCCTTTCTCTTTCCTCAGCTTACTGTCCCCCAGCCTGGCCCCGCCTCTATCTTAAATACCACCACTCCCCCCGTACTTTCCTCTCTATCCCCTCCCCTCTCAGCACTTTACCTATTAACCCTTATTGTCTCCCCTTAACACACTGTCATGCCCGGCCCTGCACTACTTTTCTTTCCTCTTTCTCTGTTCCGGGCCTCACTAGACCAGTGTAGTCCAGAGGTACCCAACCTACCTCTTACTGCTTTACCACTTGTACTCCAACACCCCATTTCTTACCCTCCTCAAATGATGAGACCACACTTTATTTTGGAGTATAAATGGCCATAACAGCCTTTTTTTATTAACACAATCTAAATAAATAACTCCAATATCAAAATATAACAAAAATATAACATCCATAAACAACTTGTTTCAACCCCAGTCTGTTGGTCTTTGACGGCACCCCGAACTCCAACACATATACCACCAATACACTGCGGGACCTTTTCCAACATGATAGGCCTCCAACCGTATAACAGCTCGGAAACAACGCCCTTCCCGCAGTGCAACCATTACAGTATTCCATCAACCTTTCTGCTGGAATACACCGGAGGGGCACATACTACCGATGAGCCCCCCACCCCTTCCATCACATATGTTTACTGCCACCGTCAAAGACCAACAAAACACCACCACAGCCTGCAAGGATAACACCTTACCCTTAAGGGCCCCTCCACACCTGCAAGAGGATCACCTCTTGCAGCGCCAGCGCCCAGAGATCAATCCCCACATCCGAGAGGTGTACTCCATCACTCCGCAAATACAAGCCCACATTACTTTCTAATTCTACATGCCTGATTACCATGCCCCCATTCTGAGCCACAAACCTCCCCACCACCTTGTTAACACATATGCGGGCCTCGTTAATCCTCGCCATGGACCTCGCCCTGCGCTACGTCGTCCGCGCAACAATGTCGGACCACAGCAGCAAAGTGTTAGGAAAAGCCGTGCAAAGTTTTACAAAATCTGACTTGACGTCCGAGATCAGCTCCCTGACCGTTCGGACCCTCAAATCATTCCCCCCAGCATGCACAACCAAAACGTCTAGCGATCTATCCAACCGCGCATAACATTCTACTTCCACTACCACCCTGCCCCGCATCATCCCGGGTATCCCTAGCCAGCGAATATATGCCTCTTTCCTTGAGATACCCAGCTGTCTGCCATCCAGTCTCACATCTCCTCTCCTGGCCCCCCAACAAACATACGAGTGACCAAGGATCCAGATGAGGCGTATAGGCCCTCCATCTGAAACGACAAGTAGAACAAAACAAAGGTAACATCAACACGAAACAACGTACCCCTAATCAACAAACAGCACAGTATGTGAGTCCAGCCTACCCACGCATGCATTTTTTTTTTTTTTAATCTATTCCACCACCAGTTGAGACCGTATGTAAGTACGGAATCTCCTCGATTCCTACCTACCATTCCTCCGCACAGCCGTCTCATCCAACCCACATCTGGCAGCTTCAGTAGCCGATGCGGAAGGAGTGTGAAGCGTATTCGGCCCAATCCAACCCTGCCCCCTTAAAACATTTTTGGAACACCGATATAAACTGGAAACACCCCCCCAGCAGGTCTAACCCTTAGAAACTCCCTTACTGCTTACACAGGGCATACCCTGGACCCCGGCAATGCGAACAACAACACATCCACCCCTCTGGTCAGTTTTGGACTTGCGCAGCCGCAAACACACCCTGTCGTCCTCCACCTGCACGTTCTGTTCCAAAAGCCCACCCGCCAAATGCCGTGATGGGCTCACCAATTCCCCAATGCGAAATGCCCCATAAAACGCCAAAGAGAAAGCTGCTGTCTAACCCAGAAATCTTTAGTCCAATCCTCCCCCCCAGTAGTTTAAAGAAAAATGACAAACCCGCCAGCTTACGCTCAATGGCAGACACCGACCCCCCGCTTTCCATGTTCCTGGAAACAAAGTACAAAACCAACAACCTTACCTCCGACTTGTCTGTGCCGACCCCAGCCTCCTGCACCAAAACCAACCACTCCTTCCATACCACCCAAGACTGTGGCCAAGGTTCCGCATTCCATCGCCCTTGAAAGAAAGCCTCATAGCCCATGGAGCCTGCCGCGTCCGTGACCAATTCCACATCAAAATTACTCACCGGCAGGGGGGAGGAGATGACGTGAGGCGTCTGCTGGGAGGGGAGGAGCTGGCTGTGTGTCAGTGAATCGGCGTCTCGTCGGCTCCGTCAGCTGGATGAGCAGCCACGAGGACGGGGGCAGCGAAGAGTTCGATCTCCAGCATTCGATGGGAGCCCCGAGCCTAGTGGAGAACCGGGTTGCAGCGGCACAGCTCTGGTAGATAGGGAGTCGGCTGTGTCCTTCCCGGGAGACCCCTGCGGGCTTCTCTCTGCCCCCCCGTCTCTCCCTCTGAACCCGATGGTGGCGGCGAGGGGGAGAGGTTCCAGCTAACCCGCTTCACTCACCTCACCTCTCTGACCGAGTACCCTATAAGCCTATAGAGCTCCAAAGGTAATTCCCACAAAGGAAAGTAAAAGCAGCAAACAGCAGGAACGCCTCTCTTAAAACAAAGCTACACAGATGGCCGTAAACTGGTAAGAGATATGCCTTCTCCACGGATGCCAGAGGTAAGAAAACATTAGGAATTGCTGCCTGAAAAGTAAGAAATATTGCCAGAGTGGAATATTAAGGTACGACAGTAGATGAACAGCACGAAAGGTGATACTGCATTTTACTTGAAATAGAGGGGTTGATTCACTTATTGTTTAAAGATCGTGAGCTGATCTCTACACCTGGTGCATTTATTACTCTAGTTGCTATACACCATAGGGAAGTCAAATTATTTGACACGCTATAAATACACTGTGAACTTTGTTGATTCCGCTGGCAGCAAAAATTTGTGGTAAACTGAAGGCATAATAGCACCGATGAAAACCGTGTTTTGGGTACATAAAAATAGGGGAGAATACCAGGTCACCATCTTGATTGAGATACCTCAGAACACCTGAGTCATATGGCTATATCTTCCTATTATAGTTCCAAAGTAATAACTTAAGGAAATCTCGAAGTGGTAATTCCTGGACTATATAGAAGGGTTAATATATAGTGGAGTAAAGCACTCACGGATCCTTGGTGAGTCCCTTGGTATACTGGACACTCATTAGGATAGTGGTATGTGGCGCTAAGGTAATCACCTGGATATAAGAATAAGTCCCAAGTTCTGTTTGCTTGTTTAAAGGGGATGTTGCTATATTGATGCTATGGAGGGATAAAAATAAGAGGACCCAGGATACCGACCAGTGACCACAAATACCAACATCCGGGCCGGTTGATATCTCTCACACTCCTAGAACTGTCGCAGGATATTTACCACAATACGGGACACTTAATTTCATCAAGGACATAACATTTAATCACATCACGAAAGATAGGACGCCCGCTTCTGAAACACTGGATTTAAATGCAATTTTTTTTTTTTTTTTGATCTGAGACGGATTATCACTATTATTCTTCTGTCCTTCTGCAGATAGGCGGAACAGTAGCTATATATTACAAGCATAAGGATAAATGTGTTAGCATAAACCCCTTAATAAGCTGTATAACACCACGAAACACCCGCATAAGAGAGGCAGCACAAGTCTCATCTGGCATTATTTTCCTTCTTCTGTTTTTATTATAATTTCGCCTAAGTATTGGCATACTGAAGAGGGGAAGCAAAGCCTTTAAAGAACATTGATAGTCCAAGTGTTCAAATCCCACCTACAGAGCTTCCTGAGATAAATAATGAGCAGAAACACAACCAAAGCAGGGAAAGGGGGTCCACCGAAGACACCAAAGGACAATCTCCCCGGCAGTATAAGTGGGAGCTCAATTAAACAATACTTAGCCACCGAGGGGAGCCCGGGGGGCGCGCACCAAGAAGCTCAAACGTCTACTGAGCTTGACAAGAGGAAGAAAGGTCAGAATGAAAAGAGGGATCAGACTCCTAACCAATCAAAAGAGTCATCATTAATTGAAAATCCACACGAGACATCCAGAATGACGGAACCCAGACAGGACCTAGAACTTCCCTCAAAAAATGAAATTCCGGAGATGTTTAAAGCACTTGAAGAATCGAATAAAACTGAAATAAGTATGCTGAGGACAGACCTAGGAAACCTCTTGGCCAGAGTTGAAAGGGCAGAGGACATAATGGACCAACAAGAGCGGGAGATCTCTGACTTAAAAGATCAAATTAAAACAACGCAACAAAATCAGATAAAAATTTGCTACAGAATAGAGGACCAGGAGAATAGAAGTCGCAGACAGAACCTAAGAATCCGAGGAGTGCCGGAAAAAAGAGGGGAGGATCTGAGGAAAATAGTAGCAGACATCTTCTCCCCACTTCTGGAGTTGAGAGGAGAGGATTTTCCAAAAATCGAACGGGTGCACCGAATAGGTAGACTAGATACTAGCCGAACAGAAAGAAGCCGCGATATAATTGTGAGGTTTGGATTCTACACAGATAAAGAGAAAATATGGATAAAATTGAGGGGGGCAAACCCCACTTCAATATGAAGAAGCTAGTATTCAAGTTTTTGCAGACCTAGCCAAGGACACACTATTGAGAAGACGCCTGCTGAAACCCCTCCTAGAACAAATGATAACCCAAAACATAAAGTACTCATGGGGATTTCCGGCCTGCCTAATCGGCAGCAAAGATGGTAGAACGGCTAGGCTAAGATTCCCTGACGAGTTGGAAGATTTTTGTAGGAAATTAGGTTTACAGGTGCCCGCGATGTTAGATTGGTCCAATGAAAGATGGATAGAGATGGGGATAGGGGTGGTGTGAGTGGAGGGGGGGGGTTGGAGGAGGGCGGGTGGGATTGAGAAAAATTTATATAAAAGAAAGAGTAAAGCCATATTGTAATGAGGAGCTGACTATAACATCCCGCCGCCGAGACAGTGACGACCGAATAGCTGGCACGTTAACAGCTCCACCTTAAGAGGTGGAGACCAATTGGTGGATTACGATACACGAGATCCACATTGGTCTAAGGGTCTAGAGATGACCAGAAAGGGGGCTGGTGGATATGGGGGAGAGGGAGGGAGGGTAGGGAAGGGGGGAGGAATAAGGGTATCTCTCCAAGGTCTAAGATAGAATGGGGTGAAATGGAGGTAGTAAAATGACACCAAATACAATAAAATGCATAACGTATAATGTCAAAGGTCTAAATATGGCCAACAAAAGAAGAAGTATTTTCAATGAGCTTAGACTGCTTGGACCAGAGGTGGTGTTCCTCCAGGAAACACATATTTCACATCAATCAAGACTGAGATTATTCTCGGGGGAATACCCGATCTGGTACCAAGGAAATATTATCTCAAGTACTAGGTTTGTGCTGGAAGAGAGACTAGTTGATACAGAAGGTAGATACATATTTCTAAGAGGCAGACTATATGAAAAAGAATATACATTGGCTAACATTTATGCGCCAAATAAGAACCCGATAGTGTACGTAACAAAAATCTTGGAGAAATTAACGAAGTTTAGACAAGGGCATTTGATATTAATGGGGGATCTTAACTATTGCATGGATCCAGGCTTTGATAGTACGGCTCTGGCACAGGTGAGGAACAGTGTTCAATTATGTAAGATTAAGCAAAAGCTCGCCAGCCTGCAGCTGGTGGATATATGGAGAGTGCAACATCCAAGGGGAAGGGATTACACGTTCTATTCACCTGTGCACGAGTCGTACTCCCGGATCGATTATGGACTGATAGATCATAGAGAAATAGAGAAGGTGGTAGACTCCTGGATAGGTAACATAACCTATTCAGACCACGCACCATTGACCATAGAAATAAAAATAGGTGAAAAGAGTAGACCTCTAGGGCAATGGCGCTTAAATGAGGTTTTGATAAGCGGGGACGAAGGGTTCAATAGAATCAGTAAAGAGCTAAGGGACTATTTTATGAGTAATGACACGGGAGAAGTATCTGGGTCCACCTTGTGGCAGGCCCATAAAGTTTACATCAGTGGGGTATTAATCGAGATAGGGGCAAGGAAGAAGAAAGAGAGAGGTGAGAAATCCCAAAAACTAATAGAGGAACTGGCCAACCTAGAACAGAAACACAAGGCACAAATAGGACAACCTTCCCCAGCGCTATATAAACACATAGTCATTAAAAGAGCCGAGCTAAAAACGCTAATGGAACAAGAAGTAAGAGCAAAATATAGAAAGATAATAGGGGACAGGTACCACTGGGCCAATAAGCCAGGTAAGCTTTTAGCGAATATAGTGCAAAAGCGGAAAGCGAGGAATTTTATAGAAAAAATCCAGACCAAAGAGGGCCATATTAAGTACTCTTCTAAAGAAGTAGTGGAGGTTTTCAAAAACTATTATCAGGAGCTATACTCAGTACACAAACAGGACACCTTGTTTGAAAATACGAGTGAGAGAATTAAAAATTATTTAGGGAGGGCAAGACTACCTAAGGTCCCAGAAGTTGAAAGAGAGTACATGGAAGCCCCAATTACCGAAGAAGAAATAAGAAAAGCAATAGCAATAGCAGGTATGGCATCCGGGAAAAGTCCTGGCCCGGACGGATTTACATTAACCTATTATAGGAAATTTAAGAAATATTGATTCCTAGGTTGTGCCAGTATTTCAATGCGTTGGGAGAGGACTATGACATGAGCCAGGAGGCCTTAAAGGCTTCGATAACGGTTATTTTGAAGAAGGGAAAAGAAAAAACACTTTGCTCACGTTATCGTCCTATCTCCCTTCTCAATATTGATACAAAACTCTACGCTAAAATATTGGCCGAGAGGTTAAAGGGATCATTGAACGCCCTGGTCAATCCAGACCAGGTGGGTTTTATCACTAAAAGGGAAGGGAAGGACAATGGGGTCAGGACATTACTCCTGTTACAAAAAATTAAGGAGAGCGGACCCCCAGGGCTACTACTCTCGATTGTCGCCGAAAAGGCCTTCGACAGGGTAGATTGGGGGTTCATGTTCCAGACCTTGGAGACCATGGGTCTTGGTCCCAAAATGTACCAGAGGATTAAAACTTTGTACCACCACTCGACGGCAATGGTGGGAGTGAACGGATGCATGTCTCAGCCATTGGAAATGGGGAATGGTACGAGGCAGGGGTGTCCTCTGTCCCCGTTATTATTTGTCCTCACTATGGAGCCCCTCCTGGCAACAATACGCGCGGACCCGGATATAAGGGGTATTAAGATCGGCAAAGACGAACATAAAGTCGCAGCTTATGCCGACGATGTATTACTCTATATCTCGGACCCTGAAATTACCATGCCCAAGTTGGTTAAAGCCCTAAGGGAGTATGGGGAGCTGTCTAACTTTCAAATAAATATGGCAAAATCGGAAATATTAAACATAAATTTAAAGAAAATAGAAATTGGTATATTGAAAAAAAAATATAGTTTCAGATTGACTAAAGAACTAACGTACCTAGGAATTAAGCTAGCCAACTCAACTAAAAAAATATTTACAATAAATTATATACCTCTGTTGGATACAATTAGAGCTGACTGTAAAAACTATGCAAAGAAAGCCATCTCATGGATCGGGCGTATTAATGTCATTAAAATGGTGCTACTTCCTAAGATCACATACGTGTTCCAGATGATACCGCTACCACTACCCCTATATTATTTGAGAAAATTAAAAAATATAATAATGAGCTTCATATGGAAAAATAAAAAACCAAGAGTCTCTTTCAAGATTCTAAAACAAAAGAAAACACATGGGGGCTTGGCTGTACCAGATGTTCAGAATTATTACAAGGCGGCAGTACTGGCCAGATTAGTAGAATGGGCAAAGAGAGCAAATGAAAAGCGCCGGGTAAGAATAGAAGAATATCTTAGTAAAGCAGCACTGGGAAGTTTGATATGGAACCCTATTAGGAGAAAACTATTAGAAAAATATTAGGAGAAAACACACACATAATAACACGTAATGCACTTAAAATATGGGATGGGGTGTATAAGAAATTAAATGGGAACTATAATTCACCATTATTAGCACTTATAGATAATAATTTTTTCACGCCAGGTTTAGAAACCGTGGGGGGAAAAGAAGCATTTTGGGGAAGGACACAATTAAGACACATTATAAAGGAGGGTAAAATTTTGACACTACAAGAAATTAGGAACGGGAGAGAGGCACGTGGGTTGGATGAATGGAGGTAACTCCAGGTGTGCCACTTCGTGAGTAAGCTTCCTGTCCTGATCAGGGGAGGGGATAATCTGACGGACTTTGAAAGGCTATGTGACATAGAAGATCCGAGAAACATTGTCTCAAAAATTTACAAAGCTCTGATGAAGGTTGACCAGCTGGAGATACCCTCATTTATAAGTAAATGGGAAAGGGAATTTGGCACAAAGAAAGGGGAAAACACAATTAAAAGAATTCTTAAAATGATTTGTAACTCAGCAGTTGACGCACGGACAGCAGAAATGAACTACAAATGTATAAGTAGAAGTTACCTTACTCCAGAGATAACATGCAAATTTCAAAATAGGTCGGCTTTATGCTGGCGGGGCTGCAACAAAATCGGAACGATGGCGCACCTTTGGTGGACCTGCCCTAAAATAAAATATTTTTGGAGTAAGATACTTGACCTAGTAAAGAAAATAACAGGAATAGAAGTCCCAGGAGACCCATGGGAGGTCCTGTTCCATGGGGGAGTCGGAGATATTAAAAAATATAAGCAATCATTGGTTCCCCACCTCCTGAACGCTGCAAAGCGAATAATCCCGAAGAATTGGCAGAGGAAGGAGAGCCCTGAGATATGGGAATGGATAGATGCCGTAGAAGAAACCTATTACCTGGAGACTAGGATAAGCTTGGAAGAGGAAACAAGAAATGCGAGCTCAGTGGAGTGGGAACGCTGGGTGAAATTAAAAAAAAAGTGGTGTAGTATTTAAGAATTAAAGCCTCGGCTCAGAGTAGATGACAAGGGAAAATTAGACCTTGGAGAGATAGGGAGGGAGGGGGGAGGGGAGGGGAGATCAGGGAGGGGGGGGTAAATAGAGAAGAAGGTAATTCTGTAGAATTAGTTACCGTAGGACCTCCGCAGATGACAGAGGCATGAGATTGGATAAGTTACACAGGGGGTCTTAATGGGTTTTTTCTGGTATGATCTTTTTTGATATGGCAAGAGTCACAATGATGAGACAAAAGAGAGCGGGCTGGAAGATAAATGAACTGCAAAGTTGATTTAATGCCTCTCTATATGGTCGACTGAATGTGACGAAAAAAAAAAAAATACTCACAGGGCCGGACATCCACACAGATCTGCCGTTGTATGAGGCCAAAAATTCATACCATACCTTCAAATCCTCTGATGTACCCTGGTAACCGAATAAAATGGGTCGGGGCCTGAACCCCGCTGTAGCAGTCGACAGCTGTCGGCAAAAAACCCTACCCATCGGAATGATCCTGCAGGTGAAATTTAACTTACCCAGCAACAAATGAAAAGTCCTCAACTGTACCTTGCTCAGTCCCTTGATCTCCTGAATTTCCTTCTGTAAGGCCTCCAACTTACCTCTTGTCAGGCGACACTCTATTGCCACCGAATCGATCACAATGCCTAAAAAACTAAGTTCCGTCGTCGGGCCTTCTGTTTTTTCGGCTGTCAATGACACTCCGAACCTTCCTGCAATGTGCTGCAACTTAGAGAGTAGAATCACACACACACACCGGAGGAAGGGGGCCCTATGCAGAGAAAGTCATCCAAGTAATGTATGACTGAATCAAGGCCCGACTCGTCCCTAACCACCCACTCTAAAAAAGAACTGAACGCCTCAAACATGGCGAAGAAATGGAGCAACAAGCATCGGTCTATGTAAAACTGCTCCTGCCAGCAGCATCCCAGCAGCCGGAAGCTATCCGGATGAACTGGAAGCAAGCGGAATGCAGATTCTATGTCTGATTTCGCTATAAGCGCCCCCTGCCCATAACACCTAACCCACCTGACAGCCGCGTCAAATGAAGTATAGGACACAGTGCACGCGTCAGGGCCGATGAAATCATTGACAGAACCTCTTTTGGGAAAGATAAGTGGTGAATAACTTGTTCGGTTCCTTCTTGGGCACTACCTCCAAAGGAGACACCACCAGGTCCGGCAAAGGCTTAAACGCGAACGCCCCCCCCCCCCATGCGACCTAGAGCCAGCTCTTTTGCATATTTCTCCTCAACCACCCCTTGCTGCTGTAAAGCCTATTTCAAATTCCTCGCCACCAGCGGAACAACTACCAATGAACATGGGATCCTAAAACTGTCCCAAAAACCCAAGGCAAGCAGCATAGCCGCTTCCCTATCCGGGTACCTACTTAAGAAAGGCTGCATCCTTTCCCCCCCTCACCGGAGTCATCCCTTTTGTGAGCAGGCTCGCCGATACGCCTCCCTCTCTTGAAGCACCGGGACAATGTATGGGCTCCCCCACACCCTGAACACTCGTGTTAAAATCTGCAAGACCCCCCGAACTTACAGGAGCTCTCGTTGTACTGCCAACACACCCCCCATTTTTTTCCGGCTGGCAGGCCTGAGGAAGGTGTACCCCCGGCCCCCCCTGAAGTTGGGGCCCTCGCCGACGACATAAGCCGCATCCACAGGCTAATGTCTTTATGATCCCAGCGAAGAAACGGACGGACCGCCCTGCGCTGTCTAAACTGTTCATCATACCTCAGCCAAGCTGAACCCCCATACACCCTGTGTGCCTCCCCAATGGCATCCATATAACAGAACAACGCTGAACAATGTTCGGGGTTCCTCTCACCAATGACACCCCAGCCAGAGTCAGCCCCCCGTCATCCCCTGCGGCTATGCTCTCTGTGGGTGCCCATGGGGCCACTTGGGGGGGCTGCCCCTGCCCCCCTCAAAATGGCCCACCAAAGCCCGGAGGCCCCCAACAAATCCCACAGCTGCACCTCTGACCTCGAACTGGCGGGCCCACTGCGTACTGGCTGTACGCGGTAGAGGGACAGCTGCCCTTGATGCACCCCCTTTTCCTACCCCTAACAAATCACTCAAAGCATCTGACAGAGAAACAGTGGTAACATTAGTGGACTTACCAGGCTGGCCGGGAGCACCCCCAACAGCCGCCGTGCTTGCCTCCCTCGCCAGCTCTTGTCCCTGTGGCTCCTCCTCCTTCGACACCTCCCCTTCCGACCTCTCATCCTGGACCGGGACCGGTGGCATTGTTAGCCCCCTAGGTGAAGAGGTCCTGGAGGCTGTAAAATCCCTCTGCTGTGGGGCCCATCTCGCCCCCGAAGCTCCACCCCTGCCGTGGTTCCGCGCAGGCCTTCGCATGCTGGGCCCTGGCCAGCCTGTTCTCTCCAGACTCCGCCATTTTGTCCCGCTTCCTGCTGCCCGTGTAGGCCATGCCCACCTGAGGCGTTGCCGGCTTTGTCCGTTAACGGCCCGTTGGCCGTGCCTGCTAATCTCCCCCGACAAGCCTCCCCCTAGGAGCAGCTAAGGCAGTGGGGGAGGCCAATTGTACCATAGTCCCGTGACTCACGGCGGGGAAGCAGCGCCATAATGGCCTGTGGCCCTGCTTATCGAGCTGGACCGGCATGTAGTTAGCCCGGGCCCCGCTGCGGCGGTCTGCTGGCTTCATTTTGCTGGTGGAGCGGATCGGTCCCCCAGAGGTCTCCTGGGATGGTGCACAGGCCTAGATGCAGGCCCTGGGGAAAAACGTGCCGGAGGCTGAGACCTCCGCGCGCGGGGACGCCTCACCTCCCTGCGCTGACCCGCTCACCTGGTCCTCTATCAGGGCCACGACCTGGCTGTGCAGCCATTCCGGTCCCCTGCTTGCCGCCGCCTCCCACAACCAAGCCAGTATAAAATCGATCTCAGCCATGTTGGAGGAGCAGTGAGAGAAAAATTGCCTCCTCCTTTCTCTTTCCTCAGCTTACTATCCCCCAGCCTGGCCCTGCCTCTATCTTAAATACCACCACTCCCCCACGTACTTTCCTCTCTATCCCCTCCCCTCTCAGCACTTTACCTATTAACCCTTGTTGTCTCCCCTTAATACACTGTCATGCCCGGCCCTGCACTACTTTTCTTTCCTCTTTCTCCGTTCCGGGCCTCACTTTTCCAGAGCAACAAAGAACATGAAAGCTATTCCCCATTATATCTTATGTAATTGCTCAAACTGCAGGTTCACTGCATTTTAAGGGTCCATGTACTAGTTTCCTTGGCATTTTCTTCTGCTGGAAAAATCTCAAAAAATGCATTCCAGAAGGGTTTTTTTCTGCCTCTAAATGCTGAGCTTAAAATATGCCTCTGAACATCCTAATGTTCATGGACACAGAAGATACCATTGAGCTGATTCTACATGCAAAAGCCCAGTGTGCATGGACTCTAAAAAGTCCTGCGTGGTGCATCTTTGGTGCAACTTTTCAAAAGCGCAACAGAAAGGCACCTTTCATTGTAAGTCAATGAAAACTCATCAAAAACGCTCTAAGCCTGGGTTCACACTGATGCGGGTTAGAAATCATGCGAGTTCAGCTGAACTCGCACGATTTCTAACCGGCAATGCAGTCCGACTTCGGGGACGATTTGACAGACGTATGTGCGGGTTCATGCACAGATGTCTATTCAAATTGCCCCCGAAGTTGCCAAAAGTAGTACAGGAACTACTTTTGGGAATTCGAATGGTGCTATTGCGGGCAATAGCTGCCGACACGTCAAATCACATGCCAAAGTGGCCCAATGTGAACGTGGGCTAAAAGCACATCAGTGGGAAAGAGCTTGCACGGATAAATGATTAATATTTGATTGATAATGTTGGGTTTGCCTTAATCAATCAATAAGCGAGCAAAAATCTGTTTTTTTTAACAGGTGTTGGTAGCAAATACAGAGGTAAGACAAAGCTTATCTTGAATGATAATTCTTTATAAGATCTTGTCTTTCAAGAAAATGTTTACTTTGCCAATGTGGCCAAACTGTGGCCAAATTTGAACAATTAAACTCACTAGTGCATAATCAGTCAACAAAAACTTTTGTTGATTTTTGACAGGTCTGAATTCTAACTTTGCATCAGTTGCTTAGGCCGAATAATTTGGGGCAAGAAACAGTGGGGTTATTTACTAAAACTAGAGTGCAAAATCAGGTGCAACTCTGCATGGAAACCAGTCAACATCCAGGTTTTATTGCCAAACCTAAAATTAGAAGCTGTTTGGCTACCATTCACAGCTGCATGGATTCTGAGTGCACCCGTTTTAGTAGATCTACCCCAATGAGGAGTCTAAAATAGTTGATGGAGTGGATTATAAAAAGTATCTGTGTGTTTATATGTTTGGGAATGAAAAGATTCACTTTATAAAAGTGGGGATATTGTTATAATATATAAATATAATAAATATTCTGTCCCAAGTGGAGAGGCTTCTCCAACCCAGCCTGCAGGAGGGCCACCATATTTCCTCTGACTATTAACCTGTACAAGATTAATTTTACACCTTTCCATCCATTCCAGAAGGGATGCTTTATTGTCCCTATTCAGAGAATTAATCCAAGCCTCGCTCTCAGCGTTCATCACGTTGTCCATCATTAGAGAATGGTCTGCTCTTTCCATGGGATCAGAGGCTGAATTGAGCCCTTTTCCATGCTCTGGCCATGAAAAGTAGACAAATACCACAGTCTCCTCCAGGGGTCATAATCAGTGGTTAGGAGGCTTGCCCCTAGTCTCCCCCTAAAGCCTCTGTCCCAGTTTGGTCTGTCACAAAAAATATTAATATTAGCCAAATGTGTTTCTATCTGGGCATATTTAGGCCCAGATAAATTAGCAAAAAGGAGAGGTGGATGGGACTTTATATGAAGAATGCATCCAGGGAGACAACACAACAAGAATGAGTCTGGCAGTTACCTAATATAATAGAACTATGAACGTTGCATGAAAGCATTGCATAACGACAATTCGCAATCAATAGTATATTTGTATATAAAATGTGGTAATTGGTAGCAATAAAACAACATAATATAATATAAATAATAAGATAATATATTAGCACAATTAGTTCATACTTCAAACATTATAAAGAACCAAATTCACTGAAGCATGTCTTCATAGTAAATAACAGTAACCCTGATTGATTGGTACAATCCAATTGGCATATGAGGTAGTTAATAGCAGTAATGCAAGATATAAGCGAGGGGGCATCTATTGGATCGACACGTTTCCTGGCAACTGCCACTCTTCAGGAGCAGGTATGAGGTAGATTTCTATAAATATTGAAACATATATTTTAATTGTAAAAAAAATTGTATAGTAGGTCTTTATATAGGGAGAGGAGGGGAAAAAAAAAAACTATTTCCCAAAACTACTTACAGATATGCCTATGAATCTGGGTGCAGGCATGAAGGGCTGGAGGCCGACTGGAAGAACATCAGCCCCGGGAGCTGAGGTGAACTGACCTGAAATACAACAATGGAAATCCAGTGGGAGACAGTAGTCCCCGGGGATGAGCCCCCATAGATTTTAAAATTTGTATCGTCCACGTATATGTAACCATCTATAAAAAAGGTATATAGTAAAATGTGAACTGTAGCATGGAAATATACAATAAGGGACTAATAAGAAGGAATATAATAGTGGAGGGACCGATCAGTGGTAGAGATCTAAAACAAGGTGTGGGATAGGTGCAGGGTGATTGGGATGACAAGGTATGCCCCAATTGTGATAGCAAAATAAATAATGAATAGGATTACAGACCAAACCCCAACGCTGAGGGGTTGAACCAAAAACAGAGGCACATAAAAATAAATTAGCAATAGTGGTAGGAACCCCCTTCCCAGTAATAAGTCTCTTAGTATCTGATATCTTGCTTGAACAAAGTTCAACAGGTTCAAGTAAATAAAGCAAAACACGTGTGCAATGTTAATAAAACCCACAGTATGCAGTGACTTCAAAAACACCACGTGATCCGCCACCTTCCAATATATGCTCTCACCTTCCTTTCAGACCTATTCACATGTCCCAATACGCTATAATTACAGGATAATACGGGGAGTACAGGATAAGACCCCTGTAAGGGGAAGGCATATTGAGACCTGTAAATAGGTAAGGAAAGAAAATCGCTCCATTCCCCCATCAACGCTGACTAAATCCTTCCTGCTGAGGTTTATCTGCTGTCAGAATACAATGATTACTACCGGCAGCAGTAATCATACAAAAGAACAGCCTAGTTATACTGAAGTTCGTCAATGAATCAGCTTCAGTACAACCAGCCTGCCCATAGATGGATCAAAATTTATCTAGTTTCTGCTGAGCTGGCCAAATTTCGATCCATCTATGGCCAGCTTTAGTCTGTCACATCACACTAATGCCCCGTACACACGGTCGGACTTTGTTCGGACATTCCGACAACAAAATCCTAGGATTTTTTCCAAGGGATGTTGGCTCAAACTTGTCTTGCATACACACGGTCACACAAAGTTGTCGGAAAATCCGATCGTTCTAAACGCGGTGATGTAAAACACGTACGTCGGGACTATAAACGAGGCAGTGGCCAATAGCTTTCATCTCTTTATTTATTCTGAGCATGCGTGGCACTTTGTCCGTCGCATTTGTGTACACACGATCGGAATTTCCGACAACGGATTTTGTTGTCGGAAAATTTTATATCCTGCTCTCAAACTTTGTGTGTCGGAAAATCCGATGGAAAATGTGTGATGGAGCCTACACACGGTCGGAATTTCCGACAACAAGGTCCTATCACACATTTTCCGTCGGAAAATCCGACCGTGTGTACGGGGCATAAAGGAAATTATTAAAGCGCTTGTTAGCCCCCCAAAGAAAAACATATCCTGTTCCCTTAAAGCATGTTATACAGCACAGTGCTTGTGCTGTGTCATTTGGACCCCCGTATACCCTAAAAAACCTGGTTGATCCTGTCTGGCTATACCCTCCCCTCGATCCATCTATGGCCAGCTTTAGTCTGTTACATCACACTAAAGGAAACTTATTAAGGTTCTGTGGTGGGAGAGGAGGCACAAAGTTTAACCTTCTTAGCAAAAGTCAGGACTTGTATAACTGATGGATCTGGGTTACAGGTCTGCCAAGGCACACATCTAAAACAACATGCAGCTATCTGTAGGTGCTATTAATCCACACTAGCAGTTTAGAAACTGTATTTTCATGATAGATTTAATTTTAAAGATAGAGTAATAGATAATACATCCTTGACATTTTCTGTGCCAGGGTTGTTTTATATTATTAATATGATATGATATGAGTCCAGGTACATAAAATCCAATATTTACAGTATGAGACATGCACATAATCCATAATTTATTCTGTAGAACTGTAGCAATGACATTCCAGTGACTCTAAAAGCAAATGTTTTACTTTTTAAAAATAGCAAATGTCATACTTAACTGCTCTGTGTAATGGTTTTGCACAGAGCAGCCCTGATCCTGAGCCCTGATTTCAAGCTGCTTGCTATGGGGGCAATCGCGCATGCCCACTCCCAAGCCTCCATAAGACACACAGAGCGCAGCTCGGCTCCACCCCCTGCTCCTTCCTCACTGGCGGTGATTGACAGCAGCATGAGGCAATGGCTCCCATTGCTGTGTCTGAACCAAATATTATTATTATTGTTATTACACAGGAGTTATATAGCGCTGACAGTTTACGCAGCGCTTTATAACTTGAGGGTAGACAGTACAGATACTGTACCCTTTAATACAGTAGGAATCAAAAGGCCCTGCTCCTTAGAGCTTACAATCTAAGAGGGAGGGTCAAAAGATACAAGAGGTAATAACTGTGGGGGATGTGCTGATGGAGAAAATAAATGTACAGTTGTTAGGTGGAGGCCAGATAGGCTTCTCTGAAGACATGAGTTTTCAGGGATCGTCTGAAAGTAGACAAAGTAGGAGATAGTCAGACAGATTGGGGTAGAGCATTCCAGGGGATGGGAGAAGCTCTGAAGAAGTCCTGGAGGTGAGCATGGGATAAGGTGACAAGGGAGCTAGAGAGCAGAAGGTCCTGGGAGGACTGAAGAGGACGATTTGGTTGGTATTTTGAGACCAACCAATGAGGAGACCAATGAGGAGAGAGAGCCTCTGCTCTCATGCATATCTCTGGATTGAGATCGGGATCACGTAAGTATTTAGGGGGTCTGTGGGGGGGAGGGGGGGGCTCCTTGCAGAAGTTTTTTTTGCCTTAAGGTAGAAAAAACATTCTGCCTTTAGAACCACTTCAATTACAGAAGCCAATGCTCAAGTTTTTGATGCTTTAGTTTAACAAATGAATTTAATAATTTTGTTATATAATATGTAACCTGTTTCAGGTCCTGTTATGTCTGTACACAAAAAGGAAAAAACAGTGGTAAAACAAAAAATATCTCCAGTAGGTAAGTGTTTTACTGGAACGCCTAGCATTTTCTTCTGCTTGAAAAATCTCAAAAATGCAATTCAGAAGGTTTTTTTTCTGCCTCTAAATGCTAAGTTTAAAATATGCCTCTGAACATCCTAATGTACATAGACACATAAGATAACAGTGAGCTCAGTGGCGGCTGGTGCTCCATTTTTTTAGGGGGGGGGTGCGGCAAACAAACCCCCCCCCCGCATGCCAGGTCTGAACTTACCCCATCCAGGTCGCGGGCTGCTTCAGCTGCTTCCCTGGCTTCGGAGGCTTCCCCTGCTTCTCCTCCCGGCCAATCCGGTCTTAAGACCCGCTTCCAGATTGCCCATGAGGAGAAGCAGGAAGACAATAGCTTATGTTAATTCTCTAATGTCAGAAGTGGGTGGGTTTGGAACGCAGTGTTCTGTGCCCCGAACCCAACCTTTTTTAAGCCAATTAAAGCCTCAAGTTCTAATCATGTGCTTCAAAAAAAAAAAAGCTTGTAAAAATCCATGCGTCCGGTGCCCCGCATGGAGAATAGGGACCAGCGCATAGAGATTAGGGGGGCCGACGCCCCTGCATCCCCTTATGGACTGGCCGCTGCTGATTAAGCTGCTTCTACAGGCAAAACCCAAAACTCCTGTAGAAGCAGTATTTTTTAAGCCCAGTGTGCATGGACCCTAAAAAGTCCTGCGTGCTGCATCTTTGGTGCAACTTTTCAAAAACGCAACAAAAAGGCACCTTTCATTGTATGATGGTCTACAAGATTAACACACCCACACTTGAAGTCCCACCACTGTACCAGGAATAATATAATTGAAATGAAGAAAGCTGCCACTTTAAATTAAACAAATATTACCCTGTACTTTAAAGTAAATAGTGGCACTATGCCTAACCACTTCAGCCTCGGAAGAATTTACCCCCTTCCTGATCAGAGCACTTTTTGTTGCCTTAACTGACAATTGCGCGGTCATGCGACGTGGCTCCCAAACAAAATTGACGTCTTTTTTTCCCCACAAATAGAGCTTTCTTTTGGTCGTATTTCTCTGTGTTCTCGCCTCTGTGTTTTTTATTTTTTGCGCTATAAAAAAAAAAAAACGACAATTTTGAAAAAAACGCATTTTTTTTTACTTTTAGCTATAATAAATATCCCCAAAAAATATTAAAAAAAAAACATTTTTTTTCCCTCAGTTTAGGCCGATACGTATTCTTCTACATATTTTTGGTAAAAAAAAATCGCAATAAGTGTTTATTGATCGTTTTGCACAAAAGTTATAGCGTTTACAAAATAGGGGATAGTTTCATGGCATTTTTATTATTAATTTTATTTTTACTAGTAATGGCGGCGATCAGCGATTTTTATCATGACTACGACATAATGGCGGACACATCGGACATTTTTTTTTTTTTTTTTATTGCCACTTCAGTCGACCTTTTCGAGGGGCTTAAATCAACTTTGCAGTTCATTTTTCTTTAATCTCCCTCTCGGTGTCTCATCATCGTAGCACTTTGCCATATCAAAAAATTATTTATCTGTTACATGACACCTCCCATAGAGAATTAAACAGGCCCGAAAACCATTTCAGAACTCCTCTCATCTTATTTTCTCTTCCCACCCTTTCCCTCCCTCCCTGCCCCAACCCATCCCTTTCCCCTTCTCTTCAAGGTCCATTCCTCTTCTACTCTCCTTCTCTAATCTAAGGATTTCAGTTCTTTAGCATAACTCCAGTTTTTTTAATTTTTTTCCAACTCTCCCACACATCTAAGTTCCCGCTACTTGTTTCGTCTACCGTGTTCGCCAGAGTCTCCATATTATATGTTTCCTCTACTGCATCGATCCACTCCCATGTCTCTGGGCTCTCCCTCCTCTGCCAACTCTTCGGTACCAATCTCTTTGCAGCGTTTAAAAGGTGAGGAACCAATGACCGCTTATATTTATTTATATCTCCTTCTCCCCCATGAAACAGAACCACCCAAGGGTCTTCTATCACCTCTATTTCCGTAATGTTCTTAATTAGAGCGAGAATCTTCTTCCAGAAAATTTTTATTTTAGGACAATTCCACCAAAGGTGTCCCATTGTTCCTACTTCTTGGCAGCCCCGCCAACAGAGTGCCGACCCATTTTTCTGGTATTTACTTATAATCTCTGGAGTTAAATAACTTCTACATATGCATTTATAATTCATTTCTGCCATTCGTACGTCTATTGCTGAGTCAAAGATCATTTTCAAATGATCATCGGACATTTTTGACACATTTTTGGGACCATTCATTGTCATTTATACAGCAATCAGTGCTATACAAATGCACTGATTCCTGTGTAAATGACACTGGCAGTGAAGGGGTTAACCACTAGGGGGCAGTGTAAGGGTTAAGTTATTCCTGGGGAGTGTTTCTAACTGTGGGGGGTGTGGCTACGTGTGACTCGTCAGTGATCTCTGCTCCCGATCACAGGCAAAACGGGGAGATGCTTGTTTACATTATCTCCCCATTCGTCCTCTCCGTGAGGTGATCACGGGTATCCCCACGGCGATCGAGTCTGCGGGACCCGCGACCCAACTCATGGAGCTCCCGGCCAGTGCGCACGCAATGGTACAGCTGCAAATTTAAAGGGACGTACGGGTACGCCCATTTGCCCAGCCGTGCCATTCTGCCGACGTACATCGTGTGCGCCGGTCGGGAACGGCTAAACAATATACACCCAGTAACAAGTGTTGGTCACTATAACAATAGTCAACAATAGTCAACAACTGTTGTTGACAACAGTCCATAAATAGGCCATAATGTCTCAATAAAGGTTAAATAGGAATTGTGGTCCTCCAAATCTTCCACCACACCGCGTGAATTTAGTGATTCCACTCCCTTTTAGAAACGCACTCACCAAACGAAGGTGCCTTGCACTCTCATGCTCGGCAAATAAGTATCAACCCTCACAGGGTCAAATCATCTAAAGATATCCAATCATGTATAAGATGTCATATCTTCTCCACATAAAATAAAATAAAGTGATCGGATAGGGCAGTAATGTTATTATAAATTTATTCAATAAAAATGAAACCTTCAAACATCGTACTCACATGAAATCAATCAAATAACAGCATGTAATATCCACTTGCCACAGCAAGAACTGGCATATTGTGGTCACAGCAGACCCAACGTGTGTATCCTGTATCTCACCCATACGAGGTCATCAACCTCGGAGCGTCACTTCCGGTATAGTGTCAAACGTCACAACTAGTTGCCTCACAGCCATGCTCTGACGCATTTCATCATCACAAATCATTTATGGATACTCATACACGATTGGATATTGTTACGAGATATCGTGCAAGGCACCTTCGTTTGGTGAGTGCATTTCTAAAAGGGAGTGGAGTCACTAAATGCACGTGGTGGAAGATTTGGAGGACCACAATTCCTATTTAACCTTTATTGAGCCATTATGGCCTATTTATGGACCGTTTAATCACGGATTATTATTGTATTCACTATTGTTATAGTGACCAACACTTATCAGTGGGTGTATATTGTTTAGGCATAGCGCCACTATTTACTTTAAAGTACAGGGTAAAAACGGTTTACCTTTCATTGTAAGTCAATGGAAACGCATCAAAAGTGCTCTAAAAGCACATAAGTTTAAAAGCGTTCTAAGCTGCACATAAGCGCATCAAAAGTGCATCAGTGTGAAAGGGCTCATAAGGATAAATTATTAATAATATTGGGTTTGCCTTAATCAATCAGTAAGGGAGCAAAAATCTGTGTTTTTTTTGTTTTTTTTTTACAGGTGTTGGTATCAACTACAGAGGTAAGACAAAGCTTATCTTGAACGGTAACTCTGTATAAGATGTTATCTTTAAAGAAAATGTTTACTTTGCCAATGTGGCCAAACTGTGGCCAAATTTTAACAACTAAACTCACTAGTGCATAAGCAGTGAACAAAAGTGTTTTCTAGTTTATACTGAGACCTGGTTATTGACCCATTGGGTTTACTGAAAGCCAGGCAGTCAATCAAAGTCCATATTGTATGTCAAAG
This sequence comes from Aquarana catesbeiana, assembly GCF_042186555.1. Taxonomy (NCBI): domain Eukaryota; kingdom Metazoa; phylum Chordata; class Amphibia; order Anura; family Ranidae; genus Aquarana; species Aquarana catesbeiana. The sequence continues at coordinate 98,403,971 of NC_133334.1, read as the reverse complement.
GCTCCTCTGCTGTTCCTGTGACATTCACATATCACTGCTCTCAGCATATAGTCAGTGGCCATGGGAGATATGGAGATGAGAGCTTAGCTGTTAATTTTTGACAGGTCTTAATTCTAACTTTGCATTAGCTGCTTAGGCTGAATAATTTGGGGAAAGAAACAGTGGGGTTATTTACTAAAACTAGAGAGTGCAAAATCTGGTGCAACTGCATAGAAACCAATGAACATCCAGGTTTTATTGCCAAAGCTTAATTGAAAAAGCTTAAATTGGAAGCTGTTAAGCTACCATGCACAGCTGCATGGATTCTGAGTGCACCAGTTTTAGTAAATCTACCCCAATGAGTCCAAAATAGTTGATGGAGTGGATTATAAAAAGTATCTTGTGTTTACATGTTTGGGAATGAAAAGATTCACTTTATAGAGGTGTTAGAAAGTTTTAACTTTTTACTACAAGCAGGGCAGGACTTAGGGTGGTGGGGGCCCCTGGGCTTGAGTCACTTTTGGGCCCTACCTTCTATACATTACTTTAAATAGAACAAAATGATGCATACACAAGCTATGTATTAGAGCTACACAATTCAGGATAAACTGAGAATAAAAATAGAGATCACGATTCTGAACAAACAACTAAACAAAATTACATAATTGATGTAACTGACAGATGGCACTGATGTCAGATGGCACTGATACGTGGCACTGATGACACGTGGCACTGATGACACATGGCATTGATGACACATGGCACTGATGACAGATGGCACTAATACGTGGCACTGATGACACGTGACAATGATGACAGATGGCATTAATATGTGGCACTGACACGTGGCACTGATGACACATAGCACTAATATGTGGCACTGATGACAGATAGCACTAATACGTGACACTGATGACAGATGACACTAATACGTGGCACTGATGACAGATGGCACTAATACGTGGCACTGATGACACGTGACACTGATAACAGATGGCACGTGACACTGACAGGTATAGAAATTTTAAGTAGAACTCCAGCATGCATTTTTTTCCCCTCTTTATTGCCCCCCCCTTACCCCCAAAGCCCCCATCTTTAAAAAATAAACATATGCAAACCTTTTAATATTTTAACAGCAGTCTTCCTGCTGGTTTAGTTACATCATGGGAGCTTCCCCAGTTTTTTGCTGGCAGCAGGGGGCAGGCATCACTTCTGGACTGAGTGGCATTTATGTAAAAATGTGTGAGAGCTGCTCAGTCCAGAAGTATGCATCCCTAGGGGCAGTGGTGTCGTTAGGGGGTGGCTTTTGAGGCTAGAGCCCCGAATCTGGGGCCCATAGCCCCGAGTCCAGGGCCGGCCCTATCATAAGAGAGTGTTGCAGGCAGAGTGTGAGAGCGAGTCTCCTCCCTACTCTGCCCATATCATCACGTTCTCACACAAGCTCCTCCTGAGCTGGGGAGGTGGCAGGAGAGTGCAGATCATGAAGGAGGGGGAGGGGGGAAACTCTGTACTACCCTAGCCTGTCTTCTGTATACCCAGCCTCTCTGCATACACCAGCCTCTGTATATCCAGACCCTCTGTATTCCCAGCCTCACTGTATACCCTAGTCTATCTTTTATGTACCCTAGCCTCTCTGTATACCCTAGCCTGTCTTCTGTATATCCTAGCCTGTCTTCTGTATACACTAGCCTCTCTGTATACACTAGCCTCTCTGTATACACTAGCCTCTCCGTATACACTAGCCTCTCCGTATACCCTAGCCTCTCCATATACCCTACCCAGTCTTCTGTATACACTAGCCTCTCTGTATACACTAGCCTCTCTTCTATATACCCTAGACTCTCTGTATGTGATAATCTGCATCTGGTGGCAGGTGATGTGACAATTGACAATCTGCATCTTGTGGTAGGTAACAAGCTCCCTGGTGACCCAGATGTAAGGGGGGGGGAGCTTTGGGGACCCTGATGTAATGATAATATAGATAGATAGATAGATAGATAGATAGATAGATAGATAGATAGATCTATATATAGATAGATAGATAGATATATCTATATATATAGATAGATATATATATAGATATATATATATCTATATATATATATATACATACACACACACGTGTACTATATGCATGTATATGCCTGCCCGAGCGTATGACTTTCTTTACTTCGCTGCTATGGTCTCTAGCCCCAGATCTTTTGTAAACCTAGCAACGCCCCTGCCTAGGGGACATGTAAACAGCCAGTTGGGCTCACATGTAATGGGCAGAATAAAATGACTGTTGTTCTGCCCAAAGAGGACCAGTGGCACAGGATAACTGGGGGCAGAGCTGGAATGTGGATAGGGTAAATAAAACTTGACAATATTTTTTTATTATGGGGGATGGGGGCACAAAATGTGTGTTAGAAAATAACTCCAGGCTGTCAGTATGACAATCAGAATTTTCCAATAAATCCAGCCACAGAGTTGTTGGAGAGGAGATTAGATGAGGTTTGTCAGGGCATCTGTGATATGCCCCAGATCCACAACTGTTTCAAAAATGAAGATAACAATAAAAATACCTGGTATAGTCTTTGCGAGAGCTGTACTTGCCAGTGGCATGTATATATATATATATATATATATATATATATATATATATATATATATATATATATATAGTATCTCACAAAAGTGAGTACATCCCTCACATTCATATTTTATCATATCATTTCATGTGACAACTGCAAAAATGACACTTTGCTACAATCTAAAGTAGTGAGTGTACAGCTTGTATAACAGTGTAAATTTACTGTCCCTTCAAAATAACTCAACTCACAGCAATTAATGTCTAAACTGCTGGCAACAGAAGTGAGTACACCCCTAAGTGAAAATGTTCCAATTGTGCCCAATTAGCCATTTTCACTCCCCGGTGTCATATGACTTATTAGTGTTACAAGGTCTCAGCTGTGAATGGGGAGCAGGTGTGTTAAATTAAATTATATATATATATATATATATATACATATATATATATATATATATATATATATATATATATATATATATATATATATATATATATATATATATATATATATGTATATAGATAGATAGATATATAGATAGATAGATATTTATATATCTATAGATATTTATAGATCTATAGATCTATAGATAGATAGATAGATAGATAGATAGATAGATAGATAGATAGATAGATAGATAGATAGATAGATAGATAGATAGATAGATAGATAGATAGATAGATAGATAGATAGACACAGTATAGATTAAAAAAAACCTCAACATATGGACAGATTATCATCTTTTCTCCTAGTCTCTTAGTTACTTCTTGTTAGTTTCAGCATAGAGAAACAAAGTGGTAATACATTGAGGTTGTTGGGAGAACACATAGAAGAAAACAAGTTCACAATGATCAAATGATCAAATCGTAGATTTCGATATGATCCATAAAGCATTCTTTATTGATAATAAACTTCAGCAGCTAACTCCAAAGTTTTTTTTTTATGTGGTGCACTTTTTTTGATGTAATTTGATGTAAGAATGCCTGTATAAAATATAGTCTATTTCAGGTGCTTTTAAGTCAAAGCCAAAACCAGCACCTGCAAGTAAGTAATTTACAAGTACTGTTTTTGTGCAAATCTATTTTTATACCAGTGCTGCTTTTACTAAAATATGGGTTGCTTACTAAAAGTGGAAGTAAACCCTTCTATCGATTTCAGCCAAAGATAGCTGCCACCTTGGCCTCTTTTTAACCCCTTTGTGCCTAAGGGTAAATCAAATCTTAATGCCTAAGCACAATTTTGCAACTTTGACATGTGCTTGTAAAACTGTATATATCATCACAACTACTTTGTACATCCAGATGGATTATACTGCATTTTTTTTCAGGACAAATTGGGCTTTCATTTGGTGGTAAATAGTAATGTATATCTCCTGATTTTTGTATTTATTTTTTTTCATTATCAAAGGTAAACTGGCCCAAAATAGTAACAAAAAAAAAAAAAATTTTTTTTTTATTTTAGCTATAATATCTTGCTACTACCATAACCTTCCACCAAAAAACAACCCAAATTAAATTCTCCAGCCTCTAACAATTGCAGCAATACCACATATGTGTATGTTAGGTTGTTGTTTGTACCCATAGCACAGCCCAAAAACAATAGTGCGCATTTTGCTTTTTTTTACGTTACCTAAAACACACTGACACTGATACTAATTTAAAAATAGAAGAAAAGTAAAAATCCTGTCCAAAAAAAAAAATATGGACCCTGACCTTGACCCGAACACCCAGCCTTGATCCAAGTATTTTTTTTTTGTATTGTTTTATTTTTTTTTTTATTATTATTATTATTATTATTATTTTATTTTTATTTATTTTTTTACACACTTTTTAAATTTTTTTACTTTGCAGGGAGAGAGAGAGATACGATTTATCTCTCTCCTCCATTCACAGAGAGAAAACACAGGGGCGGGCTTCACAGTGACTGATTACTGGATTACTCTAATAGCCAATCAGAAGCTATCACAGCTATTAAGTGACCTAGAATTGTTAGTTCTGGGTCCCGATCGTTAGTACGGGGCCCGGGCCACTCTGTGAGGTGCACTTCCAGCACAAAGGAAAATATACAGCCCCACGGAACAAAAGCCCAGTACAGTGGGGCCGCATACTGTATTTGTGTTAGGTCGGCGTGAAGGGATTTATCGTCAACTGCCATAATGCTGCACATGTGATCAGTTATGTCACCAGCCATTGGATTGTTTGTAGTTTGGTTGAAAGCACATCTAATGTGACAGTTACGTTCCCGGCATGTGCCGCAAATTTAACTGTTTTTTTAAACTGTTAAATCGATGGGTTTACTTCCACTTTAAGAATAAATTATTTAAAATAGAATGGCAAACTTGGGGTTTCTCTAATAAAACAGTTTCTTCTTAATTGACCCTGTCCTTTAAATATATAGATAAGCAAATCAAACCAAATGGACCTGGATCCAGCTGGAATCACCCCAAATTTCCTGCTGACAAGAATGATAAAGGTATGACAAAACTCATTTTGAATATTAAATCTTCGTAAGAAGATGTTGTCCTTAAAGCAATGCTTTTCTTTGCCAATGTGGTAGAAAATACAGTATCTCACAAGAGTACACCCCTCACATTTTTGTAAATATTTTATTATATCTTTTCATGTGACAACACTGAAGAAATGACACTTTGCTACAATGTAAAGTAGTGAGTGTACATCTTGTGCAACAGTGTAAATTTACTGTCCCCTCAAAATAACTCAACACACAGCCATTAATGTCTAAACCGCTGGCAACAAAAGTGAGTACACCCCTAAGTGAAAATGTCCAAATTGGGCCCAAAGTGTTAAGATTTTGTGTGGCCACCATTATTTTCCAGCACTGCCTTAACCCTCTTGGGCATGGAGTTCACCAGAGCTTCACAGGTTGCCACTGGAGTCCTCTTCCACTCCTCCATGACGACATCACGAAGCTGGTGGATGTTAGAGACCTTGCGCTCCTCCTCCTTCCTTTTGAGGATGCCCACAGACCCACAGATGCTTAATAGGGTTTAGGTCTGGAGACATGCTTGGCCGGTCCATTACCTTTACCCTCAGCTTCTTTAGCAAGGCAGTGATCATCTTGGAGGTGTGTTTGGGGTCATTATCATGTTGAAATACTGCCCTGCGGCCCAGCCAATGAAGGGAGGGGATCATGCTCTGCTTTCTTATGTCACAGTACATGTTGGCATTCATGGTTCCCTCAATGAACTGTAGCTCCCCAGTGCCGGCAGCACTCATGGAGCCCCAGACCATGACACTCCCATCACTATGCTTGACTGTAGGCAAGACACACTTGTCTTTGTACTCCTCACCTGGTTGCCGCCACACACACTTGTAAAGTGTAATTCGTTCAGTGTTGTCACATAAAAAGATATAATAAAATATTTACAAAAATGTTAGGGGTGTACTCACTTTTGTGAGATACTGTATGTCCCAGCTGTCAAAATGACAGCCAGGAATTGCCAGTTAACGTAACAAAGCTAAAAGGGAGGAGAAGCAGGGTGTATCATACAAAACCAAGTAATATAGAGAAGCAGAGTCCAACTGTACTGTACATTTCAAGAATACATGGAAGAGAATCTACTGTTTATACTGCGCAGTGTTAAAGTGAGAAACGTTAGCATGATCTATGGATTACCTGTTATTACCTGTCCTGTAATAATGTCAGTAGCTAAATCAAGAGTTTTTTTTTTGTTTTGTTTTATTTTTGGTGCAATCCAAATTGGATGCGAGAATATGCTGTAAAAAAATAATCTGTTTTAGGTCATTTTGGGTCTGTTACCATGATGCCAAAACCAACTCCTATACGTAAGTATTTTAAATCTTTGCTGCTACTGTGCAGCTCTGTGCACAATTGTTTTTATATCATTGTTTTTATGCCAATTTTGCTGGGTGACATACTGAAGGATTTACAGGAAGAAAATATTTAGTCTAGTAATCTTGGTGGTAGCTTTTTAAGGGGAAAACATTTGTTTCCTTAATTTTACTTATCTGTTACAGATAAAGATAGGCACACCAAATCCAAGAGGTCTGTATTCAGCTTGGATTACAGCTAATTTTATGTCTATAAATCTGAGGCAAGCTCATTCTCATCCACCAATACATTATAGAGAAATAATTCTTTTTTAACAGTATGTAGGTGTGCAATAATATGTTTAAGTTATCTCAAGCCCATTTATTTTAATTTATACTGTATAAGCCATTTTTATGATGCTGATTAGGGATGAGCTTCGTGTTCGAGTCGAACCCATGTTCGACTCGAACATCGGCTGTTCGATCGTTCGCCGAATTGCGAACGTTATGGGCCGTTCGCGCTAAATTCGTGTGGCGCGTCACGGCCCATAATTCACTGCGGCATCGCAGTGCATTGCTGGCTGATGATTGGCCAAGCATGCACTATGACCCGCATGCTTGGCCAATCACAGCGCCGTCAGTAGAGAGAGCTGTAATTGGCCAAAGCCAGGGTGGCTTTGGCCAATTATGGCTCAGGGGATTTAGTACACACCCCACACTATATAAGGCCGCCTGCACGGCGGCCCTGTGTAGTGTGTGTTCCGGTGTGCTGAGAGATAGAGAGAGAGAGAGAGACAGTGTCATTTGATTTGAGTTAGATAGATTAGGCAGAACAGTCAGTCAGTTAGCTGCACTTACAGTGTATTGTGTATATATATGCATCCCAGGTGTTGCATATATATATATACACTGTATTCAGTTTAGCTAGATCCGTTCCTGTTATCTTCTATCTAGACTATTTACATTTAATGCAGTGCGTCCTGCTCACAGTGTTCAGCTAGATCCGTTCCTGCTATTTACATTTAGTGCAGTGCGTCCTGCTCACAGTGTTCAGCTAGATCCGTTCCTGTTATCTTCTAGACTATTTACATTTAGTGCAGTGCGTCCTGCTCACAGTGTTCAGCTAGATCCGTTCCTGCAATTTACATTTAGTGCAGTGCGTCCTGCTCACAGTGTTCAGCTAGATCCGTTCCTGCTATTTACATTTAGTGCAGTGCGTCCTGCTCACAGTGTTCAGCTAGATCCGTTCCTGCTATTTACATTTAGTGCAGTGCGTCCTGCTCACAGTGTTCAGCTAGATCCGTTCCTGCTATTTACATTTAGTGCAGTGCGTCCTGCTCACAGTGTTCAGCTAGATCCGTTCCTGTTATCTTCTAGACTATTTACATTTAGTGCAGTGCGTCCTGCTCACAGTGTTCAGCTAGATCCGTTCCTGCAATTTACATTTAGTGCAGTGCGTCCTGCTCACAGTGTTCAGCTAGATCCGTTCCTGCTATTTACATTTAGTGCAGTGCGTCCTGCTCACAGTGTTCAGCTAGATCCGTTCCTGCTATTTACATTTAGTGCAGTGCGTCCTGCTCACAGTGTTCAGCTAGATCCGTTCCTGCTATTTACATTTAGTGCAGTGCGTCCTGCTCACAGTGTTCAGCTAGATCCGTTCCTGTTATCTTCTAGACTATTTACATTTAGTGCAGTGCGTCCTGCTCACAGTGTTCAGCTAGATCCGTTCCTGCAATTTACATTTAGTGCAGTGCGTCCTGCTCACAGTGTTCAGCTAGATCCGTTCCTGCTATTTACATTTAGTGCAGTGCGTCCTGCTCACAGTGTTCAGCTAGATCCGTTCCTGCTATTTACATTTAGTGCAGTGCGTCCTGCTCACAGTGTTCAGCTAGATCCGTTCCTGCTATTTACATTTAGTGCAGTGCGTCCTGCTCACAGTGTTCAGCTAGATCCGTTCCTGCTATTTACATTTAGTGCAGTGCGTCCTGCTCACAGTGTTCAGCTAGATCCGTTCCTGTTAAATTCCTACTGACCGGCAGGCTTGTCTGGTTACAGTATATAAAGCTACCTGAAGAAAATTACAGGTGTTCTATTTGATCCTATTAGTACCACGGTCAGGCAGCTAGACTATTTACATTTAGTACAGTGCGTCCTGCTCACAGTGTTCAGCTAGATCCGTTCCTGTTATCTTCCTACTGACAGGCAGGCTTGTCTGGTTACAGTATATAAAGCTACCTGAAGAAAATTACAGGTGTTCTATTTGATCCTATTAGTACCACGGTCAGGCAGCTAGACTATTTACATTTAGTACAGTGCGTCCTGCTCACAGTGTACAGCTAGATCCGTTCCTGTTATCTTCCTACTGACAGGCAGGCTTGTCTGGTTACAGTATATAAAGCTACCTGAAGAAAATTACAGGTGTTCTATTTGATCCTATTAGTACCACGGTCAGGCAGCTAGACTATTTACATTTAGTACAGTGCGTCCTGCTCACAGTGTTCAGCTAGATCCGTTCCTGTTATCTTCCTACTGACAGGCAGGCTTGTCTGGTTACAGTATATAAAGCTACTTGAAGAAAATTACAGGTGTTCTATCCCAGCTTAGTGCAGCTACAGGCCATTAGTATGTCTGGAAGGCCAAGAAGGAGAGGCAGACAGTCACAAGCCAATAAGAGAGGGCAAGCAGGCTCTGTGTCTAGTGCTGGTCGTGGAGACGGTGCATCCTCATCAGCACGTGGCCATGGGACACGCTTGGCCTTTTTTTCGGCAGCTGGCCATGTTGAGCCGCAACATGCGGAAGTCTTGGTCGAGTGGATGACCAAGCCGTCCTCATCCTCCTCATCCTCTCTCACCCATGCCCAGGGTGCTTTGTCTGGCAAAGCAGCGGCCTCTTCCCTCAGCTCAATGTCATCAGTGACTCCTTCCCTAGCTCCACCATGTCCTCATGAGGATTCCCTCGAACTGTTTGACCACAGTGTTGGGTACATGCTCCAGGAGGATGCCCAGCGTTTGGAAGGCTCTGATGACGATACTGAGCTCGATGAAGGCAGTAACATGAGCGCGGACAGAGGGGGTGCCCAAGAAGATGAGGAGGGAGGGGATGATGAGGTCACTGACTCAACGTGGGTGCCTGATAGGAGAGAGGAGGAGGAGGAGGAGGAGGAGGAGGAGGAGGAGGAGGCGGCAGCACATCACCAACGAGGCAGGATGCCCTCCAGGGGCCAGCCTAAGGGCAGCACATTGACTGCATCACACCCCAAAGCTCCACATGTGCAGGGCGCTGCAGTCTCTGCGCGTTATTCAAAAAGTTCTTTGGTGTAGGCCTTTTTTGAGACGAGTGCATCAGATCGCACCGCTGCTATTTGCAACATATGTCTCAAGCGTATCTCGCGTGGCCAAAATATCTCCCGCTTGGGTACCACATGCTTGACCAGACATATGTTGACCTGCCATGCAGTTCGTTGGCAAGCGTATCTAAAAGACCCACACCAAAGAACAAAGAGGATCTCTCCTTGCTCCTCATCAGCTGAGATTTCCAACCCCACTAGACCTTCAGTCCTCTCTGAGACCTGCAGTGAGAGGAATGAAGGTGTAGAATTAGGTGTGTCACAGCCAAGTACTTGTGGGCAATCTGCTTTTGGTACACCGACGTCAGATTGTACCAGGCAAATTTCCCTGCCCCAGCTGCTGCACCGCCGAAAGAAGTTTGCTCCCAGCCATCCACATGCCCAGCGGTTGAATGCTAGCTTGGCAAAATTGCTAGCACTTCAACTGCTGCCTTTTCAGTTGGTAGACTCTGCCCCCTTCCGTGAGTTTGTGGAATGTGCGGTTCCTCAGTGGCAGGTACCCAAACGCCACTTTTTCTCACGGAAGGCGATTCCGGCTCTCTACCGGCATGTGGAAGGCAATGTCCATGCCTCGCTGGACAGGGCGGTCAGCGGTAAGGTGCATATTACCGCTGACTCATGGTCCAGCAGGCATGGACAGGGACGTTACCTAAGTTTCACGGCGCATTGGGTGACTCTGCTGGCAGCTGGGAAGGATGCAGGACAAGGTGCAGTAGTGTTGGAGGTTGTTCCGCCACCACGCCTCCAAAATGCTGATTGTGACACACCTCTCTCCTCCACCCCCTCCTCTTCTTCTTCCTCCATGGCCTCTTCCTCGGAACCAGCGGTGCTCCGTAGGCGTTCAAGGGGCTACGCAAGTACGCAGGCCAAAAGATGCCATGCGGTGCTTGAGCTGGTGTGCTTGGGGGACAGGAGCCACACTGGGGCAGAGGTTCTGTCAGCTCTGCAGGGGCAGGTTCAGAGGTGGTTGACGCCACGCCAACTTAAGGCAGGAATGGTGGTTTGCGACAATGGCACCAACCTCCTCTCTGCCCTCCGACAGGGACAAATGACCCATGTGCCCTGTTTGGCTCACGTCCTTAACTTGGTGGTGCAGCGGTTCTTGGGCAGGTACCCGGGCTTACAGGATGTCCTGAGGCAGGCCAGGAAAGTCTGTGTGCATTTCCGCCGGTCATATAATGCCAGTGCTCGGCTGACGGACCTCCAAAAGGAGTTTAACCTGCCCAAGAACCGCCTAATCTGTGACATGCCCACCAGGTGGAACTCAACGTTGGCCATGCTGCAGCGGCTGCACACGCAGCAGAGGGCCATCAATGAGTACCTGTGCGACTATGGCACCAGGACAGGGTCAGGGGAGCTTGGTTTTTTTTCCCCACGCCAGTGGGCCATGATCAGGGATGCATGCACTGTCCTGTCACCATTCGAGGAGGCCACGAGGATGGTGAGCAGTGACAGTGCATGCATCAGTGACACTGTCCCCCTTGTCCACCTGTTGGAGCACACGCTGCGTGGAATAATGGACAGGGCACTTGAGGCAGAAAAGAGGCAGGAAGAGGAGGACTTCCTTAGCTCTCAAGGCCCCCTTTATCCAGACAGTGTTCCTGCGTGCCCGCCGATCACACAGGAAGAGGACGAGGAGGAAGAGGAGGAGGAGGAAGATTGTGTCAGTATGGAGGTGGAGCCTGGCACTCAGCATCAGCAGCAGTCTTTAAGGGATCAGTCCCAAGAAACACATGGACTTGTACGTGGCTGGGAGGAGGTGGCTGCGGACCATGTCGTTCTTAGTGACCCAGAGGACTCCGGACCGAATGCCTCAGCAAACCTACGCTGCATGGCCTCCCTGATCCTGCAAAGCCTGCGTAAGGATCCTCGTATTCGTGGTATCAAGGAGAAGGACCAATACTGGCTGGCAACCCTCCTTGATCCACGTTACAAGGGTAAGGTTGCGGACCTTATCTTGCCATCGCAGAGGGAGCAGAGGATGAAACATCTTCAGGAGGCCTTGCAGAAAGGTCTGTGCAACGCGTTCCCAGAGACTGGGAGGTTACAAACTCCTGTTTCTGGACAACGTGTTGCTGAGGCTTCGGTCAGTCAAAGAAGGAGCGGTGGAGAAGGTGGCCGTCTGACCGATGCGTTCAGACAATTTTTTGGTCCGCAGCCCCAAGGTATGATCGGTTCCAGCAACCATCGCCAGCGTCTGTTTTACATGGTGCAGGAATACCTAGGGGCAAGATCAGACTTGGACACCTTTCCCACCGAAAATCCTCTGGGTTACTGGGTCTTGAGGATGGATCACTGGCCAGAGCTTGCACAGTATGCAATTGAGCTACTGGCCTGTCCTGCATCCAGCGTTCTTTCGGAACGCACATTCAGTGCTGCTGGAGGCGTGGTAACCGATCACAGGGTGCGTCTGTCCACCGACTCGGTCGATCGGCTGACCTTCATAAAAATGAATGAGTCTTGGATCACCACCAGCTACCAAGCACCTGATGCTGATGTAACCGAATAATTTTTTTTGAAATCTCAGATCCCTTCAAAGACTGCCTATGCTGATGCTGAGTGACTATCCCTGAGTAATTATCCTCTTCCTCCTCAATCATCACGCTGATAGCTTGTAAGAACATTTTTGGTTCTGGGCGCCACCACCAGTGCCTAAGGCACAATTTTTCAGCCCCTGTTTAACAGGGGCGTGTAATTACAATTTTTGATGTAATACTTTGCAGCAGGGCTCGTTCCTGCATTCCAACTAGAGTGTCTGTGTGGGGTTGCAGTGTTGTGGCACCAGCACCAGTGCCTAGGGCCCAATTTTTCTGCCCCTGTCTAACAGGGGCGTGTAATTACAATTTTTGATGCAATACTTTGCAGCAGGGCTCGTTCCTGCGTTCCAACTAGAGTGTCTGTGAGGGGTTGCAGTGTTGTGGCACCAGCACCAGTGCCTAAGGCCCAATTTTTCTGCCCCTGTCTAACAGGGGCGTGTAATTACAATTTTTGATGCAATACTTTGCAGCAGGGCTCGTTCCTGCGTTCCAACTAGAGTGTCTGTGAGGGGTTGCAGTGTTGTGGCACCAGCACCAGTGCCTAAGGCCCAATTTTTCTGCCCCTGTCTAACAGGGGCGTGTAATTACAATTTTTGAAGCAATAATTTGCAGCAGGGCTCGTTCCTGCGTTCCAACTAGAGTGTCTGTGAGGGGTTGCAGTGTTGTGGCACCAGCACCAGTGCCTAAGGCCTAATTTTTCAGCTCCTGTTCAACAGGGGCATGTAATTACAATTCTTGATCTAATATTTCACAGCAGGGCCCTGTGAGGGCTTACAGTGTTGTGGCCACAGCAACACCTAAGGCCCAAATTTCTGCTGAGTATATAGGGCAGGACCCTACTTTCAAACATCTAACTTACAAACGACTCCTACTTGCAAACGGAAGGAGACAACAGGAAGTGAGATGAAATCTACCCCTAGGAAGGGAAATTCTCTCCTGTAAGAGTTAATATGGGAAAACAATTTCTCCTTTCCACTGATGCTTTCCAATCCTTGTTCCACAAAAAAACCCAAATTTTCAAAAAACATTTTTCATTGGGACAAAAAAGTGAGGTGAAATCTTCTGAAGAGGAGGAAAGACAGCAAAACAAATGTCACAGGGGTGATAACCCTTCCCTATGTTTTCCAAAAAGCTTAGAAAAGATTTTTTGGCTGGAGCTAAACACGTTAAAAATGTTCAAAATTACAAACAGATTCTACTTAACAACAAACCTACAGTCCCTGTCTTGTTTGCACCGCCTGTATACTGCTGTTCAGAGTATATAGGGCCTGGTGGCCCCACACCTTTCCTTATTTTAATTTGGGTGCGGGGTTCCCCTTAATATCCATACAAGACCCAAAGGGCCTGGTAATGGACTGGGGGGTACCCATGCCGTTTGTCTCACTGATTTTCATCCATATTGCCATGACCCGACATGACATTAAACCCGCAAGCAGTTTTAAATGAGATTTTTTCCTTTAAAAATGACATTTGGTGCAGGGACTGTTCTAAACATGGGAAACACGCGTCACTTTACAGGCATACTATAGACACCCCCCAGGTACGATATTTAAAGGAATATTTCACTTTTTTTTTTTTACTTTAAGCATCATTAAAATCACTGCTCCCGAAAAAACGGCCGTTTTTAAAAGTTTTTTTTGCATTGATACATGTCCCCTGGGGTAGGACCCGGGTCCCCAAACCCTTTTTAGGACAATACCATGCAAATTAGCCTTTAAAATGAGCACTTTTGATTTCGAACGTTCGAGTCCCATAGACGTCAATGGGGTTCTAACGTTCGTGCGAACTTTCGGTCCGTTCGCGGGTTCTGGTGCGAACCGAACCGGGGGGTGTTCGGCTCATCCCTAATGCTGATAATAAAAAAGAAGACAATAAAAATTAATGTTATACTTAAAGTACATGTAAACCCTCACCTTGTAAAACAACAAACTCCATTAAAAATAGAAATGAAAGGCATTTGTGTATAGATATAACAAAACTTTATAAATACATGTTTTCCCTTTTTTTTATAAGTGATCATATTCCCTCTGTTCTCAGCTGCATAAGAGCTGGGGAGGAGAATCAGCAGCACACTGAAATTTGCAGTGAATGGCTGTATGCGGTGGAATGGGGGGGGGGGGGGAGAGTTGTCAGGACAAGTTTAATCATTGGAGGAGAGCAGGATCAGTTCCCAGGATAGCTGGAGAACTGACAATGTTGTGTTCTCATGCCTAGTGAGGCCAGTTTTTAATAGGAAAAGCAGAAGGACTGACAGGAACACCAGGGATTTCACACAAATGAAGCAATACAAAGAGAATAGGATACTTTTCCAAACAAGCAGGGCCAGGACAAGAGGTGGGCAGGAGGGGTGGCTGCTGTGGGCACTGTGATATCATGTGAGGTGGGGGAGAGTGCAACAAGGAGATTGGGGAAGAGGAGATTTGTGTTGGAGGGGGGGAAATTTGGGGGTAACATGCAGGTAAGTACTGTTCTAGGGGAAATCTGGGGAGGGAATTGCTAATGCAGCGTACAGATAAACGGAATTTCCGACAACAAATGTTCTATGTGAGCTTGTTGTCAGAAATTCCGACCGTGTGTATTCTCCCTCGGACATTTGTTGTATGAATTTTCGACAACAAAAATATGAGAGCTGGTTCTCAAATTTTCCAATAACAAAATCCGTTGTCGGAAATTCTGATCGTGTGTACACAATTCCGATGCACAAAATTCCACGCATGCTCGGAATCAAGCATAAGGGCCACACTGGCTATTGAACTTCCTTTTTCTTGGCTCGTCTTACGTGTTGTACGTCACCGCATTCTTGATGTTCGGGATTTCCAACAACATTTGTGCGACCGTGTGTATGCAAAACAAGTTTCAGCCAACATCCACGGTTTTGTTGTCGGAAAATCCTATCGTGTGTACATAGCATAAGAGAGGTGATTTAGGGGTTTGGGATTTGTGTTGGGAGGGGGGATGAGGGAAGAAGATATGTGCTAGGAGGGGGATTTGGGGGGATGGGAGGGCAAAGATTTGTGCTGAGAGGGGGGATTTTAGTGGAGGGGGTGGATTTGTAGAGGCAGAAGGTGGAATTTATGCTTAGGGTGTAAGCATGCAGATTAGTGTTCAGTGTTTATGTGGAGGGATTTTTGCTATCACATAAAGCTCATACATCTTGGGGGGGGGGGGCGCAGTTTGGCATGTTCACCCTGGGCTCTAGGTGACCTTATTCGACACTGCAGACAAGCACATGGTACAGCAGGCACATATTAGGAATATGAAATGTTGGTTTTACATATTCTTTAGGAATGTAAACACTAAAGCCAAGGGTAGAGTCCTTTTAACATAAAAAAGGAAACAGGACCTTCAGTCTTCCATCCACTAAAACAAGAACCCTATTGGATGTTAATGATGGAGCAGTGGCGGTTGATGTTCAATTTTTTTTTGAGTGGGGGCAACAAACAAACCCCCTGCCAGGCCCTCACTCACCGCATCCACGGTCATGTCTTCCCCGGCTAATCCACTCCTTCTACTTCCAAACTTCTCAGTCTAACCTGCTCCTTTGACCTGAAGCTATGGATATACGCTTCTACTCACACTGACGGGAAAACCCTTGATCTTGTTTTCTCCCCCCTATTCACTCTGTGCATCCTCTCCAACTATCCGTTCCCTCCCTCTGCCCACTACCTTATTAGTTTCACTCTCTCCCTCTCTTCCACCTCCTCTCCCTCCAACTGCCTAACATTTACCCATAGAAAACTTTGCCACCTCAACCCTTCTCTTCTCTACTCTGCTACTGACCACCTTTGTGACAAAATCTCATCTCTGTTCTGCCCCAACTTAGCCACTTCTGTCTATAACACTTCACTGTCATCCTCCCTAAACAAGCTCACCCCCCTCACTGTCTGCCCTCATGTTGTAAATAGCTGTGCAAACTGTTGGTGCTATATACTGTAAATCATGTATAATAATAATAATCCAGTATTAAGATCTGCCTCCTGTCCTGATTGGCCAGGAGGAGAAGCCGGAAGGCAGTAGCGAATATTGATTGGCTATTGTCACAAGAGGGTTGTTTCAGGGGGCTCAGTGCTCTGTGCCCTAAGCCCAACCTTTTTGAAGCCAATTAGAGCCTCAGGCTCTAATCATGTTCTTCCAAAAAAGAAAACCTCAAAGAAACCTATTTGCCCGGCGCCCCACATGGAAATGAGGGGGACTGTGCCCCTTATGGACCTGTCGCCACTGCGATGGAGTCTGGGTTCTGAGAATACACAGTTACTTTTGTCTAAGCATCTTGCAGCAAACTTTCAAGTGCATTTTAACTTGCATTTTGGGATGCTTCTGAAATTCTCCTGCTGAGAAACCTGCTTTAACTTGCATTTGCATACTCATTGACTTTTATAGAAAGAAAAGTGGTTCTGACGCAAACAACTGTGTGTGTATATAACCAGGTGCAATATGGTGCTGTGTCGTTATACAGATGGAGCAGAATGTTTACATGAATACTGTTCCTCATGAGATTCCGTAGTTGTCACAGAGGTTGCAGCTGTCTGATTGGACGCTGCAACTTCAGATGACCGCTGGCAACCGTCTTGGTGTTGGACTCTGTAAGTTAGGGTGCCTGCACCATTTGGGCACACCTGGAGCGAGTGGATAGGTGAGGGACAGAGATCCTGTTTCTCCCCTCCAGGGAGAGGTTCTTGTTTGAGCAGGGTCAGCACAGGGACACCTCTTGTTCTCCACTGACAATTATAGTACTTGGACTAGCAATCTTAAAGGATCTCTCTAGCAAAATAGTACCACTACTTTTTATACTGCAGTTTAAACAGGTTAAGCTTGGAACACTGCCACTCTACAATACTATGCCATTTTTAAGTATTATGTTACTGTAATACTGTGTCATTGCCGAGTAATATGTTGCTGCAATACTGTGTCATTGCTGAGTAGGGATGAGCCGAACACCCCCCGGTTCGGTTCGCGGCAGAACATGCAAACAGGCAAAAAATTTGTGCGAACACCGTTAAAGTCTATGGGACTAAAGCTAAAGTGCTAATTTTAAAGGCTAATATGCAAGTTATTGTCATCAAAAGTGTTTGGGGACCAAGGTCCTGCCCCAGGGGACATGTATCAATGCAAAAAAAAGTTTTAAAAACAGACATTTTTTCGGGAGCAGTGTATTTAATAATGCTTAAAGTGAAACAATAAAAGTGAAATATTCCTTTAACCACTTGCTTACAGGGCACTTAAACCCCCCTCCTATCCAGACCAATTTTCAGCTTTCAGCGCTGACGCACTTTGAATGACAATTGTGCGGTCATACAACACTGTACCCAAATTAAATTTTTATCATTTTTTCACCACAAATAGAGCTTTCTTTTGGTGGTATTTGATCACCTCTGCAGTTTTTACTTTTTGTTAAAAAAATTTTAAAAACTGAATTAAAAAAAAAAAAATTAATTTTTTTATATTTTGTTATAAAAAATTTAAGACGGGTAATTTTTCTCCTTCATTGATGTACGCTGATGAGGCGGCAGTGATGGGCACTGATAGGTGGCAGTGATGGGCACTGATGGGTGGCAGTGATGGGCACTGATGGGTAGCAGTGATGGGCAGCACTGGCAGGTGGCACTGATTGGCACTACAGGTGGGCATTGATAGGTGGTACTTGTGGGCATTGATAGGTGGCACTTGTTTGCATTGATAGGTGGCACTTGTGGACACTGTTAGGTGGCACTGTGGGCACTGTTAGGTGGCACTGTGGGCACTGTTAGGTGGCACTGTGAGCACTGTTAGGTGGCACTTTTAGTGGGCACTGATGAGGCAGATGTGCATCTTCCACTTCGGGACCGATGTCCCTCACATGTGAGCCGGTGATCGGCTTTTTTTTCTACTCGCGCTGTCAGCGTGAGTAAAAAAAAAAACGATTACCGATGTTTTGTTTACATTATGTGATCAGCTGTCATTGGCTGACAGCTGATCACATGGTAGGGGGCCGGGACCGGCCCCTTACATGGATCAGTGATCAGCCGAGTCTCATAGGGCGCGCGCAGGGAGCGTGCACTGGGGAGGCCGTCATATGACGGCCTCCCGGGAATGCAGGTCCGCGCTGTGGCCGTCATTCGGCCATAGCGCGGATGTCTAGTGGTTAAATATCTTGCCTGGGGGGTGACTATAGTATGCCTGTAAAGTGGCACATTTTTCCCGTGTTTAGAACAGTCCCTGCACAAAATGACATTTCTAAAGGAATAAAAGTCATTTAAAACTGCTTGTGCCTGTAATGTAATGTTGCCCCCCCCCCCAGCCCATTACCAGGCCCTTTGGGTCTGGTATGGATATTAAGGGGAACCCCCCACCCAAATTAAAAAAAAAGAAGGCGTGGGGCCCCCGGGCCCTATATACTCTGAACAGCAGCAGTATACAGGCGGTCCCCGGGTTACAAACAAGATAGGGACTGTAGGTTTGTTCTTAAGTTGAATCTGTTTGCAATTTGGAACAGGTACATTTTGTAAGTGAAGCTCCAGCCAAAAAATATAGGGAAGGGTTATCATCACCCCTGTAACATTTGTTTTGCTGTCTGTGCCCTTGTTCAGAAGATTTCACCTCACTTTCTGTCACAATGACAATTGGATTTGGAAAAATTTGGGTTATTAGGGAAACAAGTATTGGAAATAAACCATCAGTGGAGACACCTTTTTCCGATATTAACTCTTATGCCCCGTACACATGGTCGGACATTGATCGGACATTCCGACAACAAAATCCTAGGATTTTTTCAGACGGATGTTGTCTCAAACTTGTCTTGCATACACACGGTCACACAAAGTTGTCGGAAAATCCGATCACTCTGAACATGGTGACGTAAAACACATACGTCGGGACTATAAACGGGGCAGTAGCCAATAGCTTTCATCTCTTTATTTATTCTGAGCATGCGTGGCACTTTGTGCGTCGGATTTGTGTACACACCATCGGAAATTCTGACAACGGATTTTGTTGTCGGAAAATTTTATAGCCTGCTCTCAAACTTTGTGTGACGGAAAATCAGATGGAAAATGTGTTATGGAGCCCACACACGGTCAGAATTTCCGACAACAAGGTCCTATCACACATTTTCCGTCGGAAAATCCGACCGTGTGTACGGGGCATTACAGGAGAGAATTTCCCTTCCTAGGAGTAGATTTCCTGTTGTCTCCCTCCTTTTCTAAGTAGGAGTCGTTTGTAAGTCGGATGTTTGAAAATAAGTATATACTATACAGTCTGCCCTATACACTCTGCGGAAAATTGGGCCTTAGGTGTTGGTGGTACCAGAACACTGTAAGCCCTCACAGTTACTTTTGGTGGGTGCTGGAACGGGCCCTGCTGTGAAATATTATATCAAGAATTGTAATTATGCACCCCCGTGAAACAGGGGTATAAAAATTGGGCCTTAGGCGGTGGTGGTGGTGGCACAACACTGTAAAGCCTCACAGATACTTTTGTTGAGGGCAGGAACAGGCCCTGCTGTGAAATATTAGATCAAAAATTGTAATTACGCGCCCCTGTTAAACAGGGGCATAAAAATTGGACCTTAGGCGGTGGTGGTGGTGGCACAACACTGTAAAGCCTCATAGATACTTTTGTTGAGCGCAGGAACAGGCCCTGCTGTGAAATATTAGATCAAAAATTGTAATTACATGCCCCTGTTAAACAGGGGCAGAAAAATTGGGCCTTAGGCAGTGGTGGTGGTGCCCTGAACCAAAAATATTCCTAGAAGCTATCATCATGAAGATTGAGGAGGAATAGGATAGTCACTCAGCATAATAGGATAGTCACTCAGCATATGCAGTCTTCAAGGGATCCCACATCCATAGAAAAATCAATCAGTTACATCAGCATCAGATTCTTGGTAGCTGGTGATCCAAGACTGATTAATTTTTATGAATGTGAGCCGATCAACAGAGTCTGTGGACAGGCGCACTCTGTGATCGGTTACAAAGCCTCCAGCAGTCACTGAATGTGCGTTCAGAAAGAACGCTGGATGCAGGACAGGCCAGTAGCTCAATTGCATATTGAGCAAGCTCTGGCCAGTGGTCCATCCTCAAGACCCAGTAACCCAGTGGATGTTCTGGTGGAAAGGTCTCCAAGTCTGATCTTGCCCCTAGATATTCCTGTACCATGTAATTCAGACGCTGGCAATGGTTGCTGGAACCGATCAGACCTGGGCGCTGAGGACTGAAGAATTGTCTGAAGGCATCAGTCAGCCGGCCACATTCTCCACCGCTCGTTCTGTGACTGAACAAAGCCTCAGCAACAAGTTGTCCAGCACCAGGAAATTGTAACCTCCCAGGCTCTGGAAACACATTGCACAAACCTTTCTGCAAGGCCTCCCAAAGATATTTCATCCTCTGCTCCCTCTGCGAAGGCTGGATAAGTTCTGCAACCTTACCCTTGTAACGTGGATCAAGAAGGGTTGCCAGCCAGTAATGATCCCTCTCCTTGATATCACGAATCCTAGGGTCCTTTTGCAGGCTTTGCAGGATCAGGGAGGCCATGCAGCGTAAGTTTGCAGAGGCATTCAATCCAGAGTCCTCTGGGTCACTAAGGATCACATGATCCTCAACCACCTCCTCCAAGCCACGTACAACTCCATGGGTTTCTGGGGACTGCAAACGATCCCTTGAAGACTGCTGCTGATGCTGAGTGTTATCCTCCACCTCCATGCTGGCACAATCCTACTCCACTGCAGCATTGCCAACATTGAGTTCCACCTGGTGGGCATGTCACAAATGAGGCGGTTCTTGGGCAGGTTGCATTTTCTTTGAATGTCAATCAGCCGAGCACTGGCATTATATGAGCAGCGGAAATGACTACAGACTTTCCTGGCCTGCCTCAGGAGATCCTGTAAGCCAGGGTACCTGCTCAAGAACTGCTGCACCACCAAATTCAGGATGTGAGCCAAACAGGGAACATTGGTCAAGTGTCCCTGTTGGAGGGTGGAGAGGAAGTTGGTGCCATTGTCGCATACAACCATTCCTGGCTGAAGCTGGCGTGGCGTCAACCACCTCTGAGCCTGACCCTGCAGAGCTGACAGAATCTCTGCCCCAGTGTGGCTCCTGTCCCCTAAGCAGACCAACTCAAGCACCAGATGGCATGGTTTTGCCAAGTGTTAGCGTAGCCCCTTGAACGCCTACGGAGCACCGCTGGTTCAGAGGAGAAATCTGCAGAGGAAGAGGCCATAGAGGAAGAAGAAGAGGAGGGGGTGGAGGAGAGAGCTGTGGCAGAATCACCACTAGCAATTTGGAGGCGTGGTGGTGGAACAAGCTCCAACAATACTGAATGCTGTCCTGCATCCTTCCCAGCTGCCAGCAGAGTTACCCAGTGCGCATGAAAGAAAGGTAACATCCCTATCCATGCCTGCTGGACCACGAGTCAGCAGTAATATGCACCTTACTGCTGACCGCCCTGTCCAACGAGGCCAAGACATTGCCTTCCACATGCTGGTAAAGAGCCGGAATGGCCTTCTGTGAAAAGAAATGGCATTTGGGAACCTGCCACTGAGGTACCGCACATTTCACAAATTCACGAAAGGGGGCAGAGTCTACCAGCTGATGCAGCAGTTGCAGTGCTAGCAATTTGGCCAAGCTAGCATTCAGACGCTGAGCATGTGGATGGCTGGGACCGAATTTCTTTTGACGGTTTAGCAACTGGGGTAAGGAAATTTGTCTGCTAAAATCTGATGTTGGTGTACCGCTAGCAGATTGGCCACAAGTACTTGGGACACCTATTCCTATACCTTCATTCCTCTCAGTGCAGGTTTCTGAGAGGACTGGAGGCATAATGGGGTTGGAGATCCCAGCTGATGAGGGGCAAGGAGAGGTCCGCCTTGCTCTTTGATGTGGGTCTTTTAAGTGCTGTTGCCAACGGACTGCATAGGAGGTCGTCATATGTCTGGTTAAGCATGTGGTGCCCAAGTGGCTGCTGTTTTGGCCACGCTTGATACGCTTCAGACATATGTTGCAAACAGCAACGGTGCGATCTGCTGCACACGTGTCAAAAAAGGCCCACACCAAAGAACTTTTCAAAATATGTGGGGAGTCAGCAGCACCTTTCACCTGCTTAGCTCTGCGGTGTGATGCAATAGGGTGGCTGCCCTTAAGCTGCCCCCTGGAGGACATCCTGCCTTGTTGGAGATGTGCCCCCTCCTCCTCCTCTCTTCTATCAGGTACCCAAGTAGAGTCAGTGACCTCATCATCCCCGTCACTTGAGCAAACTTGGCAGTATGCTGCAGTTGGGGGAACATGACTGCCAGTTTCTTGACCTTCTTGGGCACATCCCTCTCCCTAGGCTCATGTTACTCCCTTCCTCAACCTGGGTACCATCATCGGAGCCTTCAAATCACTGCGCATCCTCCTGCAGCATGTACCCAACACTGTGGTCGAATAGTTCGGGGGACTCCTCCGTGCATGAAGGTGGGGCTAGGGAAGGAGAGACTGTTGACATGGAGCCGATGGAATAGGCCGCTTTGGCAGCTGAATTGGCAGGCAAACTACTCTGAGCCTGGGTGACAGAGGATGAGGAGGATGAGGAGGGCTTTTTTTATCCATTCCACCAACTCTTCTGCATGTTGTGGCTCAATAACATGGCCAGCTGCAGAAAAAATGGACAAGCGTGCCCCCCAGCCACATGCTGAGGATGCACCGTGTCCACGACCAGCACTGTCAACTGTAGACACAGAGCCTGCTTGCCCTCTTTTAGTGGCCTGTGAGCGTCTGCCTCTCCTTGGTGGCCTTCCGGACATGCTGTAAATTTTGTTTAGCAAAACCACACTACACTGTATTGTGTACTATGTACACCACCAGAAAAGTAATAGCAAGTGCCCTAGGGGTGCACGGTACTGTGTACACCAACAGAAGTATAATAACAACTATGGGTGTACTATATTGTGTACACCACCAGAAAAGTAGTAGCAACTGCTAATAAAACCTGGCAGCTCATTGGTTTCTATGCAGAAGTGAGCCTGATTTTGCTCTTTCCAGCTTTAGTAAATAAACCCCATTGGGTACTTAAAAGTGGGGTATGCCTGTACTGTGTACACTGCTTGAAGTATATTAGAAAAAGTACACCAGGAACGGCCTGCAGTCAGATATAGCTAAACTGGATAGAGTGGATATATATATATATATACAAGACTGTCTGTACATATATATGAAATACAGTGCAGCTAACTGAATAACCTGCCTGCCTGCTTAAACTAAATGACACTCTCTCTGTCCACGCCAACAACACACTACACAGGGCCGACGTGCAGGAAGCCTTATATAGTGTGGGACGTGGACTTAGTCCCCCTGAGCCATGATTGGTAAAAGGCACCCTGCTTTTGGCCAATTATGGCTCTCTTAGCTGAGGGCGCTGGGATTGGCCAAAGCATGCAGGTCATGGTGAATGCTTTGGCCAATCATCATACAGCAATGCACTGCGCTCCCGCAGTGCATTATGGGCCGTTACGCGCCGCTCGAATTTGGCACGAACGGCCCATAATGTTCGGTTTTCGACAAACGGGCGAACAGTCAATGTTTGAGTCGAACTTATATTCGACTCGAACACAAAGCTCATCCCTATTGCTGAGCACTAAGCTGCTTCAATACTGTCCCTTATAAGTGCATATTGCAACTGTGTGAACATCCGAAGGTTTGTTACTTGAATAACAGTGCCTATGGTTACTATCTGCAAATACCTCTGTTAACACTATTACAATATACAAATATTATACAATTTTCTGGACTGCGTGTGTGATCTCTCCCAGATTAATTACCCCCAGTCCCAGGCTTTCCTACATATATACAGTATACAAGCCCTTACTCTTAAAGGATAAGTTCACCTTTTCAGAAAAAATAATAAATGCATATTTTTTTGCAGGTAAAAAAATGTGTATTTATTATTTTTGTTGCAGAAGCCTGTAAAGCATTTCGCCAGCGATCAGCAGATCGCTGATGCCATGCAGGTCTCCTGCAGACCTGTCAGTGTATCTGCTTCCTCATGTCCCATACATTACATGCTGACAGGAAGAATGAATGAACTACCACAGTGCTCACACCGCTGTGGGAGTTCATTGAAAACTACAAGCCGCCAGACACAAAGGATACCAGACCTTGTAATTTTCCATCTACAGAGCTCTGTGAATAATTGATGCAGCCGGGGTGGGCGAAGCCACGAACGGCCACAATTTTTTTAAAATGTTGAGAGCTAGCTGGCACAGCGAGGATCGGCGAGGTGTGGTGGCCAGTGCATTTTTAAAATGTTACATGTTAGACCCCGAATATGGGTGTAACATGTAACATGTTATGAAAGGTGAACTTATCCTGTGGCAAAACTATGGGTGTAACATGTAACATGTTATGAAAGGTGAACTTATCCTGTGGCAAAACTCCAGACTTCTTGATAAGGGCACATCACACTCCTAACCCAAACTCTTTGATTTCAGGTTATGAGTTTTGGTTAAGGGCAAATACTGTACTTGCCACTTGGAACAATAGAGTTGATTGACAAGGGTATTCCACGGGGTGAGGTTTTCTATGTATTATGTCTTATAAGGGAAATGTTCTACTACACAACAAGAATAAAAGCTTAAAGTGGTTGTTAAGGCAGAATTTTTTTTTTTATTTTAATGTATTCTATGCATTAGGATACAAAAAAAACTTCTGTGTGCAGCAGCCCTCCTCAGCCCCCACGAATACTTACCCATCTCGATCCAGCAATGTTGCGCGAAAAACTCGGCTGTCTGGGATTCTCCCTCCTCATTGGCTGAGACAGCAGCGAATCGCCATTAGCTCCCATTGCTGCCAATCAAAGTCAGTGAGCCAATGATGAGAGAAAGGGGGTGGGGCAGAGCTCCATGTCTGAATGGGCACAGGGAGCTGCGGCTCGGCTCGGGTGCCCCGATAGCAAGCTGCTTCCTGTGGGGGTACTCAACAGGAGGGAGGGGCCAGGAGCACCGGCGAGGGACCCGAGAAGTGGAGTATCGGGGCTGTTCTGTGCAAAACCACTGCACAGAGCAGGTAAGTATAGACATATTTGTTATTTTTAACAAAAAAGAAATGAAACTTTAGTATCACTTTAATAATTAGCTCTTTTTAATGATCTATTATTGCCACAAAGTGAATTAACCTCTTTGTGCCGACTACCTCCCGACCCTTTAAGAGTTCTAAAAGCCAGGGGGCAGAGGCGGGCATTTGGGTTATGTGACCACTGTAATTGGCTGTCACAGCTGTCACATGTTCGGAAAGCTTACCGATCCCTGCCGGCTACCATACTGGGAGTGCGCATGGAGCGTGCTCTCAGCAAGGTAAGTTGTAAATACAGGCCTGCATATATGCGGCAGCTTGGCGTCAAGACCTACCCACCAAGAGGTTGCATATATGACTACGGCCGGCATCAAGGGGTTAAGAAACTTTTATTGTAAAAGAAAGTTCTCCCTACTGTTAAACTTTCCTGATCTCTCTTTCTCTCCTCTGACACACAGCACAATTCACAAGTCATAGTGAACAGGTTTGCAGTACCTGGGGAAACTACCACTTCATGACCTATGATGGTGACTTTTACTACTACCCAGGCAAGTGCAAGTATGTCTTTGCTTCCCATTGTAAAGGGAGTCAGGAGGACTTCAACATTTTGTTCCAACGCACTGAAGAAGAATTTGGTCCAGTCATCCGTTACATTTCCATAAAGATCCATGAAGTGGTAATAGAAATTTCTACTAATTCTATTACAATGGATGGAGAACTGTGAGTGATTTCTTTACTCGTAGTTAGTGTTCTTTTCAGAAATGTTAAATGACAAATAAAAAGATAATTTATTAATCTGTACTTGCAGGGTTACTGAAACACCTGTTGATGAGTCCGGGGTTCTGATTGACAGAATTGGCGATTATGTGAAGATTGCCTATTCTAGTGACATTTACTTTATGTGGAATGGAGAAGATAGTATACTGGTAATTATACTTGTATTTATTATACAGTAGATAGCTGTATGATCTCTTTATTCATTAATGAATAATAATACATTTATTCCTACAATCTATGCTGTAGAAATAGGAAGCGATAGCCTGGCTGCCGCACCCCTGACCTGACCCAAGTGGTTAGCAGGTAAGAGCAGTCTCAGCTTAATTGACACAAGCCATGCTCCTAACATGTTTTGCCCCACCCTCCCTGGGGCTTAATCATGAATTGAGCTGAGGCTGCTTTTACCTGCTAACCACTTGGGTCAGGTGAGGCAAGCAAGTTATCTCTTACTATTTCTACAACATGCTTTGGGTCTGGACAAACCTTTTCCCAGCCTGCACCCTCACTAATCAGTGGCATCCAATTCATCAAACCTTGTCAGCCTGAGCGGGGGCCACTAAACATTTATCGTATTCCTACAATCTAGTTACATTTTATCAGTTACATATTTGATCTTTTTAAATTTAAAAATCTGTTGCTCTTTCATTATGCAAAGCAAAACTATGAATCAAGAATATGAGGCTTTCAAATAAAGAGAGCAACATTTTAGATAATGCAATTTTAACTAGATGTGCCCAATAAACATCAGCATTTATTTAATTCTCTTATTTATATTTAAAAAATACTTATTTATAAGTTACAATATTATATTTAAGGTATAACTAAAGGGAAAACTGTTTTTTTATTAGTTTTGGATAGAGTGTAGAGGGATTAGAGGGATTTTTTATTGCTGTCTGTGTCCCCATTAGGGAGATTGACCCTCTCTATTTGTCCTGTTTACAATTAACATTGAAAGAAAAGTAAAAGAAAATCCCAAATTTTGGGTTGTCCCCAGAAAAGTAATAGAGGGGAAATATTCCAATGGGGACACTAGTTCTGGTGACCTAGGGGTCCCCAAGATATTCCCTTCATTTGCATGGATTTCCTCTCATTTCCTGTTTGGCTTTGGAATAGGAAGTGAAGGGAAATCTTTGCAATGGGAGGAAGATGGTAAAAACTCTATCCAAATGAAAAAAACAAGTTTTGCCTATATTTCTACTTTAATTCCACTAAGAGCCCTTGCACACTGGGGCGGGGGGCGGCGTCGGCGGTAAAACGCCGCTATTATTAGCGGCGTTTTACCGTCGGTATGCGGCCGCTAGCGGGGCGGTTTTACCCCCCGCTAGCGGCCGAGAAAGGGTTAAATACCACTGCAAAGCGCCTCTGCAGAGGCGCATTGCCGGCGGTATAGCCGCGCCGTCCCATTGATTTCAATGGGCAGGAGCGGTGAAGGAGCGGTATACACACCGATCCTTCACCCCTCCGAAGATGCTGCTGGCAGGACTTTTTTTCCCGTCCTGCCAGCGCATCGCTCCAGTGTGCAAGCCCTCGGGGCTTTCACACTGGAATACATGCAGCGGCACTTTCGGGGCGGTTTGCAGGCGCTATTATTAGCGCAATAGCGCCTGCAAACCGCCCCAGTGTGCAAGGGCTCTTAACCATTCTTTTCTAGCGCTGATTAGCATGTTGACCTACAAGGTACAACTGACAGCTGTATATGACTGTATAATGGTTTGTGTAACTAGACCTACTGTATGTGTCTTGCTTTTAGGAGCATTTAGCTTGCTTTAAAAATCAATTTGAGATGCTACTGAGAATGCTATAAGTTTCGTCACGGGTGCATTTCCATTTTTTAACTCATTCCTACCTGGACTCAGGGAGGTAGTGTCTAAACACATACCATGGGCACAGATCTCCCAGGGGAAATAACCTGCTATCCCTTGTGTGTGGAGACGCCTTCAGAGCAACATGTCCTCGCTTAACAAGTATCTGTTAATAGCTTTTTTCCAGAAGTCATCCTCTCAGGAATCTCTCCTCCTTCCTAATATCTCCTTACTCAGGGTGCCCCTTTGGTATAGGAGCAGAGCTGGCACCTAACCCAAGCAGCACCTAAGCTAAATCTATCTCTAAAGCTATGGAGGCATGCATTGGGCGATTACGTAAACTACGACAGACCACATCCAAGCCCTTCCACTGAACTGTAGTTGATTTCCTTCTAGGTTGCATCAACCTCCTGATGGTTTTTGAATTTGAAGATGTTTTTTGCATTTGTGAAGCTGTGAGGAAGGGCAGGGAATTGAGTTTCAATTAATTTGGATCTTAAAGTGGAACTTTGGTCAGAAAATGAAGTCCTACTAGATCACTTCAGGCTTGCCCTTTTGGCAGGCTTAGCCTATGTAAAATATTAAATATAAGTGCCTTTCACTGTTTAAAATCCAGTAATACACTGACTCACCCTGCTCTGCAAATGCTCAGTTGTTCTCTATTTTTAGGCACTGTGCCAAATTTGTAGAGACCAATCTGCTGACATGGTAAAGATTTACTGATACTCAGGGGCTCTGGACTTCAGCAAAATGTCAGCCTCCGACAAGAAGAAACAGGAACACTGCTGGAGGAAATTTATAGCACACACTAATTTTGGTAGCATAATTATTAATGTGGAATGTATGTTCCTTTCTAAAGAACATTATTTTTTATCATATTGTTATGGATAAGGTTCTACCTTAAGGAATGGTCTTCAAGTGTTTTTTTTTTGAAAATTTTAATTTATTTTTATTTGGTGAAAGTTTTGATATACACAGAATGTCCTATTGCATCTTATATTTTTCCTGCATGTGTGATAATGTGAATGGAAACAAAGCAATTTAGAAAGAATTCAGAAGCATATCAAAATCATCTTAGGTTTAGGCAATTTTTCCTTAAAAGCATGCTGCATTTGACTTACGTTTGTGTCTGAGGCCTCAAAAGTTACTGCTATTATAATGGTAACTCACCATCTTGGACACAGTTCGGGTAATTTGCTAAAGAAGTATTTTTATATGCCAAGTTGACTTGTGGAAATAAGAATATCCTTTGCTCATCCTGACTGAATGATTGTAAAAAGTAAACTCTGCTTTAACAAGTAAAATTCAACAATTTACTTCTTTAGAAAATCAATCCTAGACAGTAGGACTGAGAAACAAATCGTAGCTTCAAAGGTGTAGCAAGGCAAATTTGAACCAAAGATTTATTTTTTTCAAACTCCTTGGTGTGTTGTATTGAGGCCAACATTTAATAGGTAAATAAATATTAACACTTCCTTCTTTTATTTAGCTGAAACTGAACCGCAATAAATATGCTAATCAGACATGTGGAATGTGTGGAGATTTTAATGGCGTTAGAGGATTAACATACGATGGTAAGAGTTTATTCTAAATAAATAATAAATATATGCTTATTTGTTGGAACAAATCCATCATTGAGTAAAACATATTAGCACTTATCAACAAAGAAAGCACACAATGATTTTTGGACAGGGTATTGCTACCTAAAACTGACCTTACAGAGCACTGAAGGATCCACTTATAATGTTTGACTCCCTCTTACTGTAAAAATTTCCTGCTAAAAGTATTTGCAAAAGCTACCCGTAAAGAAAAAGTTAGAATTATTCTTAGATTACCTCTGTCTAATTTTGAGGGGAACATTTTTTTTTTTAACTACTTCCAGACACCTTTCTGCCTAGGCCAATTTTTAGCATTAGCTTTCAATGCTTTCACATTTTGAATGACAATTGCGCGGTCATGCAACACTCTACCCAAATAGAGCTGTCTTTTGGTGGTATTTGATCACCACTGGGTTTTTTATTTTTTGCTAAACAAAATTTAGGAAAAAAAAACATTTTTCTTAGTTTCTGTTATAAAATTTTGCAAATAAGTAGTTTTTCTGCTTTGCTGATGTGCGCTGATGAGGCTGCACTGATGGGCATTGATAAGCTGCACTGATGACCACTGATAAGGTTGTACTGATAGGCGTCACTGATGGGCACTGATAGGCGGCACAGATGGGCACTGACATTCTGCACTGATGGCCACTAATAAGGAGGCACTTATAGACCGCACTGATGGGCACTGATAGGCTGCACTGATGGGCACTGATTGGCACTGGTGGGGCTGCACTGATCATCAGGGTACTGATGATCAGTGCCCTGATTATCATTGTAAAGCATGTACTGACAGGTCTGCTGGTTAACGGCTCTCCTTTCCTCCCACAGACACAGCGTAGGAAGAAAGGACTGCCAATAACTGGCAAGTCTGTTAGACAAAGCAGATCACATGCAAAAGGGGCCGCTGTGATTGGCCCTTTATGCTGATCAGCTGTGTCCAAAGAACAAAGAGGTCACAGTGCGCACCTGATGCACACCCCAAGAGGCGCGCAGGGTTCTGAGAGGACATCTATTGATGCCCTCCCAGAACTGGAAGACCACGCTGTAGCCGTCTTTTGGCTATAGCGTGGTTGGCAAGTGGTCAAAAAGATCAAAAAGAAATCATTATATCATTCTCAGGAAAGAGATTTGATTAATCACATCTCCTTGTTAGAGCTGCTGTTCCCATAACGATATAGGAAAGTCAGAAGATGTTATACCTACCTACCATACAGTAGCTGTAAATTACTCATCTCATATCTGCCCAAGTGGAACGACTTGGTCAACATGTCTACTTGGAGGGTTTTTTGAAATGAATTTGTTTCAAATAATTATCAATATATCAATAATAATAATCATAAGAATACATTTCTGTTTAGGCATTGAGGCCACTGTAGTGCAGTATGGAAACATGCAGAAACGGAACGGACCAGTGGAAGACTGTCCAGATGTTTCCCCTCTAACATCAACTAAATGCAAAAATATGGTAAATGGAAACTTTCATAAATGTGAAAAAATGCACAGTTCACTGAAACACAGAGGGTCAAAGTGCAGTCACACCCCTATAGATTCCACTTAAATGTTT
Source organism: Aquarana catesbeiana (assembly GCF_042186555.1). Classification (NCBI taxonomy): domain Eukaryota; kingdom Metazoa; phylum Chordata; class Amphibia; order Anura; family Ranidae; genus Aquarana; species Aquarana catesbeiana. The sequence continues at coordinate 98,372,991 of NC_133334.1, read as the reverse complement.
TATTTTTGTTGTACAGTAGCAATTTCAATTTTAAGGGTGGTTGGTAATAAAATGTTTGTAGTCAAATATAGGGTAATGTTTGGATGGTTTGTGACTAAATGTGCCCTCCCATTTTTCTGTGAATACAGATTTTACTGTTCTCAAAACCTTGTATATACATGCTTTTAAAATAAACCTGTCACAAACCAAGCAATTCAGGATAGAAAAACTTTGGAAAATGCATAAACGTTTCACTTCTTTCTAGATTGTAAGCTCTAACGAGCAAGGCCCGCTGTTCCCTCCTGTATTGAATTGTATTGCAATTGTACTGTCTTCCCCGATGATGTAAACTGCTGCGCAAGCTGTTGCCACTATATAAATCCTGTATAATAATAATACCGGTAATAATAATAATAACGTTAACGTGGTTGTACCTCAGACATGAAATATAAACAAAGCATATCCCTCTATAGTTTGTGCTTGTCTCAATTAAGATCACTAATTGTCATTTCTGTCTTCTGCCCCGTTTCTCTACTATCTGCATGAATCACTTTTGACAAGTTTTCCTGGCACTAAGAGAAAAAAGATGACAGGGGAGGGAGCTCCAGTACACAGCTTGTGATTGACCACCTCAGCTGTGTTCCTGTGTGCTGTGTGAAGGGGGTCTGTCCCTTCCCTCTCCGACATCTGTTTTCTCACAGTTCAAACAAGCTTTATAAAGTGGTTCTGTACTTTGAACGGATGTAGAGAAGAGAAGAATGCAGACAAACTGGTACAACCTACACTATATTGTCAAAAGTATTGGGACACCTGCCTTTACACACACATGAATTTTAATGGCATTCCACTCTTATGCCCTGTACACACGGTCGGATTTTCCGACGGAAAATGTGTGATAGGACCTTGTTGTCGGAAATTCCGACCGTGTGTAGGCTCCATCACACATTTTCCATCGGATTTTACGACACACAAAGTTTGAGAACAGGATATAAAATTTTCTGACAACAAAATCCGTTGTCGGAAATTCTGATCGTGTGTACACAAATCCGACGGACAAAGTGCCACGCATGCTCAGAATAAATAAAGAGATGAAAGCTATTGGCCACTGCCCCGTTTATAGTCCCGAAGTACGTGTTTTACGTCACCGCATTTAGAACGATCGGATTTTCCGACAACTTTGTGTGACCGTGTGTATGCAAGACAAGTTTGAGCCAACATCCGTCGGAAAAAATCCTAGGATTTTGTTGTCGGAATGTCCGAACAAAGTCCGACCGTGTATACGGGGCATTAGTCAGTAGGGTTCAATATTGAGTTGGCCCACCCTTTGCAGCTGTAACAGCTTCAACTCTTCTGGGAAGGCTGTCCACAAGGTTTAGGAGTGTGTCTATGGGAATGTTTGTAAGTGAGTAAATAAGGGGGCGCTAGTGACTAAATTAGGTGAAAAATAAAAAATAAAAACTAATGTGATAGGAAAAAGGAAATTATTAGCTAGGACTTCTCACAAAAAATTGAGAAGTAAAGAGTGAAAACCAATAATAGTAAATATGTAGCAACATCACATAATATAAAGTGACACACAATGATCAGTGACAATGACACCGTCTCAGCAGTGGACTATCTTGATAGAGAGTGACACACAGGAAAATAATTTTCTTCTAAATTGGATTGGTTTCTTGATGCGCACAAATAAAGATTCCTTCACCAAGAGAGAAAGATAGTACACCTTGCGGTAGGACAATGATATCTGCTTACCAGATACCAATGACTCCTTTACGTAAAAAGAGAGTCATTAGTGCTTGTGCAGGGTTGTGCCTTCTCACATAGGACGACTGGATGCTGGGTGGTACTTAGGCAAAAAGACCCTTCCTGCCCCGATAGTTCAGGCATGGGATATGTGGAAAACAATAATAGCTTCCATAGTGTAAAACCGTTTATTAAAATGATAAGAAAACAGATAAAAGGCCAATCGGTCGCTTACATTTGTAGGTGCCTACCCGGCACTGGGGCTGCTCGCTTGTCTAGGTAGGATTAGGATCAGGATCCCGTCGCATCGCCTCGAGGTTCGGCGTGCATTCCACCTGGCGTGAGTAGCAAACCAGAGAACCGGACGTAGGTGGAGATCACGTGACCACGTACCGCTCCGACGTACGTTTCGTATGAACGCTTCCCTGAAGACGTTCATACGAAATGTACGTCGGAGGTGTACGTGGTCACGTGATCTCCACCTACGTCCAGTTCTCTGGTTTGCTACTCACACCGGGTGGAATGAACGCCGAACCTCGAGGCGATGCGACGGGATCCCGATCATAATCCTACCTAGACAAGCGAGCAGCCCCATTGCCGGGTAGGCACCTACAAATGTAAGTGGCCTTTTATCTGTTTTCTTATCATTTTAATAAACGGTTTTACACTATGGAAGCTATTATTGTTTTCCACATATCCCATGCCTGAACTATCGGGGCCAGAAGGGTCTTTTTGTCTAAGTACCACCCAGCATCCAGTCATCCTATGTGAGCAGGCACAACCCTGCACAAGCACTAATGACTCTCTTTTTAAGTAAAGGAGTCATTGGTATCTGGTAAGCAGATATCATTTTCCTACCGCAAGGTGTACTATCTTTCTCTCTTAGTGAAGGAATCTTTATTTGTGAACATCAAGAAACCAATCCAATTTAGAAGAAACTTATTTTCCTGTGTGTCACTCTCTATCAAGATAGTCCACTGCTGAGACTGTGTCATTGTCACTGATCATTGTGTGTCACTTTATATTATGTGATGTTGCTACATATTTACAATTATTGGTTTTCACTCTTTACTTCTCAATTTTTTGTGAGAAGTCCTAGCTAATAATTTCCTTTTTCCTATCACATTAGTTTTTATTTTTTATTTTTCACCTAATTTAGTCACTAGCGCCCCCTTATTTACTCCCTTACAATCTGATCATTATATGTTCAAGTTGTGGAGCAGCTTGGTTTGGTCATTTAATCCTTTTAGACATTACTTACCTTATTTGGTGCAGAGTTCTTCTCTTTTTCTTATGGGAATGTTTGACCATTCTTCCAGAAGCGCATTTGTGAGATCAGGCACTGATGTTGGACGAGAAGGCCTGGATCACAGACTCTGCTCTAATTCATCCCAAATGTGTTCTATTGGGTTGAGGTTAGGACTCAGGCAGTCATGTTGGAACAGGAAGGGGCCATCCCAAACTGTTTCCACAAAGTTGGGAGCATGAAAATGCCTGAAAATGTTTTACTATGCTGACGCCTTAGGAATTCCCTATACTGGAACTATGGGGCCAAGCCCAACCCCTGAAAAACAACCCCACACCATAATCCCCTCTCCACCAAATGATTTGGACCAGTGCACAAGGCAAGATCCATAAAGACATGGATAAGCAAGTTTGGGGTGGAGGGACTTGAATCCTGACTTCAACCCGATAAAACACTTTTGGGATGAATTAGAGCAAAGACTGCGAGCCAGGCCTTCTTGTTCAACATTAGTGCCTGACCTCACAAATGCGCTTCTGCAAGAATGGTCAAACATTCCCATAGACACACTCCTAAACCTTGTGGACAGCCTTCCCAGAAGAGTTGAAGCTGTTATAGCTGCAAAGGATGGGCCAACTCAATATTGAAACCTACGGACTAAGATTGGGATGCCATTAAAGTTCATGTGCGTGTAAAGTCAGGCGTCCCAATACATTTGACAATATAGTGTAGGTAACAAAAAAAGGTACAACAGATGAAAATAAGAAACCTTCAAAAAGAAAAGTGTATATAGGTGGATTTGTTTCATCTTTGTGTATCACCTGAGCCCAGTCAATTCATTGGGTATACGTAAGGGTTTTCAACCGCTCTAAGTGAAAATAAATAAATAAATAAAAATTTAACATACTGTCTGACACTGTCCACTGCCCTATTGTCTGACACTATCCACTGCCCTACTGTCTGACACCATCCACTGCCCTATTGTCTGACACCGTCCACGGCCCTACTGCCTGACACTGTCCACGGCCCTACTGCCTGACACCATCCACTGCCCTACTGTCTGACACTCTCCACGGCCCTACTGCCTGACACCGTCCACTGCCCTACTGCCTGACACCGTCCACTGCCCTACTGATACTGTCCACTGCCCTACTGACACTGTCCACTGCTAAAGTAGGCTAAGTTTATGTTTTTACAATGACATTTGTTATATTTCTCTTAAGTTTCCTTATTATTTAGGGAGTGCCAGACCCCAGTGATCTTTGATTTCTTTCATGTTGTTCAGGTGAATCTCCACCTTTCAAAGGTTGCCAACCTCCACTCCAGGGTTTTCAAAAGAATTAGAGAGGTGTGTCAAAATGATGACAGTTTCTCGAAAATCTTCTGAATTATCCTCTCAATATGTAAATAAAGATCTGAAATAACTCTTTAGCCACTTGGAGTATCTTGGCGTGTATAAACAAAAAAGTCAGTGCTACTACCCGTACATCACATAGAAAGCAGAGATCCCGGGTGCTCAATCCACAGTCGCTGGCTGAGTAGGGAAGTGAGGAAAAGATGATCCGCACTCCGGTGATTGCGCTTAAAAAGTGTAATATTTATTGACAAGCCACAGTGACCAAACGCAAATGAGAACAGTTGACGCGTTTCAGCCTATAAGGCCTTAGTCATAACCACATTACAGACATGAAACTTTGAAAATAAATAGTAGTCTTGGCGTGTGGTGAAAGCGACGGTTAATGGGGGCCCAGGTCAACTTTTGCATCGTGGCCCACAAGCTTCAAGCTAGGCCTCTGCCGTCAATTGTTCATGCAGCACTTTACCATATGAAAGGAGACAGTACAGTTACAATACAATTCAGGACAAGAGGGTTAGAAGGGCTTTGCTCCTGAGAACGTGCAATCTAAAAAGGTGGGACAAGTGCTAATAAAGGTATTGAATTACTATCAGGGCATAGACAGAGGGTGAACCTCGATAATGGGGGTACAGACAGCATTAAAAACTGACAGGTGCTCTAATCTTTCTCCACTCTCCAAAACTTAAAAAAAAGAAAAGTTCTGCTTTTATTTATTTTATTGAGGAAAAAGACAAAAATAAAAGTCTGAATGCCAAACCGGAGCAACAATAAACTTTCTACAAGCTAAAATACCCACTTTTTGATATTGCATTCCAGCTCATATGTTATCTTTCTGTCTTTATTCACCTCTGAATAACGGATCAATCCCCAAACACAGTGATTGTGCAAACACCTGGTCTTTTTGTGGGCACTTTTATTCCCTAATCTGTTAGGCTGCAACCAATTCACATGACAGGAGATTGTGACCGACTCTCAATGGAGCTGGTTCACACATCTCTGGAAGGGCTGTGGAGCGGCTTTCACAGGGGTCCTGTGAGACTTTGGCTCCATTTCAGGTCTGAATTCAGGCAAACATTTGCCCCTGATTCATCCCTGAAACAGAGAACAGGGATGCACCGGACCCCTGCTGAGAGCCGCATCCGGAAGCAGTGTGAACCCAGCCTAATAGCAGGTATGGTTTTTATTGCATAGTTACATTGGTCCAGCTTGGGGCAATGTAAGTATACGGGGGGAAGGGGGGGGGGTTATATACTAAAATTGGAGAGGGCAAAATCTGGTGCAGCTCTGCATAGAAACCAATCAGCTTCCAGGTTTTATTGCCAAAGTTTAAATGAACAAGCTGAAGTTAGAAACTGATTGCCTGCCATGTTCAGCTGCACCAGATTTTGAGTTATCCAGTTTTAGTAAATCACCTGCACAAAGTCTATCTGTGGGACTGCAGTAGAAGCGGCAAATCACTGTAGTACTTGGCACAACTACAGTGATTTCATTGTCTTCTGGGTCCTGTGCCAAGCAGCTACCCTTCTGCATAGTCATCACGGCTGCCACAGAACACCTTGTATTTTTTGTGTCAATACAAGGCATTCTCTGACTGGATGAGGTGGAGATTGTAACACACATCTCCCCATCTTTCCACCTCATCCAATCAGAGAAGGCCTTGTATTCACTGGAAAAAAAATCAAGTCTTTCTGCGAATAGTGGCCATACTGAACGAGTGAGTTCCTGTGCTGAGCCACTCTGTTCCCTATGCAGAAGGGCATCCACTAGGTACAGATCATCAGCTTCCATAGGTATGAACTATAAATGCTTACATGTAACTATGCAATCAAAACCATACCTGGAGTTCAGCATTAATAATAAAAACCTGACATAATTTCTAGCACTTGTTCATTTAAAAATGGTATTTGGCCTTTAAAGTGGAACTTCACCCAAAAGGGGAAGTTTTGCTTTCTGCCTCTCCCCCTTCCCCACCTCCTCTATAACTTTGGGCACATTCCTTTTTTTTTGGTGGGGGGGGAGCAGGTACCTACATTTCATACTTACCCGATCCCCTCTTCCTAGGCGATCCTAGTGGAAGTTCGCCTCCCTTCTGCCTGCAGCCTCTTGGGACATGTTACAAGTCCCAGAAGACTGCAGGACCATTCACAAAGTGCAATGTGACTCATACATGTGCAATGCTAAGCCTGCTGTGAAGCAAAGAGGAGCCCCAGCTGGCTTCCCACACATAGGATACCGGTGCTAGAGACCTGTAGAATGGTGAAGAATGGTGAGGATGGCACTGGATCCTTGGCCAGGTAAGTGTCCTTTTACTAGAACTAAGCAGCTACATTATTTATTTCTGCTGACATTAATTATTTGGTTGTTAGGGTAAAGATCCTCTAGTACTTTGTGTTAGCCTCAAATTATTCTGCTGAAAATAGTTTATTGGATACATGCATTGTAGAATAGAAAAGGGGGGGGGGGGGTGTATGGACCGCACAACATAACTGTATTTGCTTGTTATAGGATAAAATATGTGAAAACAACCTGACATCTGAAGCCTTCAGAAGCTGTAACAAGCTTCTTGACCCTAAGGAATACATAGCAAGCTGTGTGCAAGACCTGTGCAGGTGTAGTTCCAACAACCAAATGTCCTGCCTGTGCAATATGCTAGCTGAGTATTCACGTCAGTGTACACATGCTGGGGGTGTTCCTGGGAACTGGAGAAACCCAAAATTTTGCTGTAAGTATAAAGCGAATGCAAGAATGTATAATACATACTAAATCTGAAATAGATACTAACTGGTAAAATGAGCTACTGTATATACCATATACAGTATTAAAGAAACCCTGTCACCAACCGAAAAGAAAAAAAAATGCAGGTATAAGCACAGAAAAATCAATTACGGTAATTTCATTCTTACTTTTAGCATTTATCATTTGCAAAAAGGATTTTTACTGACTCGCTATGTGCCCTTAAACTTGCTAGGGAATTGACACACCAGAAAGTGTAATATTTCTACCACATTTCTATCACATTCTCCCATCCCCTCCCTTCTTGCATGTCATAGCCTCTTCTCTTCTGGGAGTGTCTAATTACACTGTGTGCTGGCCCAGCTCCTTCTTCCCTCCCCTCACTTCCCCACATAACCTTTTATGTAGCAGATGGAAGAGGAGTGAAGGGGAATGCTATAGTGCCCTCTTAGTCTGTTGACATCACATCCAAGATTCCAATGCCCAGTAGCAGTCTCAGGGCTTTTGGATGTACACAGGGGAAAAAATTTACCGGTAAAATGAAAATGTCTAAATTATGTTAAATGCACATATAATCGTTTGAGAAGATTGTTGTTGGAGAGAATGTTCTTACAACAGGTAGGGGAACATGTTTATAAAGAGATAAAAACATGTGAGACTTTTTTTTAACCAAATAATGTTTATTTAAATCTTCAATACATTTTACATAACATAAAACAATACCCCTTCACACCCTCCCCTGGCCCATTCATTGGTACATTGCACAAAAAAGCATACAGTATTTCTTTCAATAAAGATACAATCCACTTTCCTTCTTTCTTTTCTTTCCCTAACCCCCCTCCCTTTTTTCACAAAATGTTATTTTATGTATTTATGTTTTTTATAGTCCTTTATTATTCCTTGTGTACTCACATGTCATGTTGTGTTTATTATATCAATACATATATTACTATGTAATATATAATATCTATATAAGATGTAGCAAATACATCTAATATATTTTTGTTTTTTGTTCAATAGATTTTTATTGATTTTTTTCAATGATACAGCTGTAAAGTCATGTAAATGCATAGCAACAAGCAATATATAGATTGTTACATGATGTAAACTTTCATTAGCAAAAGTACACACAAAAACAGGGTGCGTGAACGCAGAGTTGAACTATAATAAACAATAGGTAGAGAAACAAAAATAAGATAGAAAATAGGAAGGGAAGAAAGGGTAACAGAAGGGGTAGAGGAGGAGGGGTGGGAGGAGAAAGAGAGAGCACAACAGGGTATCATTTGTTGCAGTGATTTGACCAAATGTAAAGTAGTAGTTTCACATGTGTCTAAGTAAGACTTTTTGCATACCAACGTTCCCAAGGGAGCCATAGGATAAGGAGCTGAGAGTAAGAGGGTTTTCCTCGCGAAAGTAGAGATTCATATGTGTAGTGTATTTGCACTAAAGCAGCTTCTTCTGTGATTTTGGGGATAGTGTTTGTCCTCCAGTGTCTAGTTATTATTAGCCTTGTTGCCAGGAGTATGTGTGTGGTTACTAGTCTGAGATTTGGTGGGATTGATTCTATAATTAGGTTTAGGGTGGCTAGCTGTGGAGTTAGGGTGATAGGAAGATGTAACACATCGTGTAACATGTTCTCTACCTCTTTCCATAGCTTGTTCAAAGGTGGGCATAACCATAAAATATGTAGCAGGGTACCTGTTTGATTACATTCCCTCCAACAGGTAGATGTGGAGTGTGCGTGGAATTTAGCCAACCTCTGCGGTGTCAAATACCATCTCATCAAAGTTTTTTGTGTTAGTTCCCATAAAGAAGTGCAGTTAGTTGCTTTATATATTGATTTTATAGCGGTTTGCCATTGCTGTTCAGAGAAATGTGTTTGTAAATCGTCCTCCCAGTCTTTAATGGGTTTGGATTTGTGGAATACCTTCTTTTCTTGTAGGGTAGAATAGATTAAGGAGATTCCTTTGGAATCCATACTATTGGAGAAATAGCAATTCCAAATTCTAGTAGGTAACTCTCCTTCTAGAAGGGAATGTCCGGAGAGACATTGTTGTATTCTATAATAATTGGTGTAATCGTTGCATTGTAATCTATTTGAATTTGTGTAAAGGGTTTGTTTGTCACTGTGGCACGAAGCTCGGAGGTGTGGTTCACCTGTTCTGTTAGCCAGGTGGGTATGATTAAGTCAGGTGATAGTAGTTGGATAGTGTTAAGAGGTATTTGGACAGTTTTGGTGGAGAGGTGGGACCTACTGGTGTAGTGAAGTGATTTCCATGCTTTGATGGAAGCTTGGATAGTCGGGGAATAGAGGGTCCAGTAGCGCACTCTAGTGGTTGTGCTGAATAACCAGTTTTTGAGGTTGTTGCCTGGTATCATGGTATTTTCAATGTTACCCCAAAGTGGGGTGGGGTTCGTGTTCATCCAGTCTTTTAGTGGCGACAGTATTGTAGCTAAGTAGTAATCTTTTAAATCAATGTATCCCATCCCTCCCGTTAATCTGTGTTTAATGAGTTTTGCGTGGCTGCACCTGGGTTTTTTCCCTTCCCGTAATGATGTAGAAGGGATTGGAGAGAGTTGATGTATGAGTTTGGAAGTAGTAAAGGCAGTGAAGAGATAAAGCAATCTAGGCAGTATTAGCATTTTAAAAGCTGCAAGTCGCCCGGACCAACAGAATTCGTGTTTGGAAAGCTTAGATGTTTCCCTAATAAGCATTTGTTTGGCCTCAATGTAGTTGTTGCTAAATAGACCCTTCATAAATTTGGTAAGTGTGAGTCCTAAATAGGACATTTCAGTGTCTGCCCATGGGTATGTGTAGAGTTTGCTTAACACCCTGCTGGTTGTAGCATCTAACCCCAGGTCTAAGATGTAAGACATATTTTCGTTGACCTTATAGTAGGATATGTTACTGAATCTCTGTAGTATAGATTGTACCGAAGCCAGGGAAGAAAGGGGGTTGGTAATCATCATTACATCATCCACGAATAAGTTAATTTTGTGTTCTATGGTGCCAATTTTAAATCCAGTGACTTTTACATTTGATCGTATGTGTTCCACTAAGGGTTCCATCATAAGGTTAAAGATAAGCGGTGATAAAGGACATCCTTGTTGGGTGCCATTAGTAATTTGGAATGGCTTGGAAAGGATCTCAGATGTGTATACTTGGGCAGTTGGTGATGAGTATAAGGGCCAGTATGTCAGAAAGGATGTGGCCATGAAATCTAAATTTACAGAGGGTCGCTTTTAGATATGACCAATGGACCCTATTGAACGCCTTCTCTGCATCCAAGGAGAAGGCGTGCGCGTGGACTCAGCAGTATGAATTATATTGATAAGTCTGCGTGTTGCATCAAATGTTTGTCTCCCTTTCGTAAACCCAGATTGATCCTGATTTATCAGTAAGGGCATTAAGTTTATCAATCTGGTGGCTATTAGTTTGGCATATATTTTTATGTCTAAATTTAAAAGTGAAATGGGTCTGAAGTTTTGTGGCAAGGTAGGCTCATTACCTCGCTTCGGCAGTGTTGTAATCAATGCATTTAAAATTTCTGGTGGAAGAGAAGAGAAAGAGGCAGCGTCAATGCACACTTGACTTTTTGGCTTGCCTGACTATCCGTTCCGGTTCCTAAACTCTGGCTATGTTTACTCGGTTTACTTTTTTTAATTATTATTAAACAAGTGTGATTTAACTTCTGTCTCAGTCTGATTCATGGTTTTTGACACTCCTGTGTAGATGGTTGTGTAACAGTGGAGTAATCTTTTAGGTTGTATAGTATGCTATAATAGTAACTAAATGCATTTGCAATGGCTTGTGGGTCTAATAATTTCTTTTTCGAAGTAGGGTGGTAAAGATGTGTAATTTTGGTTTTAGCATAGGGGCCTTTGATTCTGATAGCCATGGCTTTCCCTGCCTTATTGCCTGTAGAATAGTGTTTAGCTTTAAAATGCTTTTGAGCTTTTTCAAATGATTCTAGTAAATGCGCTCTCTGTTCTTGACGTAATAATTCAGCTTTAAGTGCAGGGTCAGCATTGGTTTGGTTTTGATTCCCTAAGGTTTTAATATGGGTTGTGAGGGTGTCTAGACGCTGTGATCCCTTCCTCTTCTCTCTGGCACTTAATTGAATAATGATCCCCCTAATGAATGCTTTATGAGTATTCCAAAGTATAGTATTATTAGAGGCGGTTCCTTTGTTCAGTTTTAAAAAAATTCTTCTAGGCGTTCACGTATATAGGCTGAATAAACTGGTGAATGGATAATTGAGGCATTGGCTCTCTAGATCTTTGTGCGAGGGGGGGTAGATGGTGAGTTGTCAGTGGTCATTGTGACGGGTGCATGCTCAGACCATGTTATGGTGGATATAGCTGATTCGTACACTTTGGGTAGAGTCCATTTGTCCATCAAAAAGTAATTTATCCGGGTGTACGAATTGTGACGGTGAGAGAAGAAGGATTAGTCACGTTCGGTGCTGTGGTGGCACCTCCATACATCATGTAGGTCATTTTTCCTTAAGAAGGATCCCATAGGTGAAATGAGTCTGCTGGTTCGGGAAGAGGTATCTAGAGCGTTGTCTGGTACTATTTTGAAGTCTCCACGCATAATGAGGTGTCCTTGGCAAAAATTGTTGATTTTCTTTATAAGTTTGGATAGGAATCTGATTTGTTTGGCATTGGGTGCATATACATTTACTATAGTGTATATAGTGTTATTTAAGGTTGTGGAGAGTAAAGGCGATTGTATTTCTGATGGCTATCATGACTTCATTTTTCTTTGTGGGTCCTGACGCTTGGAATACATGGGTGAAGTTTTTGTTGGTACAGAGGGGTTCTGCATTGATTTTAAAGTAAGTCTCTTGTATGCATAGGATTTCGCTGTGAGAGTCCTGTGCTGTATGCCACAGGGACGCTCTTTTTGCTGGGTGGTTTAGCCCTTTGGCATTAAGCAATAAGAATTTTGGCATCTTGGTGAATGGGTTGATGCAGTTGTGATAAGTGTTTTGGTTACTTACAGTTGTATGGGATTACGCGTCCACTCAGTAGATGCTGGATGTAGTTGTCTTTAGGTCAGAAGGATTCATTGAGGTGGTAAGTCTGGTAAATCTTGGCTAGGATTCCTCTTGTGCTCTCAGGGAGGTAAGGTGAGTAAGGAGGTAAACAGTAAAAGTCTATGGTTGAGACAAGAATGAAGAATAACAGCGAGGGTAAGGGTAACAGGGGTCAACAGTGGTCCGAGGCAAACTGCTGAATATTATGGGGGTATAAGTTTGCGTACTATCTGCAATTAGCAGGCACTGAATCGGAGTGCAGGACTGGTTTTAAATACATTGACACCACTAACCTGGTACAGACTTGTAGTTGTTTGTATGATGACTCTTGGAGGAAGCTTGGTCTTTCTCCTTGTAGTTTGGCTGTGCTGATACAGCTAATTCAGGTTTAATTCCCCAAGTGTGAAGCAGTTGTAGTCCCTCTTTGACCATAAATATATTGTGTTTCACTCCATTTCTGGTAACCATTAATTTGGTTAAGACTCCCCATTGATGTGGGATTTTGTGGTTGTTGAGGGGTTTAGTGATGGTGTTCAGTTGTCGTCTCTGTTGATGAGTGTATTGAGAGAGTTCTGCATACAGTTGTAGCTCTGCATTCAGGGTTGGCCAAGATGTCTTCCCTTTGCCAGGAGTTGGTCTTTCGTGTGGTAAAAATGAATTCTCATCGAAACATCTTGCGGGACCTCTGCGGGAAGGGGAGGAGGTTTGGGGAGACAGTTTATACGATCGATGATGGCTTCCATTGGCAAAAGATCAGGCAGGAGCGTTGATATAATTTTTCTGGCATACGAGTTGAGATCTGTTGGAAGAATTGTTTCGGGTATTGCCTTTATTTTCACATTATTTCGTCGAGACCTATCTTCTGGGTCCACCATCTTGGCTCTCACCCATTGCTATTCCTCACAGGTATGATCGCGGGCATCCGCTAAATCATTTACAGTTTCAGTCATGACGCTAATTTGTTGTTCAATATGATACACTTTCTGTTCCATGAAATTCATTTCTGACTTGAATTTAAAGAACATGGAGGAAATATCATTATGGAGCAAGCTGTGAAGAGACATAAGCATCTCCTTCATAGTGGTGTCTAACCCATCTCTAACCAGTTGGTTAGAGATGGGAAATGCTGCTATAGGAGATGGATGGGATGACTGTGTGAGGAGATTCTCCAATGCAGGGCTTACCTCATGAGCGTGTGTGCCAGAATCCAGGCACATCCGTAACTTGGGTGGGCTGTTACTGATGGATGATGGTTGGGATAAAGAAGGAGAGTTTGAGGATTCATTCTGCTGGGATATTTCTAGGCCATCCGCATCATGGAGGTCTGTGTACAAATCGTCTTTGTGCTGTGAGAGGCCGCGGGCACCATCTTGGATTCGTCCTCCCAGCGGCTGAGAGAAGAAATCCGTCAGTTTGTTAGCTTGCGGTATTCCTTTTGTTTGCGAGATGATCCAGGCTAGTGCCCCAGTGTGTAGGGGTCTGTGGATGGCATAGTTGTAGCTATGGTAAGCGGTGATGCTGTTCCGTTCTCCGTTCGGCACTGGAGCTGTGTAATCAGGTGTCCATACTGCTTGTGGTTAGCCACGCCCCCTCCTTATATATTTTTTTGAATTGTAATATCTCATATTTCCTAAATAAACAGAAATTGCACAAAAAAATATACAATAGTAAAGGTAAAATAGGTAAAAGATGCAAATAGAGTTGACCTGTTTTATTCACAATCCTTTCTTTGGAGAATGTTGGGATAATCAGTAATGTTCCACTAGTTTACATGCTTTGAATAATAATCTTTGTAATATAACAACAGTGGTTGGTTGATATTGCTCTTCATCCAATATTCCAAGTAAAAATAATAAGGAGACAAGAGAAACTGTAGCAAGAAAAACAGAGAACATAGGGATTGATTTACTAAAGGAAAATAGACTGTACACTTATGCAAGTGCAGTTGCTCCAGAGCTTAGTAAATGAGAGGGAGCTCTGCTTCCATCATCCAATCATGTACAAGCAAATATGCTGTTTTTTGTTTTTTTTTTCATTTTCTTTGCATGTGATTGGATATTCTTTGTAAAGTGAAGCTTTAATTCATTTACTAAGATCTGAAGCAACTCTGCACTTGTAAAAGCGCACAGTCTATTTGCCTTTAGTAAATAAACCCTATCGTGTCAGTTATATCTGAAAATTATCTTTAGGACATTTCCATAACATATGGATGAGAGTTCCTTGGTCGCAGGAGCATTTAGGACAAATCAGCGACTCCCTTCTACTCCATGTTTTTTTACATGTGTTCTATAGATCCCATGTAAATAAAAAGTTGGGTAGTTGTGTTGAGGATAAAGATACGTGCAGCATTGAGGATATAGCCATTTCCCATTTATCACCTTCCATATCTCCAAGATCCTCCTGCCATCCTCTGCTACATGGTAAATGCCCAGTGGCTTGTTGAGTGATCAGGAAACTGGTATATAACCAGGATATCATTCCTTTCTTGTTAGGGTTCTGAGCCGTATCCTGTATAATGGCTGGTTAATAGGGATGGGCGAATGGTTCGGGCCGAGCATAAGTTCGGGCCGAACCTTCGCTGTTCGGACGTACGTTTAACAGCCGAACAAACGGGTCATTCGACCATTTGTTCGGCCCCCCCGAACTGACCCCGAACTGACCACAAGGCATTGCAGAACTGAACAGTACATAGCAAGCCGTGATTGGCTGAAGCAGTGAAAGCTTCAGCCAATCAGGGCACAGAGCACTGTCAGAGTCATGATTGGATACTGTCATCATGACTTTATCCAATCATGGCTCATTCCCGCCCCACAGTATAAAAGTATTCTTTCAATGGCAGCCATTTTAAGTGTGATTTTGGTGTGGAGGGAGATACAACAGGGCTCTGTTCAGTGCCACCAGTTAGTTAGTGTGCTATACTGTGCTATTTTGCTTCAATTGTCAGTGGATAATATTAGTTTAGTGTCAGTCTAGGGATAGTGTGCGTGTAGTGAGGAGGACCATCATTCAGCTTTTCATAGTGTGCAGCTAGAGTAGGGACAGCTCAGATTGTTTCAGTGTAGTGTAGTAGGACCGTGTCAGTAATCTTGACATTAGTATATAGCTAGAGTAGGGACAGCTCAGATAGTTTCAGTGTAGTGTAGTGAGACCGTGTCAGTAATCTTGACATTAGTATATAGCTAGAGTAGGGACAGTTCAGATAGCTTCAGTGTAGTGATGGTTGAACACCATCTATTTGATTGTGTTACTGCCAGTTTAACGCCATATCATATTGCGTGTGTTACTGCCAGTTTAACGCCATATAGTTTTGCGAGTGTTACTGCCAGTTTAACGCCATATCGTTTTGCGTGCGTTACTGCCAGTTTAACGCCATATAGTTTTGCGTGCGTTACTGCCAGTTTAACGCCATATTGTATTGCGTGTGTTACTGCCAGTTTAACGCCATATTGTATTGCGTGCGTTACTGCCAGTTTAACGCCATATAGTTTTGCGTGTGTCACTGCCAGTTTAACCCCATATAGTTTTGTGTGCGTTACTGCCAGTTTAAAGCCATATTGTATTGGTGTGTTACTGCCAGTTTAACGCCATATCGTATTGCGTGCGTTACTGCCAGTTTAACGCCATATAGTTTTGCGTGTGTTACTGCCAGTTTAACGCCATATCGTTTTGCGTGCGTTACTGCCAGTTTAAAGCTATATCGCTTTGCGTGCGTTACTGCCAGTTTAACGCCATATAGTTTTGCGTGCGTTACTGCCAGTTTAACGCCATATTGTATTGCGTGTGTTACTGCCAGTTTAATGCCATATTGTATTGCATGCGTTACTGCCAGTTTAACGCCATATTGTAATGCGTGCATTACTGCCAATTTAACGACATATAGTTCCGTGTGCATTACTACAAGTTTAACGCCATATAGTTTTGTACGTTACTGCCAGCCATTTACTTCTGTGTGCATTACTGACAGTTTAACGCCATATTGTAATGCGTGCATTACTGTCAGTTTAACGCCATATAGTTCTGTGTGCGTTACTACAAGTTTAACGCCATATAGTTTTGTGCGTTACTGCCAGCTTAACGCCATTTACTTCTGTGTGCGTTACTGCCAGTTTAACGCCATATAGTTTTGTGCGTTACTGCCAGTTTAACGCCATATAGTTTTGTGTGTTACTGCCAGTTTAACGCCATATAGTTTTGCGTGCATTACTGCCAGTTTAACGCCATATCATATTGGGTGCATTACTGCCAGTTTAATGTCATATCATATTGGGTGCATTACTGCCAGTTTAACGCCATATAGTTCTGTGTGCGTTACTACAAGTTTAACGCCATACAGTTTTGTGCGTTACTGCCAGTTTAACGCCATTTAGTTCTGTGTGTGTTACTGCCAGTTTAACTCCATATAGTTCTGTGTGTCACTGTACGTATGGCTCATTATATTGCAGTATATTATATCCGTGGAGTGTGTCTGTGCAGTGTGAGTACTCAATTTAAAGGGCACCAAACACCTCTTTACATTTATTAAAGTGCATCTACGTACAGATTTCAACTTCTCCTTTACATTTGCTTATAAGCACCGCCCCTTCCCTCCCAATAATGTCTGGGAGAACAATAAGGAGAGGTAGATGTTCCCTTGGCACTGTAATAGGGCAAGCAACAAATGTGTCCACAGGCAAAGGTGGACGTGGTGTTCAATCCTCAGGCAGGACATCATTTCCTCTGTTTAGTGAGTTTGCCCATGCTATCCAGCCACAGCATGCAGAGGAGGTGATGGACTTTCTTACTAAACCTTCCTCATCCTCCTCATCATCTGTCACACAAGCAGAGACAAGTGTGCAGTCCCTTGTAGTTGCCGAGGTGGATAAACCTGCCTGCTTGTCCACATCTATTCCTGACATAGCCCTAACATCAGCCATTGAGGAGTCAGTTGAGTTATTTGACCACAGCATCAGCCACTTGCTCCTTGATGATGCCCAGCCATTACTGGATTCAGATGCTGGTTCTGAGGTTGAGGATGACAGGAACATGAGCCTAGAGAGAGGGAGGAACACTTGTAGACAAATTGGCATTCATGTTCCCCAAGCCGCAGTGTATTGCCAAGTTGTCTCCAGTGGTAATGATGAAGATGGAGGAGATGGAGATTATGGTGATGATGATGAGGTCACTGATGCGACTTGGGTGCCAGATAGATCAGAGGAGGAACTGAAGGTGAGGCGGTACAACCCCAAGGAGGTCGGCATCAAGAAACAGTAGAGAGCAGCCACCCTATTCCATCACATTCTGCAGCTGTTATCTCCCGGCCCACCTCCAGCTCAGCTGTCTGGGCCTTTTTCAGCACATCTGCAGCAGATCACACTGTTGCTATCTGCAAACCATGTTACAGGCACATCAAACGTGGCAAAAACACCAACCATTTGGGTACCACATGCCTAACAAGGCATTTAATGTCCAACCACTCAGCCCGTTGGCAAGAGCACCTAAAAGCCACACAAAAGGGGCACAAATCTGTCCCTCCTCCTCCTTACCCACTTCGGTCTGCCCCTGCGATACCGAGTCATTACCTTTCAGCAGCCTCCACTGACAGGGATTATGCTATAGCACAGGGTGTACAAGGTCCTAGCAGCTCATTTACCAGCAGCACACCACCAGCTGTAGACTGTAGCCGGCAAATTTCTCTGTCCCATCTTCTGCAGCGGAAAATTCTGCCTTTCAGCATGGTGGATTCTGCCCCCTTCCGTGAATTCGCACAATGTGCTGTACCACAATGGCAGGTTCCCAGTCAATACTACTTTTCACATAAGGCCATTCCATCTCTTTACCATCACGTGGAAGGGAATGTTCTGGCATCGTTGGGCAAGGCAGTCAGCCATAAAATACACTGCTGACACGTGGTCCAGCAAGCATGGGCAGGGACGATATATTTAATTCACAGCACACTGGGTAACGCTGCTTGCAACTCGAAAGGATGCAGGACAGGGCTCAGTGATGCAGCTTGTTGTGCCCCCACATCTCCATACAGCTGGTGGTGATGATGCCAGACCTGTGAGCTCTACCCCCTCCTCCACCACCTCCATGCCCTCCTCTGCAGAATTGTCCTATGAACATCAGGTACCCCCTAAACATTTAAAGGACTTTTCCCAGAGTCAGGCTAAAAGGTGCCATGCAGGATTCAGCTGGTGTGTTTAGGGGACAGGAACCACATGGTTTCTTGCAGCTCTGCAAGGACAGGCCCAGGGGTGGTTCACACCACGCCAGCTGGAGCCAGGAATGGTGGTATCTGATAATGGCTCAAACCTCCTGTCCGCCCTTAGACAGGGAAAGTTGACACATGTGCCATGCCTGGCACATGTCCTCAATTTGGTGGTGCAGCCTTTCCTAAGTACGTACCCAGGGTTGCAAGATGTACTAAAGCAGGCCAGAAGAGTATGTAGCCATTTCAGGCGGTCATACACAGCCAGTGCTCGGTTGGCTGAAATTCAGTGAGAATTCCACCTGCCCGTAAACCGCCTGATTTGTGACATGCCCACCAGGTGGAACTCAACTTTGGGAATGCTGCAGCGGCTATACATGCAGCAGAGGACCATCAACGAGTACTTATGTCAGTACGGCACGACGACAGGTTCAGGCCGCCTCTGCTTTTTTTCCCCACGCCAATGGCTAATTATTAAGGATGCATGCACTGTATTGTCCCCATTTGAGGACGCCACAAGGATGGTGAGCAGTGACAGTGCATGCGTCAGTGACACAATCCCTGTTGTGTTCCTGCTGGAGCAGACTCTGTGTGGCATTATGGACAGGGCACTGAAGGCAAAGCAGGAGGAAGAGGAGGACTTCCTTTCCTCTCAAGGCCCACTTTATGCAGACACCATCATTCCTATGTCACAGAACACACAGGAGGAGAGAGGGGAGGAGGATGAGGAGGAGGATTCTGGCACTTTCATAGGCTTTGAAGAAGAGGAAAACATGCGTTAATCTGTAAGCGGTGGCTTTCCAAACCCAGGACCCTTGGGAGTAGTGCGTGGCTTGGAGGAGGAAGTTCCAGATGCTGTCATTCTGAGTGACCCCGAGGAGTCTTTTTCTCAAGCCTCTGCAAATTTGAGGTGCATGGGCAACCTCATGCTTCAAAGCCTGCGAAAGGACCCAAGAATATGTGGCATAAAGGAGAAGGATGATTATTGGTTGGCAACCCTCCTTGACCACCGTTATAATGGGAAGGTCTCTGAACTCATCCCGTCCCCACAGAGAGTGCAGAGGATAAAATCTCTTGAGGACTCATTAAAGGGGATTTTATTGAACATTTTTTCCTGACTCTAGTAGGTTACAGCGTGGTGGAAAACGTCCTTTTGAGTCTTCCGTTGGTCAAGAAAGGAGCGTTGGAGAAGGCATCCACCTAAGTGAGGCATTTTGGAATTTTTTTAGTCCTCGCCACCCAGGGCTATCATCTTCCACATCCCATCGGTAGCGTCTGCATCACATGGTGGAGGATTACCTTGGGGTCAAAACAGAGATGGAGAGCTTTCCGGCTGACGATCAACTGGGTCATGAGAATAGATCACTGGCCAGAACTTGCCCAGTATGCTAATGATTTGTTGGGCTGCCCTGCATCCAGTGGCATAGGGTTACAGTGGGGATGGGACCGACACCCAAAGACCAATTTTTTTGCACCTGTTTGACAGGTGCATATCATTGCAATTTTTTACAGCAAGGCAAATTCTTGCTTTCATCAAGATTATCTCTATAGCGTTACAGTGGGAAGGTGCCACCGACACCCAAAGACCAATTTTAATGCACCCGTTTGACAGGTGCATATCATTGCTATTTTTTACAGCAAGGCAAATTCTTGCTTTCATCAAGAGTACCTCTATAGGGTTACAGTGGGAAGGCACCACCGACACCCAAAGACCAATTTTTTTGCACCTGTTTGACAGGTGCATATAATTGGAATTTTTTACAGCAAGGCAAATTCTTGTTTTCATCAAAATTATCTCTATAGGGTTACGGTGGGAAGGTGCCACCGACACCCAACGACCAATTTTAATGCACCCGTTACTTCTATCCAAAGTCAAAGTGACACCAGAATGTATCCAAAAAATCTCTAATCTTGTTCCCAGTGCACTACATTGTGGCCTCATCGTACACACTGGCTCCCCAGCTGTTGCTGAGCAAAATAAAGGCAGCTTGCAGGAAAAATGTCATTTTTTTTGGCTTTATAAATTCAGTTATTGCTGCAGCACTTTCTAGACATGGTACAGATCTGCCACTTTACAGTTAGACTAAGGTGACCCCCCTGGCACTATATTGGAAGGAATTTTTCATTTTTAGGATTTCACTTTAAAAATAAAAAAAATCACTGCTCATTTAAAAATGAAGTTTTTCGCAAACTTTTTTTTTATTGATCCATGTCCCCCAGGGCAGGACCCAGACCCCTATAACCATTGTATGCCTAATTACTTGCATTTAAGCCTTCAAAATGGGCACTTTTGATATTTAACGTTCGGGTCCCATTGACTTTAAAGGGGTTCGGTGTTTGGGTCCCACGTTCGCGGTGTTCGGAAGTTGTGGTCCGAACCAAACAGGGGTCCTTTCGGCCCATCCCTACTGGTTAATGTGGTTCCAGAATAGTCAATTCTGCCTGAGCATGAAAAACATGCAATACTTGAGCTGGGCATAATTTTTAACATAAACCCAGTTCTAAGCCTTATCTCAAAACTTTAAATTGTCCAGCTTTCCTGGTAAAAATTGATATTCAGGCCTACAAAAAAGTCCTGAACCCGCTAATGGTTTGAAGTGAACCCATCTCCTCTTCTATTAGGATAAAGTGCCCTTCAAATTTTTTTATCCATGCCTCATAAACAGTTAATACAAAAATAAGGGAAAGTTTTCCTAAACTTATTTTGGGTGCTGTATGACAAACATTTAGTCTGTATTGACTTACTCATACTTCGCTCACTTTTGTGTTTGCAGCAAAGACATGCCCTTTAAACATGGTACGCCAGGAGTGTGGCTCCCCTTGTCTCAATACATGCTCCAATACAGACAGGTCCATGGTTTGTGAAGACCACAACATAGATGGATGTTTTTGCCCTAAAGGTAACACACCGACCAGTATTTTTTTTTTCTTTTTCAAATTCATTGAATCTTGCACTATATTTCATGTATGTAAACATCAATTATTTCCCTTATATACTGACTTCATGTTTCATTCTCAGACACTGTGCTTGATGACATAAACAACACAGGCTGTATTCCTCAAGAGAACTGTTTCTGTGTCTACGATGGTAAAAATTACTCCCCAGGATCCTCCTACAGTAACCCATGTCGAGCATGGTAAGTTAAAGCAGAAATCCAGTCATAAAAAGCAAGATAAAATAAACAGACAGTTAAAAGAACTTAACATTTGTTTGTTGCGTTTGTTGCAATATCAGCATCATTCAACCCACTTCCTCTGAGCCTAGGTCATCCTGGGCTCAGAGGAAGTCTCAGCCTGTGACTGGACAGTGAAAGAAGAAGCAGCACAGTGATGAGCTCATCTACGTCACTTTGCATTCTTTATCAGCATGCTTCTTGGCAGCATTGATCATAACTGATTGGTTTCTTATGCTGCTGCTTCTCCTTATACTCCAGCCCTGATGAATAGGGACTGCAAGAGGTTAACACCAAGTCAAATAAAAGTGCTTTCACTGTTTGCATCTAAAAATACTTTTGATGCTGTATTAAATATCACATATTATTTATGTGGTTTATCTCCCTAGAATTCAGTTTTACCATTTTACTAATATAAACTATATTAGTGAACACATACAGGACCTTATTGTATAATGTCTGTTCCTTTTGAAAAGGAAAATCTTGTCTATCTTCAGGCTTTACCAATGCTACCTATTCTCTATTAACTTCCATGGCTTTTTAAATAAAGTAATATACAGTTGTGCTCATAGGTTTACATACCCTGGCAGAATATATGATTTCTTGGACATTTTTCAGAGAATATGAATGATAACACATAAACTTTTCTTTCACTCATAGTTAGTGTTTGGCTGAGGCCATTTATTATCAATCAACTGTGTTTACTCTTTTTAAATCATAATGAGAACAGAAAATACCCAAATGACCCTGATCAAAAGTTTACTAAACCAGTATACTGTGTATTGCCCCCTTTACCATCAATGGCAGCTTGAAGTCTTTTGTGGTATTTGTGGATGAGGCTCTTTATCTTCTCAGATGGTAAAGCTGCCCATTCCTCTTGGCAAAAAGCCTCCAGTTCCTGGAAATTCTTGGGCTGTCTTGCATGAACTGCACTTTTGAGATCTCCCCAGAGTGGCTCAATGATATTGAGGTCAGGAGGCTGAGATGGCCACTCCAGAACCTTCACTTTATTCTGCTGTAGCCAATGACAGGTCAACTCGGCCTTGTGTTTTGGATCATTGTCATGTTGGAATGTCCACGTATGTCCCATGTGCAGCTTCCTGGATGATAAACGCAAATATTCCTCCAGTATTTTTTGATAACATACTGCATTTATCTTGCCGTCCATTTTGACCAAATTTCCTGTGCCTTTGTACCTCACACATCCCCAAAACATCAGCGATCCACCTCCGTGTTTCACATTAGGAATGGTGTACCTTTCATCATTGGCCTTGTTGACTCTCCAAATGAAGCGTTTATGGTTG
Source organism: Aquarana catesbeiana (assembly GCF_042186555.1). Taxonomy (NCBI): domain Eukaryota; kingdom Metazoa; phylum Chordata; class Amphibia; order Anura; family Ranidae; genus Aquarana; species Aquarana catesbeiana. The sequence continues at coordinate 98,350,230 of NC_133334.1, read as the reverse complement.
TGGCCAAAAAGCTCAATTTTGGTTTCATCACTCCAAATGACTTTGTGCCAGCAGGTTTGAGGCTTGTCTCTTTGCTGTTTGGCATATTGTAAGCGGGATACTTTTTGGCATTTGCGTAGAAATGGCTTTCTTCTGGCAACTCGACCATGCAGCCCATCTTTCTTCAAGTGTCTCCTTATTGTGCATCTTGAAACCACCACATGTTTTCAGAGTCCTGTATTTCACCTGAAGTTATTTGTGTTTTTTTTTTTTTTTGCATCCCAAACAATTTTCCTGCCTGAAAATGTAGTTGGTCTACCTGATTGTGGTTTGGTTTCAACAGAACCCCTCATTTTCCACTTCTTGATTAGAGTTTGAATACTGCTGATTGGCATTCTCAATTCCTTGGATATCTTTTTCTATCCCTTTCCTGTTTTATACAGTTCAACTAACTTTTCCCACAGATCCTTTGACAATTTTTTTTGCTTTCCCCATGACTTAGAATCCAGAAATGTCAGTGCAGCACTGGATGAGAGATGCAAGGGTCTGTCAGGAGTCCAGATGCTCATTGACCTTTTATACACACACACTAATTACAAGCAAACAGATCACAGGTGAGGATGGTTACCTTTAATAGCCATTCAAACCCCTGTGTCAACTTGTGCATGTTATCAGGCCAAAATCACCAGGGTATGTAAATTTATGGTAAAGGGGGCAATACACAGTATACCGGGGTATGTAAACTTTTGATCAGGGTCATTGAGTAGTTTCTGTTCTCATTATGATTTAAAAAGAGTAAACACTGTTGATTGATAACACATGGCTTCAGCCAAACAATAACCATAAGTGAAATAAATGTTTTTGTGTTATTCATATTCTCTGAAAAAATGGCCAAGAAATCATAAATTCTACCATGGTATGTACACTTATGAGCACAACTGTATTGGTAATTATTTACTGCTTGTTCGTTGGAGGCTTTTCCTCCATCACAAAAAGTTATCTGTTGTTAAAATGTTGGAGGAATATTTTGTCTCATTTTGTACTGCAATGTGCTAGGGTGAGGATCTATTTATCTATTTATTCAGCATTATATCAGGCTGATCCTTACCCCTATTGTTGATGCTTCCCAATAGTGTTTCTAAAGATGAGAGCAAACACAGCCAAAGAAGAAAGTCAAACGTCTTATCTTTACAAATGTTGAGATCGGATTCAGTACAGAACCGTAATGCAATGCCTATTATGCTCAAAGTGAACCTGTGTTTGTCCATACAGGACAAAGCAAAAGGTTTGCATAAGGCAGGGGTGCTCAACCTTTTGAAGAGCGCGGGCCACTTCAGTGATTTGGTAACCGGTGGCGGCTCACAATGAATATAAATGGTTTTGAACTTCACATTTTTTATTTTGAATACCATAATGCAGATTTTTAAAACAATCAGGCTTATCATTTTCAGTGGGACCAATCCCGTTGGATGTTTACCCATTGTTTAATCACAATCACAAGAATCACATTTGTTTATCAACCAGATCACCATTAATCCCACTCTCATGCTCAGGTGTGACCATCCAAAAAAGCTCCAATCCAGCATTGCAGCCTTCACTATATCAGGGTCTTTGCAGACATTCCTTGAATTGTCAAAATGAGGACTGTGGACAATCTAAACAAAAAACAACAAACCAGGGAGGTGCATGCCCTAGTAGTGCGATAAACGTCTTTGTTAATTAAGCAAAGATAAAATGACACATAATGCACTCACATGCTTCTGGAATTACACCAACCTCATCATACAACTGTGAGAATCCACTGTCAGAACCCCTGTATGGATGCCACTAAATGTAATACACTTGGCTAAAGGCTCCTCTCCCCATGTCTATGTGTTAGGAAAGAAAGAGAAGAACAGGGAACCAGCTGCAATAGCAGCTTGTGTATGACAACCGCAGTGATTAAGAAGGACCGGCAATCATTTAGTAGAGCGGCGTGCACCCAAAGGAGGCTGTGCTGGTCATCAGTTGGCTCAGTGGGCCACAGGTTGAGCATGCCTTGCTTAAGGTATGATTAAAGTTGTTGTAAACCCTTACAATCCACTTTTCACTACAGTTAAGCCTATAATAAGGCTTACCTGTAGCTACCCCAGATATCTCCTAAACCTGCACAGTTTAGGAGATATCCCCAGTATCAGCATATGCCAACGTCATCGGCACATGCGCACTGAAGCAACGGCTTCAGCTAGTTTGCTGCTACCGGCGGCTCCCACGCGCATGCTAGGGAGTAACGTCATCGCGGCTCTGGCTAATCACAGCGCCGGACCCCGAGACAACCGGAAGTAACTCCGGGAGCGATGTCGCCGGCCGGAGCTGTGTAATGAGACCGCTGCAGGGGCTTCGATCTAAGGCGAGTATTTTTTTTTGTGGGTTTGCCACATTGAAGGCAAACCTTTGGATAGAGTAGTTAGGGGGTAGACCCCAATCAGGGGGGCTCATGCATTCTAATTGCCCTGATCACTAATGTCATGGGGAATAAAAGTGAAGGTTGCCATCAGGACAAGAATAGAGGGGAAATCTTCCAGTGGGGACAGTTGTTCCCATGACAGTTGTTTAAGAGGGGATTTCCCTTAGTTTGGAGGGTTATCCTCTCACTACCTATCGAGTATACAGGACAGGTAGCCGAATGCCAAATTACATTATCAGAATCTCAGTCTCTTCTATGAGTTTCTCAGAGGCATAAGGATATTGCAGTCCATATTCTTGGGCAGCTTTCTTTTTCACTGTCTGCTGCAGGCATGATAGTTCAGCCAGCTCCTGCACTCAGGAACTCAAAATAATCAGGTGGCTTTTTTACAAAGGATATGGTAGAACTTTTCTGGGCTTGAGTACAGGCCGCAGTCCATGAAGTTGAAGCACTAGGGTGATCTATAGGTAAATCTTCCAAATTAACCCTCTGTATCCCAGGGCTGGTACAGACAGAGGTAGTTTAGGAGCAGGCTTTGGAACAGTAGTGGCAGGGATCACTGCACCCCCTACTCTTCCTCATGGAGACTGTAGGAGATCCAAAGTCTGATTCCCTCAGGGTCTCTGGACACAAATACTGGGGCAGAACTCACTACACTAGCAATGGTAGTAACCACATTGTCACACCAGATTTGATGGTGAATATCTTCCCAGGTGCAAGGCTTGCTCCCTGCTTCTTTTCCTTCAAGTACTCTACCAGACCTTGACTGTGCTATAGGATGCCTGACCATATCCCAGCATGCCAGAAGCCCTCAATGGAGAGGATAATGGCCTTAAGAGACACTGCTACTGCCAGTACTCCAGTATACTCTCATCACGTTAGGGGATAGGTTTTGCAATAGTACTCAAAGTTCAAACAAATGGTCACAATGGTGGTCAAGCTGAACGCTTCATACAATTTTCTAAAGCAATACCCATGATTTCATACCTGCCCATGGTGCACAGGGCTAGGCTCCTTCATAGTTTCATCTGCAGGCCTGTATCTCCACGAGATACAACTAGACTGCTGGTAATGCCAGGCACATTTAGCTTACTAACTTTCTGTATAGGAGAGATATTAGCTGTTGAACAGCCACAATGTAAACATGCAACACAAACAGTTCTTTCACTATAGTATACAGAACAGCTCTATAGCAAGCAGGGTATGATGGCTTCGCTCTTGTTCCCCAACACTTTGGCAAAATGAACCCTCAGGTCACATCTTAAGTGACAAATGCTAGGGATCTTTCTCTTTCAGTAAAAATACACTTCATGATAAAAGAGTTACTCTTCAACCTTTACTGTTAAATCCACAGACCCATATTCGCCAAATGGCCAAAATAAAAACTAAGTTTTCTGTCACTTGCTAAGCCTAACCACAGCATAAAAATCTCATCAAGCCCATCGTTGGGAGCCAGAAATGAAGCACTACTCCTTTCAGGGCAGCGTGGAATGACCCTCAAAGTGATAGGCTGACATCTCCTAATTTCCTAGTACTTACTGAAAATGCCCAATATTGGCTGACTAAGGCTTTTTAGGTACTTGATTTAATTGAATGAACATTCCATGAATAAAAACTTTCCAAATTTGTTTGTACAAATTATGAAACTAATTTATAAATCCATGAATATATAATACCCTGATGCGCAAACCAAACAAATAATTCAATTTAGGGTCTTTACTTGAGGTGAGAAGCTGGGGCACACTTGTGAAGGATTACGGATGGTGGAGGAGATTGTGACTACACATAAGGATTGAAGCTTGTCTGCAATTTTGATCACTGCACTTTTTATTGCATGTCTTGCTGACATTGAAGATTTTGTTTGCACATACACATTTCTTCACTTTTATGAATTTTGGATTTTTTTTATGGATTTGAAGTTTACATATATAATCAATTGCACATGCACTTGTTTACACTGAATATTGACTTGAAGTGGAATCTATTTACCGTAATTGATTTTTTGATTTGTTTATGCATTATTCTATTCACAGTTATTGAGCGCCACATATATTATATATTATAATTTATAAATCCATCATCTTTACAAAAAAATTACACATTAAAATATTGTTATAGACAGTCTCTCTTTGCAGAGAATATCAAATGAGTATTTGACCTCCCTTATTTAATATACAATATACCATACTTAGTCCAAAGACAGCATTCATTAAATTGTCATGTTTGTATTGTGCAAAATTCTCTTCTATGCATGAGCATATTATGATTTCTGTAGGTGTAGGGAACAAGCAATATGAGTGCTATGTGGGTGAACCTGTGTCAAGGTTATCATCATGTAAACTGCAGAGATATGAGACCTCATCGTAGCTGGTTGACAGTAATGAAATAATATACTGTAATTACATAGTAGAAAACAGTATGACTTACATCACTGCATTTTCTTCAGCACATGTTCCAGAGGGAAGTGGAACTGTAAAGAGCTACCTTGCAAGGGCACCTGCTCAGTTGTAGGAGGATCACATATTACAACCTTTGATGGATTCCATTATACTACCAATGGGGACTGCAGTTATGTCCTGGCAAAGGTAAGAATATTAATAAAACAAAAAAAATCTAGAAACATAATAATCAATAATAAATTAAATATGGCATGGGCTATGTCCTCCTTTATGTACTCTTTTGGATGAGGTTGATAAATAGGACAGCCAAAAAACTGTAAATTGCATTTCTTGCCTATTTTGTTCCTTCCCTAGGGTGACAATGCTTACTCACTGTACCTATGGAACAACAGTGTTGTCTAGGACAGGACTACAAACACCTCCTCTTCTTCTCTTCTCCGCAACATAGAGGGGAGTGTTCTCCACTCCTCAGAGATAGCAGGGAATCATTTTATGGATAATAATGTGAAAAAACACAAGGAAGGGAGGCGCCTCTGGGTGTAGTATAAAAGGCTGTTTTAATTGTTAAAAGCAATGTACAAACAACTCACATTTTAGTAGTGTAAACAAAGCATCTAGGAAGCCAGAGGAATGATCCATCATGGGGCAGTTCATCCAGTGAGTCACAGTGGTGCTGGCAGGTCTGCGTGTAGCTCCTGGTATACCGCTAATGCCGGCCGCGGTGATGATGAAAATCCAGGTGAGGCTTGGAACGCAGATGGAGGGCAAGCGCACAGGCTGTGACGTCAAAGGGCTGCGACGCGTTTCTTGAGCGTACGGGCTACGATATTCTGGTAGCCGCGCTCCTTCATCAAGCTAGAGATAGATAGTGAGACTGGCTTATGTAGAAGGAAGGGAGGGTCGGGGGAGGAAGAGAGGAGGGGGGAGGAGGGGCCGGAGTGAACATGGTAAGAAACAAATGTGATTTCATCTAAAAACAATGGACAATGGATCAGGACTGAAATGTTATTTTACAGAAATCTCTTTGAAGGTATTATAACGGGAAGAAGGCTATAGTTTGGGATATCTATATAAATATGGTCAGCAAAAATAAAAATAAGAATAATAGTGATGATGATAATAATAAAAAAAAAAAATAAAAAAAAAAATAAAAATAATAAAAATAAAAATAGGAGATAAATAATGATGATAATAAACAATCATTATTTAAAAATCATTATTTAAAAACATATAGATGAACAGTCATTATTTAAATCGAAGCCCAACCTACAGACAGCTCTACCAACTGAGATACCCCCATCATTAAGAGAATTATCCTCTTGTGCTCCATTGTCCATTGTCGGCCACTTCTCCCGCTATTATACCATCTAATGTAGATTGCCCTATACCTTCTCCTTTTTTAGTGCTCAGTCCTCCTCTGGCTCCAGCCTCCCGAAAAAGAAAACTCACAGAAGAGGCTGCAGAGGAGGACGAACCAAGAAACAACAAGAACACACCCAAATGCCCCAAACTATAAAAATATTTAATTTGTCCTCCTGTACCCTATCCCATGCAGACCTGTCCCTTTTGAGCCGTGGATTAAATTTTGCACCTACAAATAAACCCAATCCCTTTACTCTCTTCAAGGATCTTAATAGCTACATTCGAAACCTCACTTTGAAGAGGCATTTTCATATTCAATCTGAAAAAGAAAAAAACACCATCAGTAATTGTAACTCTACTCTTCCCACCTCCATCATAACCTCATTCACATCAAATTCAGAACTGTCTTTTGATATTGATGACCTTGATGTATCCATTAGTGATGACTTGGTGCTTCGATCACTTTCACAGCACCTCATGTCATCTCCTCCTATTGTTCATACCACACTCAAGCCCAAATCCATATTTTTTCCTACCCAGTCAAAAGGCCCATATATAGAAGCTTTTTATAGAGTTGTTTTTGCAGATCTTAAGAAACTCTGCGAACCCACCTCTGCTTCTAAATCCACCAACTTATCATCCTCAGAGATAAAAGCACTTGACCAATTAATCCACAATGAAGATTTGAATATCAAATCAGCAGATAAAGGGGGCGGTATAGTACTCCAAAATAAATCTGATTATTTGAAGGAGTCATACAGACTATTGTCTGACACCACAACATACGTCAAACTCACCAAGGACCCCACAGCCGATTATGCTGCAGAGGCTGATCTATTGATTTCCGCTGCCCTCTTAGAAGGTATCATCACCAAAACAGAGAGTTCTTTTTTGCATAAGAACTTCTATCAGATACCTTACTTTTACCACCTGCCCAAGATCCATAAAAGCTTACAAGACCCTCCGGGCAAGCCTATTGTTGCAGCGATGGACAGCGTGACGACAGGCTTTAGCCTATATATAGACCAGTTCCTGCAACCTATAGTATCCCAACTGCAATCATACATTCGTGATGGCATCCACCTTTTGGAACTATTGTCACCGTACAAGTGGGAGCCTACTTATGTTTGGCTCTCACTTGACGTGTGTTCACTATATACTTCCATACCTCACCATTTTGGCCTGATGGCTTTAGAACAGTTTTTGTCTTCTGATCCTCTCATCAATATGCGCCAGGCAAAGTTCATTGTGGAAGCCACCAGATTTTGCCTGACGCACAATTACTTCTCGTTTAATAACGAGTATTACCAACAAATACAGGGAACAGCTATGGGGGCAAATTTTGCCCCCTCATATGCTAACTTGGCCATGGGTTTATGGGAAAACAACTTTATTCACCAAAACAATCCCTTTGCAGCCAATATAATATTCTTTGGGAGATACATTGATGACCTGATAATTATCTGGGATGGAGACACTAAGCTGATTACCAATTTTGTCCAACATTGTAATAACAACCCGTATGGGTTGTCCTTTACGTCAGCCACAGATCCCACCACAATAGCCTTCTTGGATCTTGAACTAGGACATGAAGGTGCCAATATCATTACCAGAAATTACATCAAGCCTACAGCGGGGAATTCCTTTCTACACTTCGAGAGCTGCCACCTTCCAAAATGGATCACGAACATCCCAAAAGGACAGTTTTGCCGCCTTCGGCAGAATTGTAGCAAAGATTGTGATTATGCCGAACGCGGCAAAACTTTAAAAAGAAAATCCCTTGAAAAGAAGTATCCAGAAGCCCTAGTTGAGGAGGCCTACAACCATTATTTGCATGGGAAGCCTCCTAAAACCAATCAACCCCCACAAGACTGTTCTAGCAGGTTTATCACTACTTTTCATCATAAATACAAACACATGGAAAGAATTTTGGAAAAACATTGGGGGATCTTATGTCAAGATCCCCACCTAAAAACCTCTCTCCCTGTTCGCCCAAAAGTTATCTACCGTAGGGCTCCGAATCTAAAAACTAAGATTGCACCAAGCAAACTAAAATCCACCCCAGTCACACAACCAGGACCCACCCTGATCCCCCTGTTGGGCATGTACCAATGCCGTAAGGCGTTATGTAAAACTTGTAGGTTTGTCCAACATGGACAGAAGTTCTTCACCACCAAGGGCAAGACCTATGATCTTAAGGAATTCTTCAACTGCTCGTCGGACTTTGTCATTTATGGCCTAACTTGTCCTTGTGGCCTAATCTATGTAGGCCGAACCATTAGGACCCTTAGACAAAGATTCGGCGAGCACAGAAGACTAATTGAAGGGGGCACTGACCCCCATAGTGTCCCAAGGCATTTTGCTATGGCCCACCAGAGCTCCACGGTGGGCCTTAAAGTTTGGGTCATCGAACAGATTCCCAGATCCCTCTCGGCCGCAGAAAGATTCAAGAAACTCTGCGCCCGCGAGACCTATTGGATTTACACCTTAGATGTACTCTCGCCTGGGGGTATAAATGAGAGCATTGAGATCGCCACGATATTATAAATAAACTTATTCTTTAGCATATTTCTATATTGCACTATGATCCTGAGAATACCTCCAAATAATCGCCCTAACTCAATAAATATTCTCCAAATAAACATTTAAACAAATACTTGCCTTTCCAAATTAAGAATGCTCACCCCCCCTTTTTTTTTTTTTTTTAAATAATGACTGTTCATCTATATGTTTTTAAATAATGATTTTTAAATAATGATTGTTTATTATCATCATTATTTATCTCCTATTTTTATTTTTATTATTTTTTTTTTTTTTTATTTTTTTTTTTTATTATTATCATCATCACTATTATTCTTATTTTTATTTTTGCTGACCATATTCATATAGATATCCCAAACTATAGCCTTCTTCCCGTTATAATACCTTCAAAGAGATTTCTGTAAAATAACATTTCAGTCCTGATCCATTGTCCATTGTTTTTAGATGAAATCACATTTGTTTCTTAACATGTTCACTCCGGCCCCTCCTCCCCCCTCCTCTCTTCCTCCCCCGCCCCTCCCTTCCTTCTACATAAACCAGTCTCACTATATATCTCTAGCTTGATGAAGGAGCGCGGCTACCAGAATATCGTAGCCCGTACGCTCAAGAAACGCGTCGCGGCCCTTTGACGTCACAGCCTGTGCGCTTGCCCTCCATCTGCGTTCCAAGCCTCACCTGGATTTTCATCATCACCGCGGCCGGCATTAGCGGTATACCAGGAGCTACACGCAGACCTGCCAGCACCACTGTGACTCACTGGATGAACTGCCCCATGATGGATCATTCCTCTGGCTTCCTAGATGCTTTGTTTACACTACTAAAATGTGAGTTGTTTGTACATTGCTTTTAACAATTAAAACAGCCTTTTATACTACACCCAGAGGCGCCTCCCTTCCTTGTGTTTTTTCTATAGATTCTGGAGCTTGGTTTCAGTTCCCTGGAAGGCAGCCCTGCTTGTGGACTATACACTTATCCCTTTTTACATAGATTTGTTACATGGACTTTTAATGGACTATTCATGCTGATTTTTCCTTTTTACATTGCACATGTATCTTTTAACATTGTAGTTTCTAAAATTGTTTGCTGCCTATTGTGATGTTGCTAGATATTTTCCAGTTTTTTTTTTTTTTCCAGACTATTCATGCTGATTTTTCCTTTTTACATTGCACATGTATCTTTTAACATTGTAGTTTCTAAAATTGTTTGCTGCCTATTGTGATGTTGCTAGATATTTTCCAGTTTTTTTGCGCCTTTTCCTTGTACATTTGGATAATAATGTGGCACAGGCAAACAGCACAGAAAGTTATCAGCTGACAAGATTATTACAAGATCTTTTTGCACTAATTGAACAGATTTAAAAAAACAGTTGCAACTGTACAGTATATTTAATAAACTAAAAGGGAGCAAATAAGAGAAGTTCATTGTTAAGGTTCACATATGCATTCAGATTGTTGCTATCGGGTAACTGTAGTAACATCAATATGCTGCACCTATGTAAACATTCCATGGAATAGCCAGCAATAGACTCCATGGGGTGAATCAATTTAAAAGTTTCCATTTGGTCTTACTAGATACCATGGCCTTTTTATTAGGCTGTAAAGTGATACTCTAATAATTATATATTTTGGGTGATAAAAGCAAGAGAGGGGAGAGAAGAGCCAGGCAAGTCCCAGTACAGCAATATAAATTTATTTGAGATAAAAAAATAAAAAATCATCAATGACAAGATTGGATTGCACTCACATAGTGCTCAGTGGATGCGGGCTTGCCAAGTCCAGGGAGAAAACAGAAACCTCCAGTATGACCCTAGAATGGTGAGCTGTGAGCGCCGTTGGCAGTGGGGAGCTGGAGCCTCGAGGGACCTCAAGGGGACGGCGGCTGGATAATTTGGCTTGAGGGTGATCTGGAACTGTAGACCAGGGAGCCCCCTACCACTGGAATCGGCCAATCAGAACTCGTTTTGGAAGCATGGCCCCGCCTCCTTCATCATATATTTTGGGTGATACTTTATATCCTTGCATTGGGCAGTCTTCAGTCTGTAAAGGCAAATAACACAGATATCCCCATGCACATTATGAAGCTTTAATTCTCTATTTTCTCATGTATTGCAGCACAGCACTGGTCATGACTTTGTGTTACTGGGAGAGTTACGGAGATGTGGAATCATTAAGAGCAAATCCTGCCTTAGAGGTGTAGTTCTGGTATTAAATGGAGGGGAAACTGTAAGTATGAGTGTGAAATATCAGCTTGTTTAGGTGACCCTCAGCTGTAACCCAGAAAGAAACATAGGCCCATCCCATCAAGGCCAGATGAAGTACCAATTAATATCCACTAAAGTAGGTCATTGTACTACTGATCATAAGGATGATCATGAGAGAGCTATCTCCTGGAAGACGCTGTATAACACAGTAAGGCCAATGCTGGATAAAAGGCCTGAGCAAGATGTGTCCTGCCTTAGCATGGTCAGACATCTTTGATGTGTTATAATTAACATGGGGGCCAGTGGAGAAGAGCACGTACCTTGGGTGAATTTTAGATGGTTCCTGATGAACGTGCCAAAATTTAAGCCATGGGTGGCCCTATCAGCAACCCCCTGCCCGATATCCTTCAATCTGAAACTTGAGGGAGCTGGGCAGAAAAAAATGTCGACCAAACAGCAGTTGCAGCCAATCATGTGCAGCCACTGTTTGGGTGCCGACTGTCAAAATACAATAGCTGGCACTGCGCATTTGTCCATTAATGCTGTTCGGCATGGATGGGGGAATCAAAAGATTTTTCTCATTCAGCCCTCAGAGCTGAACAAGAGAACTCTTACAGCATATTATCAGCTTAAAAGTAGGAAAGCGCAGCTGTACATAGATGATCCTAAAATATCACTAGCAGATAGCAAAATAAATTTCACAGTGGAAGCCAATGACTACATGTTGCAGCATTTACAAAAAGCTGCTGGGTGTCACATGTGTGCATTTTTATAGTTTAAATATTTTTAATGGATTTTAAAAGTATGACAAGATGTGATTATACATCAGACAAGTCAAGATAACATGTATACAAATGATACAGCGGCATAACTCTGCTAGGTAACAATTTTTACGCTAGAGATTCACCATACAGTACAATAAAAGTAATTGACATCTCTTGGATTCGAAGAGTATATTACCTGAGTCACCTCAGACCCTAGTGATGGGTACAGTATCTTAAGCCATTTCCACTACCAGCACCCCCAAATGGGATCATACTGTGCTGGGGAGAGGAAAGGGATCCATCTTCTAAAGGCCTAAAGGCGGAGGAATACAAAAACAAAACAACAAAAGAACCTCGGGAACAAGAACTAGCAAGCTAGGCGTTTAACGTTTAACAGTCAAAATTGGTAGTGTAAGTCACTCTAGCAGTGATGCTGCTTAGTTGAGAAAAAAAAAAGGGAACTGGTTTTATAAGCAGGGACCAGCTACCTAGGGAATAAACCACATGTGTGCATTTTTGAGGCATTGTTCTATTTTCTATTAAATAACTCCAAAACTTTTTTAAATTAAAGTCAATACCATTGTTTTCAAACTGTCCCCTGAAGCTGACCATAGTGATTTCATAAATACCCATACAGCTTTCAGGACATAAAAGTTCTATTAATCTATTTATTGGAATGTAACTTGAGATTGGAGTAGACACTGATTGTGTAAGTTCCTAGTTTGTTTTTACATTCATTTTAATATCAGATTTTCTTTTTTGAAGGTTTTTTATTTTTGTCAGTTGTACCTTCCTTTGTTACCTACACTATATTGTCAAATAACAGCTTCAACTCTTCTGAGAAGGCTGTCCACGAGGTTTAGGAATGTGTCTATGGGAACGTTTGACCATTCTTCCAGAAGCGCATTTGTGAGGTCAGGCATTGATGTTGGACGAGAAGGTGTGGCTCGCAGTTTCCACTCAAATTCATCCCAAAGGTGTTCTATCGGGTTGAGATCAGGACTCTGTGCAGGCCAGTCAACTTCCTCCACCCCAAACTCGCTCATTCATGTCTTTATGGACCTTGCTTTGTGCACTGGTCCAATCCAGGGCCGGATTAAGAACATCATGGGCCTGGTGCTGAGGATTATGGTGGGGCTTTTTATTAAAAAAAATAAATAAAAAAAAATAATAATTAAAAATGCAAACAATTTTTTGTTATTACAAACTAAATTAAATAGAGAGAGGGAAAGGGGATGAGAGAGGGGTGAGGGGTAAGGGAGGGAGGATGAGAGAGAGAGGGGGGATGAAAGAGAGCGAGGATGCGAATGAGCATGTGTGGGAGTGACACAACACAGCCTGGTCAAGGCAAGTGACCCAAGGCACAGAACCAGGAAGGAAGACAGGGTGAAAATGGAACAAAAGTGTGCCCATTCTAGAGCTGGTAACATTGAGGATATTAAATATCATTTTAAAGAACAGTTTTTGTGTGTAAGAGGCATAGGGAAGGAGTATGGATAGTATAAAAGTCGGAAGTATGTGCAGGTGAGGGAGAGGAATGTGGAGGGTATAACAGTGGGCACTATGTACAGGAGAGGAGTATGGAGTGTATGCCAGTGGGCAGTATGTACAGGAGAGGAGTGTGGAGGGTATGATTGGAGCAGTATGTACAGGAGAGGAGTATGGAGGGGATGATAGGGGCAGTATGTACAGGAGAGGAGCGTGGAAGGTATTATGAGGGTGGTATGTACAGGAGAGGGGTGTGGAGAGAAAGATAGTTGGCAGTATGTACAGGAGAGGAGTGTGGAGGGTATCACAGTGGGCAGTATGTACAGAAGAGGATTGTGGAGGGCATGACAGTGAGCAGTATATACAGGAGAGGAGTGTGGAGGGTATGTCAGTGGACAGTATGTACAGGAGAGGAGTGTGGAGTGTATGACAGTGGACAGTATGTACAGGAGAGGAGTGTGGAGCGTATGACAGTGGGTACTATGTACAAGAGAGGAGTGTAGAGGGTATGACAGTGGGTACTATGTACAGGAGAGGAGTCTGGAGGGTATGACAGTAAGCAGTATGTACAGGAGAGGAGTGTGGAGGGTATGACAGTGGGAACTATGTATAGGAGAGGAGTGTGGAGGGTATGACAGTGAGCAGTATGTACAGGTGAGGAGGATGTAGGGATCTGGGAAGGAAAAATGTAAAGGTTTGTGGAAGGATGTTTAGGGACTGCGTTGTGATTAAGCGGCCATACATGAATTGAAATCAAGCCAATTAAGCAGAGACCAGCCATAGTCAATCTATGTATGGGCTAGCTGGTTGTACACAAGTCAATCTAATAATCGACTTGACTACAACCAGCCTGTCAGGTTTTTCCCAAACAGTCAGTGGTGTCAGCTATAGTTAGCAACACTGATCATTGTATTCTGTGGGTAGGGAAGGCTCCCCACTAGCAGAACACAATAACACTGTGGGAATAACTCCCCCATCCACAGGTCAGCAGGTGAGAGGGTTTGTGAGAACAGGCTAGGGAGAGAGGTCTGTCAGCAGGGGGGTGTGAGGTGGTCATGGAGGGATATCAATCAGCGGGTGGGGGGGGGAGTAATTGGGAGTGATATCTTTTGGAGTAGGGTCTGTCATATGCAGGTTGGGAAATGGTCACCTGTGATATAAGTTGAAGGGAGGTGGCCAACATGGAAAGTGGCTGGGGAGTGACCTGGTTGGTGGTGAGTGTGAAATGGATGATGTGATTCAAGTTTCTTTCACATTTGCAGTAATGCTTACTGCCCTCTGAAAAGTGATCTGTGGTGTATTGCTTTTCAACGAGTGGTATAGCAGCAGCTGACAGGCGTTCATGAGGTGCTACTGCGGCCTCCCTTTTTTTTTTTACATTGCTGAATGGCAGTTTTACATTGTTGGACTATGCTGCTACTGCGAGCGAGTTTGACAGGCGGTGCTGCCTGTCAAACTCTGTAGGCTCCAAAGATATTCATTAAGCTCAGTGCCTCTGACAAGAAGTGAGGAGAAGCATTGTGAGCTCATCCTCTCAGTCTGCTGCAAACAGAGTGTGCCAGCTTGTATTTAAACTGGCCGCTCCGTATGTAGCTTCTGACAGGCTGCGCAAGGAGCCCCGTATCTCCAGAACCATAGGTGAGAGGAGCCCCAAACTTTGACCAGTAGTGGGGTAGACCTTCAGCTACCTACCCCCTAAATTTGGGCTCTATGTGACCCCTGGTCGCCGAGCCCTGACCCTCGAAGTCAATCATTTTATGTATTTTTTTGTTGTTTTGTGATTTTTTGTTTTTATCTAACTGGGCTTAAGCTAAGGGGCCTGGAGCTGCAGCTCCAATAGCCCCTATGTTAATCTGGCCCTAGTCCAATCATTGATTGGAGGGGAGAATTATGGTGTGGGGTTGTTTTTCAGGGATTGGGCTTGACCCCTTAGTTCCAGTGAAGGGAACTCTTAAGGCGTCAGCATACCAAGACATTTTGGACAATTTCATGCTCCCAACTTTGTGGGAACAGTTTGGGGATGGCCCCTTCCTGTTCCGACATGACTGCAAACCAGTGCACAAAGTAAGGTCCATAAAGACATAGGTGCACGAGTTTGGGGTGGAGAAACTTGACTGGCCTGCACCGAGTCCCAACCTCTACCCGATAGGTACTTTCAGTGCACTTTCAAGTGCCTTTCGTAAATAACCCCCTATGTGCCTTTAGTAGAAGAACCCTAAATATTTTGAGAAATGATCGTGTCATAGCACTGTTTTACCCTCACTTGTACATTAACTCTTATGCCCCGTACACACGGTCAGATTTTCCGACGGAAAATGTGTGATAGGACCTTGGAAATTCCAACCGTGTGTAGGCTCCATCACACATTTTCCATTGGATTTTCGGACACACAGAGTTTGAGAGCAGGCTATAAAATTTTCCGACAACAAAATCCGTTGTCGGAATTTCCGATCGTGTACACAAATCCGACGGACAAAGTGCCACGCATGCTCAGAATAAATAAAGAGATGAAAGCTATTGGCTACTGCCACGTTTATAGTCCCGACGTACGTGTTTTATGTCACCGCATTCAGGATGATCGGATTTTCCGACAACTTTGTGTGAGCGTGTGTATGCAAGACAAGTTTGAGCCAACGTCCGTCTGAAAAAATCCTAGGATTTTGTTTTTGGAATGTCCGATCAATGTCCGACTGTGTGTACGGGGCATTAGGGTCTGTTCACACTGCTCTGTGGCCCAAACCGCTGCTGCCCACACAACATTTTGGACTGCAGAGCTGTGCGGCAGGGGGAGGTGTGATGGGCAATTTATCGCATCGCACTTGTAACGAGCCCCTTGCTCGCTCGGTTCTACTCTCCCGACACTCCTCTGCAGCTATAGCATCAGATTGCAGATCGCACCATCTGATTGCTCGGTCATCCAATGCTCCGGGATTAGAATTACAGCTATGTGCCGTTCTAACCCAGTTGTGATAGCTCAGAACAAACAAAAGGCAGGCTGTATGTAAGTTCAACCAGGAATCTCCTTTATTGCAAAATACAGGCTTTTATACACTAAAAGTGGAGGTGCAGACCTCCTGCTCATATTACTCTAACAATACAGCTGTAACCTAATTAACCTAATTAACCTAATTAACATGAGCTAATTAACTAATCCCTTTAGACAGCCTAGATGACTCAGACATGACCTTTAGGCCAGACTGGCCGACTTGTAGTTCAAAAAATCCAATCAACATTATCTCAATCAACATAGACTCTTCTTCACACAATAGCAGAGTTAATTAACACAAACAACAATGGGGATCTAATGACTCTTAGATCCCATACTATAGACTTATTTACAATACACATTTTAGCAGACAACAGACAGACAGGTGCTGGAATTTACATCAGCATCTCCTAACAGTATCTGTCCCAGCATTATGAATCAGCCACTATTCCAATATGGCAAATCCAGTGTCCCCAGAGTCTGTGTGTCCTGGGGGACCAGGACCCGAATCCACAGTAATACCACCTCAAGGGTCCCCAGGCATACAGCTCACAAAGAGCACTGTTCCCCCAAATGCAAGGGCCCCCGATCGATCGGGAGGAGCCTAGCATACAGTCCCCTCCAAAAGTCTCTCTCCCGGCTAGGTCTGTCACAGCACTGCTTTCTTTTTTTTCATGATGAAGCATATAAACACTTCAGTCATACACTACATTTGCTGTGCAATGACATGGAAGACCATACAGTGGGGTGCGGTTTTATGTAAATATGTTTCATAATATTGCAGTTACCTAATTTTCCATGGGGAAAAAAGCAGGTGACTGATCCTAGTGTGAATGAGCCCTAAAAACTGTTTTTTTTTTTTTACGAATACTTTGCAAAAAGCACTCTTCTGAAACCAGAAAACGTTTTGATGCCTGAATGTCTTATTTGCAGGTAGTGAATATTAAAGAAAATTGTGCCGCCTATCTTAATTGGATGACCATTCAACTGCCTGTTTCAGTTGGTACGTATGGACACGTCTGTAAATATTAAATGATCCCCAACTCAGACAACACTAGAAAAGGAAGAAGGGAAAAAAAACCCAGGGGCTTAAAGGAGAAGTACAGCCAAGTTTAGCTGTACTTCTCCTGTGGATCACAGGAGTGCAGTTTGTTCTGCACTCCTGTGACCCATTTTCAGCAGACAGCTGAAGTCTGCTGTCGGCTGACTTTACAGAGCTGGTCCAGGCTCGTGAAAGATCGCGACCATATGGACGGCATCTGCCCACATGCCTGGACCAACACCCGGCTCAGCCTCTCAGCATGCCACTGAGAGCCTGAGCTGGTGGCTCCCGCCCCCTCTACAGCCCAGCGCTCCAGTGAGCGAGAGGGGGCAAACACTGAATGCATCCAAGATGTAGCTGCCAATGAAAATATACAGCAAGGATCAATATTATTTATAAATGCAAGGCCATTACATACTTAATATTGAGTAGGCCACACTTACATCACATATTGCAAGGGGAGCACATGTCCAGGTATAAGTAGTACTTGCTGAATAGCTTAGTTGAACCGAGGTAGAGCCTATCAGGCAGTATTACAGATCATGCTTAAAGAAAAACTCCCATAGCCAAGTACAAACCACACAAAAAATGGCGTCATTTATTCATAGAAATCTGTGAATGTGAAAACTACAAGTACCGATAGCCTTTGCAACTGTCAGCTTGTAGCTCCTAATGAACTATGAGGGCGCTGTTGAGCTGAGTCTAGGTAGTTCACTGAGCTTCCTGTCATTGTGTAACTGTTTGTCATATCATAGGTAATGAGGCGGGGATTAGTGACACAATGCTGCTGGTGTTCCTGCTGGAGCACACACTGCATGGTGTAATAGACTGGTCACTGGAGGCAAAGCAGGAGAAGGAAAAGGGAGGACTTCCTGCTTTCCCAGGGATAGCAGGATACTTTTCCTACTACCTCTACCCCCACAGAGGCAGCAAAAAGCACAGGAGGACAATAAGGCAGAGGTTTGGGGTGCTGGCTGTGAGGAGAAGGAGGAGGAAATTAGGTAACTTTCCAGGGGGGTGTTTTATCCCTCTCAAAACCTGCTAGTTGTCTGGCCAGCATTGACGATAATTTGCTAATTCAAGAAAAGAAGAGGACTACGATGTGCAAGGATGAAGGAAGTTGTGCTAGGGAATAATTCTTCCTGAATATGTAAAATTTGCTACAAAGTTCAAAGACATATTGAAAGTGAATAAAAAACATTTAATAAGAGAAGCTTTGGAATTTAAATGATCTCTTTTATTTGCTAAAAAGTTATTAAAGATACAGTATAATCCTTGGATCCCTTCATCAAGCTTCTTACAATTATACAAATGTATAAGGCCCCCGTTCACACCTGAGTGATTTTCTATTTAAAACGCTCATCAAACCAAATCCTATTTATTTTAATGGCCCCTGTTCACATCTGAGCGTTCTGTCGCTTGGAGCAAAAGGCCTGAAGCTCAAAAAAGTACACAAGCTTCTTTTTGACAGATTACAAGCGTTTTTGGCTCCATAGACTTCAATAGAAACTTACTGTGTGTGTGAGTGTTTTACGAGCGTTTTATGAACATTTTATAAGTGTTTTACAAATGTTTTCTGCTCAAATAGCAGCTCTCCAACCCTAATTTCATTTCCTCCCCCTAGTGCTTTCTATTGGCTAAACAAAAATGCCTGAAGCTGTAAAACGCTTGTAATACGCTTTTAAAATGCTTTAAAAAAGCCTGTAAAAAGCTGCAAAAAAGCTTAAAAATAAAACGCCAGTAGATCGATACGCTTAGGTGTGAATAGAGCCTCAGGCTTGATCTAAGGCATCCTGAAAGCTTGCTGTATTCGATGAGAGGGTCTCTTTAAGCAAATTATTCAATATCATTTGGGCTACAGTCAAATAACAATAACCCCATGTCTTAATAACCTTGCAGAGGAGAGCCAGTATTGCATTTCTGACTAACAATATGTTTTCTTTCACAGCCAATTTGACAATTTCTCAGCCTACATCATTTTATCTGAACATTAAAACGGTTGGAATGTCTGTC
Organism: Aquarana catesbeiana; assembly: GCF_042186555.1. Classification (NCBI taxonomy): domain Eukaryota; kingdom Metazoa; phylum Chordata; class Amphibia; order Anura; family Ranidae; genus Aquarana; species Aquarana catesbeiana. Next base: position 98,331,010 of record NC_133334.1, on the reverse strand, counting down.
ATGGTTCAGTGTGTACCAGTAATGCAGGTTTATGTTGATTTGGATTCTTCTTATGAACATCAGACTTGTGGTAAGATATTCTTACACTTAAATTGATATTTCACTGGCTGGGTACTGGTACATTAAAGGTCCATGCACACTGGAAAAAAAACGCCAGTGTTTTTGGCAGAAAAAAACCGCTCATATAGAATGTATTTGTACAGGCCCCAACGCGGCCCCGTCTTCGGAAGTGGGAAAGAGGACCTGTTAAAAACAGGTCCCCATTCCCCCCTCCCTTCTTAACCACTTGCCGACCGCTGCACGCTGATATAGGTCGGCACAATGGCAGCGGTGGGCAAATGGCCGTACCTGTATGTCTGTACATCCCCCTTAACTGGCGGGGCTAGCGGGCACGCGTGCCGCCGTGTACAGCATGACCATGCCCGTGGGACCTGCGGACTCAATGTCCGCCGGTCTCCCAGCGATCGTGTCACGGAGCTGCAGAACGGGGAGATGCCTATGTAAACAGGGCATTTCCCCATTCTGCCTTGTGACACGACAGAGATCACCACTCCCTGTCATTGGGAGCAGTGATCTCTGTCATGTCAGTGGTAGCCCATCCCCCTCACAGTCACTTCCTAGGACACACTTAACCCCTTGATCGCCCTCTAGTGTTTAACCCCTTCTCTGTCAGTGTCATTTACACAGTAATCAGTGCATTTTTATAGCACTGGTCGCTGTATAAATGACAGTGGTCCCAAAATAGTGTCAAAATTGTCCGATGTGTACGCCATAATGCCGCAGTCATGATAAAAATCACAGATCGTTGCCATTACTAATAAAAAAAAAATTTAATAATAAAAATGCCATAAAACTATCCCCTATTTTGTAGACGCTATAACTTTTGCGCAAACCAATCAATATACGCTTATTGCAATTTTTTTTTTTATATATATATATTTTTGGGGGATATTTATTATAGCAAAAAGTAAAAAAATATTGCTTTTTTTTCAAAATTGGCGCTCTTTTTTTGTTTATAGTGCAAACAATAAAAACCGCAGAGGTGATCAAATACTACCAAAAGAAAGCTCTATTTGTGCGGACGTAAATTTTGTTTGGGTGCAACGTTGCACGACAGCGCAATTGTCAGTTAAAACTATCGCAAAAAGTGCTCTGGTCAGGAAGGGGGTAAAATCTTCCGGGGCTGAAGCGGTTAAGGGGGCAAATGTGGCACCAGAGGGGGAGGGGGGCGTATAAGTGGAAGATCCACTTTTGGGTGGAATTCCGCTTTAAAAAACGCTATTTATACAGCCATTGCATGTTTGTTTGTTTTTTCAGTCTGTAAAAGCTCCTCTGTGTAAGTTTCCTGAGTCCATGCACAGATAGGCATTTACAGGCATATTGCAAAAGAAGCATTTACAGGCAGGAAAAAAAAAAAAAAAACATGCATTCTTAAGAAAAGCGTTTTAGCAGAAAAAAAACACACTAATGTGAATAAATGATAGGCTCATAAAACGTATGTGCCGAAATACATTCCAATGGATAGAATAAATTAATATTATAGCCAGTAAAATGCATTTACGCTCAAACACTAGATGCACATAAAAGCATATAAATGTGTGTGCATTCTGCAGATTTTAGCACATTTTTTATGACACATTCTCCTGCCAACAGTTCTGTTGTTCAGAGGGGCTTTTTCAGATGACCTGTGAGTATGAGGCCATAGACTGAAATTTGTATTCTCACCAATGAAGGCTCAAGATGTTACAACTATGGTAGTTAGGGCTCTTTCACACGGGCGGACTCCGGTTCTGTTCGCTGATTCCCACTGAGCAGGCGGATGACAGGACACAGCCTGCTTTCCTCTATGAGTGGTCGGATGTAAACGGACCACCTGTCCATTTACATCTGTCTGTCATCCGATATGCCAGACGTATGCGAAATTGATCCCCCATCTGTTTTTTTTTAGCAGATAGGATCAGATTGGATGTCAGCGGGTGTAAAGCCTCGTACACACAATCAGATTTTCGGACGACCATTCGTCCATTTTTTGTTGCATGCTAGTCTCATGTCGAAAGTTAAGAGGTTACTCACCATGCAAAAATTTTCGTACGACAGAATACAACATCAGAAGTGACATAAAGTGTTGAACAGTTTTTTATGTATTCTTTCGTTTTTGAGCATACGTAGTCCTGCTCTTATGATTTTTTTCGTACGAAAACCGCACTAATTAAACAAAAATCGGACGTTGAGTTCAAATCCGACAAAAATTTTATAGTCTGCACATCCAGCTTTTGTCTGACAAAAAAACGGAATCCCCTGTCGAAAGCACCATACTAACGAAAGTTTACTTCCGATTTTCGTATACTGTGTATGGCCCTTAAACCGACAAATGTCCATTTACATCCGCTGCTCCATAGAGGGCAAAGAGTTTATCTTATTGGGTCTGCCTAAAAAAAAACTGGCAGGCCAACCCAATCAGTCTGTCCATGTGAAAGGGACCTTATAATTAGTGTTGGGCAAGCAGTTTGGGATGAGCATAAGTTTGAGCCGAACACCCCCGTTCAGCGAACACCCACATTTTCGGGGTGGTCGGCGGGATGTTCAACCAGCAAGTGCACAGTGAACAGCTGGCAGTTGTTGAAGAGCAGGACAGGAAGCCAGCTGCCGTGTCCTTAACAACGGATGAGTCATCAGTTGTCAGCGGACTTCACTGCTAACAGCTGAATGAAACCCATTGCCGTCAATAGAAAAATTTGAGAAAAAAAAATGGCGTGGGGGACCCCATGTTGACTGTTTAGCATACTATAGCATTATGAAAACATCTTTAATAATATCATTATATGTTAAAGGTCTATGCGGAAACTACAACAAAATCCAAAGTGATGACTTTAAAGCTCTGAGCGGAGTCATTGAAGGTACTGCTGCAGCTTTTGTTAATACCTGGAAGACTTTAGCCACCTGTCCGAATATCAAAAACAGCTATGAGGACCCATGTTCACTCAGCGTGGAAAAGGGTATGTAAGGTGAACTAAACATGAAAGCAATGTGAACATGTTGTATATCATGCTTTTTTTTCTCATGTGCAATCAAAAAAAATTGTATTCTGCAGAAAAATATGCAATGCATTGGTGCGGTCTTCTTACATCTGAAACTGGACCTTTCACTGAGTGCCACAGCTTGGAAAGCCCTCTTACTTATCATGCGGTAATACCCCTATATAATATTGTATCAAGCTTATGTACAAGAATGTTATATGAGGCTGGGGAAAATTCCTACAAGTCAAACAAAATAAGACTCTGTAAAGGAACCCATAGACATGAGATGTTTGATACCGATTTGACAATTCCAGAAATTCTCATGTCTCTGGGTGTCAATGCACTTTATCAGACATGACTGAGGGACCTGCAGAATGCAGAGGCTCTGATTATCTATCTAAGGATTTACCCCCTTTGTGACCAGAGCAATTTTTGTGATACAGCACTGCGTCGCTTTAACTAACAATTGCGCAGTCGTGCGATGCTGCACCCAAACAAAATTTATGTCTTTTTTTTCCCACAAATAGAGCTTTCTTTTGGTGGTATTTGATCATCTCTGTGGTTTTTATTTTTTGTGCTATAAACAAAAAAAGAGCAACAATTTTGAAAAACACGATATTTTGTACTTTTTGCTATAATAAACATCCCCAATTTTTTTTTAAAAAAAGCTTTTTTTCGTAGTTTAGGCCGATATGTATTCTTCTACATATTTTTGGTAATAAAAATCGCAAAAAGTGTATATTGATTGGTTTGCGCAAAAGTTATAGCGTCTACAAAATAGGGGATAGATTTGTGGCATTTTTATTATTATTTATTTTTTTTTACTAGTAATGGCGGCGATATGCGATTTTTATTGAGACTGCGGTATTGCGGCGGACACATCGGACACTTTTGACACATTTTTGGGTCGATTGACAATTATATAGCGATCGGTGTTATAAAAAATGCACTGATTACTGTATAAATGTCACTGGCAGGGAAGGGGTTGACACTAGGGGGCGATCAAGGGGTTAAATGTGTTCCCTGTGTGTGTGTTCTAACTGTAGGGGGAGGAGACTGACTAGAGGGGATGACAGATCGTTGTTCCTAGCTATTAGGAACTCACGATCTGTCACTCCTCTCCTCATAGAACAGGGATGTGTGTGTTTATACACACACATCCCTGTTCTGCCTCTCATGCCCGCGATCGCTCATGGCCAGCGGTCATCGCGACCATAGGCCACAAGCATCGGCACCCCCGTAGTGCAGCGGGCGCCTGTGTGCGCCCCTGCTATCCCACTTAAAGGAGCCGACGTATAGCTACGAGGGCTCGTGGGATCCTGACGACCTGCCTCAGTATAATGACGACGGCTGGTCAGCAACTGGTTAAACACTTCACCAATCCCCCTTCCAAAATGACAAGATGACACATTTTATTTGGAGTGGAATGGCCATAGCAGCCTTTATTACAAACAATTAAATACAACATTCACAAGAAAACAAGTTTAATGCATGTAATACAGTCAATGCATAACAAATAAATCAACCTCAGCTTATGCCTCCTATAAGGTCTTTGAAGGCCTATATACTCACGATTAACCAGTTGTATCTGCCACCCAGTCAAAGGCCCCCAGCTGCAACTACATCAGCTCAGGGACAATTAACCACTTATGTACTACCAGATACAACCTAATTAATACCCCAATGTTACCACCGTATTGCTAGGAAGGGACACCCATACCTCAGATGGGCTCAACCCACAATTTTCCATGGTTAGGATGGGACACACATACCTCAGATGGGCTCAACCCACAATTTTCCATGGTTAGGATGGGACACACATACCTCAGATGGGCTCAACCCACAATTTTCCATGGTTAGGATAGGACACACATACCTCAGATGGGCTCAACCCACAATTTTCCATGGTTAGGATGGGACACACATACCTCAGATGGACTCAACCCACAATTTTCCACAGTTAGGAAGGGACACCCATACCTCAGATGGGCTCAACCCACAATTTTCCATGGTTAGGATGGGACACCCATACCTCAGATGGGCTCAACCCACAATTTTCCACAGATATTTAAACAGCACCACCTTAAAATACCCAATAGACCCCCTGCCTGCTGCTATGACAAGAAAATAAAAGGACCAAGCAATTGAATGGCAAGCTAACAACATAAAACCCAAAAACCCACTACAAATACCCCAGCACCTTGAGAAAGTAGGAGGCTCCCCCCAAACCAAAACAAACAAGGGAGGGTGGGTGGGAGAAAATGGTCTGATGCTGTGATAAGCTCTGACTGAGCTGTGACACGATACCCCTGTTAGCAGAGTATTGAAATCATGCTGGCAGCTTGTTTTATGCAGTAATACGGCTTTACTCTCTTGGAAAAATACCAATGCACGTCTTTACAGAATGGAAAAACATGAACACAGGAACAAGGAGCATCCAAGTACACAGAGAGAGGATAGACAAACATCCTGTTATATCATAGATAACATAACTATACACTATAATACTACAGCGCCACCTGCTGCTTAGACAGGCATAATGCATATGCAGTATATAGTCAGTTTATAAACAACTTTGCTATTGTACTTTTCCACCTCCCCTCCTCTCTACCCACTACAGGACACACCCGCTGCCTTGAACTCTTCGATCTGCCAAGCAGCCTGCATCATATCAAAATCCCCCACTAATACTCTGCCTCTTCTGCAGGCCCCAGTCATGCTGGCCCTCATCCTAGTTTCACTCAGCTCCAGGCCATATACTATGTCAGATGATTGAAAAGTGAATAACAACAGGACCATTGGATGTGTTAAATGTTTTGTAGCAGACAACAATTGTCTTCCTTAAAGTGGAAGTAAACTGACCTATCGTTTTCAGCCAAGGAATCTGCCATCTTGGCCTCTATTTAATCTTCAACTGCCATGATACTGCACATGTGATCAGTTATGACACCAGCCATTGAATGGTTTGACAGTTTGGTTGAGAGCACAACCAATGTGACAGTTACATTCCCGGCATGTGCTGGAAATGTAACTGTTTTTTGAAACTGTTAAATCTATGGGTTTACTTACGCTTTAAGATAAACCAACAGTGTGACTCCACCTTCCCCAGCAGATACATATACTGTACCAGGGGTGTCAAACTGGTGGCCCTCCAGCTGTTGCAGAACTACAAGTCCCATCATGCCTCTGCCTGATGGAGTCATGCTTGTAACTGTCAGCCTTGAAATGCCTCATGGGACTTGAAGTTTTGCAACAGCTGGAGGGCCGCCAGTTTGAGACCCTTGCAGTGTAGACAGTCAGAAAGTCCAAGGGGATGTTTTGCCTTGCATCCTAGCTTGCTGTTTAACTCTGTTGTGAATTTAGCTGCAGCAGACAACACAATTTGCACATGCAAGTTAAGAATATGATTGTTAATCTGTAATCTGTGATGACAACAGTGACCCAACAGTGATCCATAATGCATGCATCCATCTAGCTGCAAATTCAATTTAAAGTAATTGTAAAGTCTTGTCTTGTTTTGGTTAAAAATAACAAACTTGTCATACTTACCTGCTTTGTGCAGTGGTCTTGCACAGAGCAGCCTGGTTCTCCTCTTCAGCGCTCCTGGCCCCTCCCTTTTGACGAGAGCCCTCACAGCAAGCAGCTTGCTATGGGGGCACCCGAGCTGCAGCTTCCTGTGTCCATTCATACACAGAGTAGCGCCATGGCTCCACTCCCTCTTTCTCCCCATTGGCTCACTGAATTTGATTGACATCAGGAGCCAATGAGGAGAGAGAGTCTCGGGCAGCGGGGACACTCCTGCAACATCACTGGATCTAGAGGGGGCTCAGGTAAGTATTAGGAAGGCGTTAAGATAAAAAAAAACCTTCTGAGTTTACACCACTTTAAACTCAAAGCAAATGCACTTGACAATGTGAGCACTTTCTTGGATACTGGCCCCTTGTAGAAAGTGATTTTTCCACATCACTTACTTGCTGTGTCAAATTGTCAAATACAAGGACTGCAAGCCTCTCCTGTAAATGCAGCACCCCCCCCCCTCATCTTTGCTCCCAACTTACCTCAGCAGTCGGCAGCAGAGAGGAGGATAGAACTTTTCCGCCAGATCCTGTACTTCTCGGTGCAGCGACAGACAGACTCGTCTTTGCCCTCACCATTGCCGGGACATGGTCATCTCGTGCCCAGGGCACAGTTGGCAAGCTGCACCCCCCCGGCATGTGCCCAAAACATATATGGGTACGTCGCGGTGCCTGTAGCTGCCGCCCCGTCGCAGTATATGTACTGCAGCAGGTTGGCAAGTGGTTAATTATGAATGGTATCTGTAATATGCAGCGATAAGGGGGTTAATGTACTTTCACTGGTCACTGATGCATTAGTTACCAGTGGCAATTAATGAACCCCATTGTGCTGCGTTAGTGGTACCAATGTTAGTGTTTTATAAACCCCTTCAAGCAGCAGCATAAAGGGGTTATTTAACACTGACACTGGCACCACTAATGCAACACAATGGGGTTATTTAACTGCCACTGGTAACTAATGCATCGATGACCAGTGAAAGTACATTAACCCTTTCTTGCTGCATATTACAAATACTATTCATACAGTTGTGCTTATAAGTTTACATACCCTGGCAGAATTTATGATTTCTTGGCCATTTTTCAGAAAATATGAATGATAACACAAAAACATTTCTTTCACTCATGGTTAGTGTTTGGCTGAAGCCATTCATTATCAATCAACTGTGTTTATTCTTTTTAAATCATAATGACAACAGAAACTACCCAAATGACCACAATCAAAAGTTTACATACCTTGGTGATTTTGGCCTGATAACATGCACACAAGTTGATACAAAGGGGTTTGAATGGCTATTAAAGTTAACCATCCTCACCTGTGATCTGTTTTCTTATAATTAGTGTGTGTGTATAAAAGGTCAATGAGTTTCTGGACTCCTGACAGACCCTTGCATCTTTCATCCAGTGCTGCACTGATGTTTCTGGATTCTGAGTCATGGAGAAAGCAAAAGAATTGTCAAAGGATCTGCGGGAAAGGGTAGTTGACCTGTATAAAACAGGAAAGGGATATAAAAAGATATCCAAGGAATTGAGAATGCCAATCAGCAGTGTTCAAACGCTAATCAAGAAGTGGAAAATGAGGGGTTCTGTTGAAACCAAACCACGGTCAGGTAGACCAACTAAAATTTCAGCCACAACTGCCAGGAAAATTGTTCAGGATGCAAAGAAAAACCCACAAATAACTTTAGGTATAATACAGGACTCTCGGAAAACATGTGGTGTGGCTTTTTCAAGATGCACAATAAGGAGGCACTTGAAGAAAGATGTGCTGCATGGTCGAGTTGCCAGAAGAAAGCCATTACTATGCAAATGCCACAAAGTATCCCACTTACAATACACCAAACAGCACAGGGACAAGCCTCAAACCTTCTGGCACAAAGTCATTTGGGGTGATGAGACCAAAATTTAGCTTTTTGGCCACAACCATAAACACTACATTCGGAGAGGACTCAACAAGGCCTATGATGAAAAGTACACCATTCCTACTGTGAAACACGGAGGTGGATCACTGATGTTTTGGGGATGTGTGAGCTACAAAGGCACAGGATATTTGGTCAAAATTGATGGCAAGATGAATGCAGTATGTTATCAAAAAATACTGGAGGAACATTTACATTCATCAGCCAGGAAGCTGTGCATGGGACGTACTTGGACATTCCAACATAACAATGATCTAAAACACAAAGCCAAGTCAACCTGTCATTGGCTACAGCAGAATAAAGTGAAGGTTCTGGAGTATCCATCTCAGTCTCCTGACCTCAATATCATTGAGCCACTCTGGGGAGATCTCAAACGTGAAGTTCATGCAAGACAGCCCAAGAATTTACATGAACTGGAGGCTTTTTGCCAAGAGGAATGGGCATCTGAGAAGATAAAGAGCCTCATCCACAAATACCACAAAAGACTTCAAGCTGTCATTGGTGTTAAAGGGGCAATACACAGTATTAAGAACTGAGGTATGTAAACTTTTGATCAGGATCATTTGGGTAGTTTCTGTTATGATTATGGTTTAAAAAGAGTAAACATAGTTGATTGATAATAAATGACTTCAGTCAAACACTAACCATGAGTGAAAGAAAAGTTTTTGTGTTATTCATATTCTCTAAAAATCATAAATTCTGCTAGGGTATGTAAACTTATGAGCACAACTGTAATTAATTAGCCCCCCCTTAGCTCCCATCCCCCCTCAGAGTTAACTAATTAATCTGCATATGCCTGCTTACTTGTTCGATATACAGCGCAGTTGGTCGCTCCTCTAGGTTGCGCTCAGTGCGCCAGCAGCTCTCTGTGGTCCCCTTCATCCCGCCTCCCGCCCAGCTCGGGGACTTCACACTTTGCCAGGACTAGGAAGCGCCTGTCAGGTGGAGATTACTGCGATGCTCTGCCTGACAGGGAAGTGAAGGGGTGGTTCCAGACTCGTTCCGGGTGCAGGAGCGCAATCGGCACATCGTTGCAGGTAGCTCTGGCTCTACCGTATTGTAGCATGGCCGCCAGTAATCGGTCACACTGTGCTTGATGACCAGCAAGGTTTTAGCAGCACACTACAGACGATTCACCTGTGCCCCCCTTCCTCCAGGAAATTGTGCCTCCCAGGGCATCCGCCCCTGCCTTCATCTCAGCAGTCAGCAACAGAGAGATCAGAAATCCTCCTACATATCCTGCGCCTCTCTGTGCAGTCACATCACTCCTTTTCCTTTGCCTCCCCTGGTCTCTGCATTTAGCAAACTCTGGCAGCTGACTCTCAAGCCCATCTCTGGTCCTCCTCCAGACCTTGCATGTTCTGATTCCCAGCTTCTCCCCCTCATCCTCCCAGCAGTAGCACAAGGTTGGGTTGTTTTGGACATCTAGTCCCTTTGAGGACAAAAATAATGCTAATTTGGCCCAGGAGGAAATTAAATTTGACTCTCTGCTCTAAACAGTAGTCATTAGATAGATAGGAATGAGAGAGGAGACATGAATTACACTTGCTGCTTTGGCTAGAGGCTAGTACCCACTATAAATTACATGCTTTGTTCATTTTTCCTTTCAGAGGTTTACAACAACTTTAAAGGGCAAACAGTGCCTTGAAAAAGTATTCATACTCCTTGAAATTTTCCACATTTTGTCATGTTACAACCAAAAACGTAAATGTAATTTATTGGGATTGTATGTGATAGACCAAAACAAAGTGGCACATAACTGTGAACTGAAAGGAAAATGATAAATGGTTTTCAAAATGTTTTACAAATAAATATGTGAAAAGTGTGGTGTGTATTTGTATTCAGCCCCCTGAGTCAATACTTTGTAGAACCACCTTTCGCTGTAATTACAGCTGCAAGTCTTTTGGGGGATGTCTCTACCAGCTTTGCACATCTAGAGAGTGACATTTTTGCCCATTCTTCTTTGCAAAATAGCTCAAGCTCTGTCAGATTGGATGGAGAGCGTCTGTGAACAGCAATTTTCAGGTCTTGCCACAGATTCTCAATTTGATTTAGGTCTGGACTTTGTCTGGACCATTCTAACACACAAATATGCTTTGATCTAAACCATTCCATTGTAGCTCTGGCTGTATGTTTAGGGTCGTTGTCCCACTGGAAGGTGAACCTCCGCCCCAGTCTCAAGTTTTTTGCAGACTCTAACACGTTTTCTCCTAAGAGTGCCCTGTATTTGGCTCCATCCATCTTCCCATCAACTCTGACCAGCTTCCCTGTCCATGCTGAAGAAAAGCATCCCCACAACATGATGCTGCCACCACCATGTTTCTCAGTGGGTGGTGATATGTTCAGGGTGATGTACAGTGTTAGTTTTAACACATAGCGTTTTGCTTTTAGGCCAAAAAGTTAAATTTTGGTCTCATGTGACCAGAGCACCTTCTTCCACATGTTTGCTGTGTCCCCCACATGGCTTCTCGTAAACTACAAACGGGACTTCTTATGGCTTTCTTTCAACATTGGCTTTCTTCTTGCCACTCCTCCATAAAGGACAGATTTGTGGAGTGCATGACTAATAGTTGTCCTGTGGACAGATTCTCCCACCTGAGCTGTGGGTCTCTGCAGCTCCTCCAGAGTTACCATGGGCCTCTTGGCTGCTTCTCTGATTAATGCTCTCCTTGCCCTGCCTGTCAGTTTAGGTGGACTGCCATGTCTTGGTAGGTTTGCAGTTGTGCCATACCCTTTCCATTTTCAGATGATGAATTGAAGGGTGCTCCGTGAGATGTTCAAAGCTTGAGATATTTTTTATAACCTAACCCTGCTTTACTTCTTCACAACGTTATCCCTGACCTGTCTGGTGTGTTCCTTGGCCTTCATGATGCTGTTTGTTCACTAAGGTTCTAAGGTAACAAACCTCTGAGGGCTTCACAGAACAGCTGTATTTATACTGAGATAAAATTACACCCAGGTGGACTCTATTAATTAGTTGACTTCTGTAGGCAGTAGGTTCCACTAGACAAGTGATGGCGAACCTTGGCACCCCAGATGTTTTGGAACTATGTTTCCCATAATGCTCATGCACTCTGCAGTGTAGTTGAGCATCATGAGAAATGTAGTTTCAAAACATCTGGAGTGCCAAGGTTCACCAAAACTGCACTAGATGTTTGTTAGGGGTATCAGAGTAAAGGGGGCTGAATACAAATGCACGCCACACTTTTCAGATATTTATTTGTAAAAAATTTTGAAAACATTTATCATTTTCCTTCTACTTCACAATTATGTGCCATTTTGTGTTGGTCTCTCACCTAAAATCCCAATTAGATACATTTATGTTTTTTGGTTGTAACATAACAAAATGTGGAAAATTTCAAGGTATATAAATACTTTTTCAAGGCACTGAAGATACCCACCTAGTGTACATTTAATAGGTAGATCTTTTATAGGTTGGACTTGATGGACTTGTGTCTTTTTTCAACCTCACCTACTATGTAACTATGTAATATTTCACTAAATCCTTGGTTGTTTTTACATTTTCCTGTATAATTAAATGTTATTTTTGGGCCATTTGTTTATTTGGGTGATCTGCAAACTAATATTATCAGAATGGAACTTTATTGTTTAGTTTTTTATTTAATATTTATCATTTTATATTATTCTCTTTCAAAAAATCAAACTTATCTGTAAAATGAGTTGTCTGAGAAGTTTTTTTTTTGCTTACCACTAAGCCCTGGTTCACACCAGTGCAACTTGTCATGTGACTTGACAGGTCAAAGTCGCATGACAAGTTGAACCCCATTTGCGGCAATCGAACTGTTCATATTTAAGTTGATGCAACTTGAGTTGCAGCGACTTTGAGAAAAGGTCCTGCAATATTCCTGTGTGATTTCAGTGGAACTTGCATTGACATATATTAATCGAAGTCGCACAGATGTCAGCAAGCCACAGGTGAAATCACACTGACAGGCTTTGAAGTCATGCTGAAGTAGCCCAACTTTGCACTGGTGTGAACCAGGACTTAAAGTGATTCATCCTTCAGGCCTGGCTGCTCTTGTTTTTATTTCACTATGATTTATGCTCTAAATTTGATGGTATATCTTGTGTCTAGAACTGTATGTCAGATACCTGCAGCTGTACGGACAGTGAGGAGTGCATGTGTGCTGCCCTCTCATCTTATGCCTTTGCATGTACTAAGAAAGGAGTCCTTATTACTGACTGGAGAGACAATGTGTGCCGTAAGTATTACACTCATCACTTCTTTTACTTTAACCGTTTGCTGACCGCATAACATATACAGCAGCACGGTGGTTCTCCTGCGCCAGATGACATACTAGGTATGTGATCCGGCACTTCTGGGTAGGGGGCACGTGCATGTGCCACTGGCGACACGGTTATACACAGCAGATGCCGATCAGCGGATGCCAGCCAATAGATGACCAATTGTCAGGAACACACAGGATGTAAACTCTGTCCTGTCATTGGGGAAGTAATATATTTCCTTTCCCCGCAAAGAATGGAATAAAATTTGTTACTTCCCTTAGTAAAAGCATCTCACATAGTACACCAAAAGACTGGCTAGGCACACATTTAACCCTTTGATCGCCCTTGCTGTTTAATTCCTTCCCAGCCAGTGTTATTAGTATAGTGACAGTGCACATATTTAGCACTGATCACTGTATTAATATCATTGGTTCCCAAAAACTGTCAAAAGTGTCAGTTAGTGTCCGATTGTCCGCTGCAATATCACAGTAAGGCTATAAGTCACTGATCGCCACCATTACTAGTAAAAAAAGTACGCAAATAAATAAGAAAAATATACCCTAGTTAGTAGACGCTATAACTTTTGTGCAAACCAATCAATATATGGTTATTGGGATTTTTTTACCCAAAAAATGTAACAGAATACGTATTGGCCGAAATTTATGAAAAAAATTGTTTTTTTTTTTTTTCAGTTTTTTTATTGGACATGTTTTATAGCAGAGTAAAAAATATTGTTTTGTTTTTTTCAAAACTGGCAGTCTTATTTTGTTTATATATACAATAGTTTGTAGGTTCTATAACTTTCACGCAAACCAATCAATAAACATTTATTGGAATTTTTTTATCAAAAACATGCAGCAGAATACTTTTTGGCCAAAATTTATGAATACATTTTATTTTTTAATATCTTTTTTATTGGATATGTTTTCCAGCAGAAGGTAAAAAATATTGGGTTTTAGATACAATTTGCTGTACTACTGAAATAATGCCCCATCCATTTAAACCTTGGGGGGATTAGAAATATTTTTTTTTTCCTGCTGGAGCAAATTGGATGATGCTCTGCAAGGGTTTTTATGCCTTCCTCTGGATCAACTGTAGGTATAGGATGTATGTATGATTTTTTTTTCCTTTTTATTGGTTGAACTAAATAGACTTTTTTCAAGCAGACTAACTATGTAACTGTGTAACAATGTAACCTCTTACCAAAGAAATTACTTAAAGTGGTTCTAAAGCCTTAAGGTTTTCCAACTTAATGAATTATATGCATTTAGGAACCTTCTGTGCTGCAAAATCCCCCTTAGCCCCCCTTATACTTACCTGAGACTGATCCGATCCAGCAATGTGCATTAGAGCAGCGGCTCTATCCGCTGTCTTCATCCTCCATGAGCAAATTGATTGTAAATCAAATGCTGTGCTGAGCGAGCGGGGCCAAGCATCCTACTCTGTGTCAATAGACACAGACAGGGCGGCTCGGCAGCAAGAACACATGGGTGCCCCCATGGAAAGAGGCTTTTCATGGGGACACTTACTGAAGAGATGAAGCCTGGAGTGCTGGTGGCCAGAAGAAGAGGACTGGGGCTGCTCAGTGCAAAACCATTTGCACACAGCAAGTAAGTATGATATGTTTGTTATTTTATTAAAATAGGAAACGAAGGTTTAATGTTGCTTTTTTTTGTTGCACTCGTCTTCGGTCGGGCTCTTAATTGGCACTGATGCAAAGCACTGAGAGATCGCTCTGGGCGGCCATCTCCCGAGTCCCAGATCTTCCTTTACATCCTGCCCCTGCCCAGCCAATACGATTGCTTTTCTTCTCAGCCAATCGCGCTCCTCCTGCTTACTGATTGGCCTTGAGAAGCAGGAAGACACTAGCAAATATTAATTTGCTATTGTCACTCAGCTGGGTGGGCTCGAACCCACCCTTTTTTGAAACCAGTTAGAGCCTCATCTCTCTAATCATGCTCTAATCACATGCTTTAAAACAAAAAAACTCCCATTGAAACCCATGCGTTCCAGCGCCCTGCAAGGATGGGGGGGGGGTGGCGTCCTGCATTATGGTACCCAAAACTTAACTGCATATGCCAGATGAGGTCTTTCTAATGATTTGTACAGCAGCCAAATCTATCCCACTTTTGAAACAAGAAATAATTTTGCTAGCTTTAGAAATTGCAGCTTGGCATTGCATGCTACTATTAAGTCTATCATCCACCAAAACACCCAGATCCGTCAACACCATTGACTCCTCCAGTTGTTCTCCTCTTGGTATGTATGATCCTTGCATGTTTTTAGCCCCCCAGTGCATAACTTTACATTTATCAACATCAAACCTCATTTGCCACAGATTTGCCCTATTAAAAAGTTCATTGAGGTTGGCTTGTAAGTTGGAGACATCCTGTAGGACACAGGGGTGGAAGCCATCTTGTGCAGGTGTTTTATTCACCTTTATGCCCTGTACACATGACTGGTTTTCCCGTCAGAATAAACCCTGAAGGAATTCTGCTCAAGCTATCTTGCATACACACGGTCACACCAAATTCTGACCGTCCAGAACGCGGTGACGTACAACACGTATGACGGGACTAGAAAACGTAAGTTCAATAGCCAGTGCGCCACTGTTTGGGCTCCTTCTGCTAATCTCGTGTTAGTAGAAGTTTGGTGAGAGACGATTCGCGCTTTTCAGCTTTCGTGCTTTTCAGTCCGTTACTGCTCTTCAGTTTGTGCTTGTGGGGTTTGTATCTGTTCTTCAGTGCGTATAGTCAGTTCGTATCTGTTTTTCAGTGCGTTCTTGTCCGCATTAAAAGATCGAAGATTTTGCAGCGTGAGGAATGTGCTATCTCCATTACGAACGCTAGTTTTACCAGACCGAACGCTGCCGTCTCGTACTTGCTTCATAGCATGCTTCGTTTTTGGTGAGTCGGAACAGCATACAGACAAGCGTTTTTTCCGATAGTAATTTTTTCCGTCGGAAAAATATAGAACAAGTTCTCTATCTAAGACCGTCTGAATTTTCGATGGAAAAAGTCCGATGGGGCATACACACGGTCGGAATATACGACGAAGAACTCACATCGGACTCTTTCTATCGGAAATTCTGACCGTGTGTACGCGGTGTTAGGCTGCTTTCACACTTGTGCAGAGAAGCTTACCCAAGTGTTTGGAGAGGGTTAGCTGCACTTTCCCATAGAATTGTATTGTGTCCCACCTCTTTGGTGGTCTTTCTGAAAAACTCCTGCATGTCGCATCTTTGGTGCTCTTTCAGAAAGTGCACCAAATGCACAAGACACAATACAACTCTGGGAAAGTTCAGCTAACTGGCTCCAAACATGGAGGTAAGCTGCAACTACCCCTGCGGTGTGTAAAAAACACTGCAGAAGTGTGAAAGCAGCCATATTTTATCCAAAGATTTATAGACCATATTAATTTTGAACCATTGTGGTTCAGTTAAGGCTGTGTCACAATTGTCCCCATTATGGACTTGGGCACCTCCATTTTCCTTTGTATACACAGAGCTGAAGAAGGTATTTAATGAATTTGCCTTCTCTTTGTCCCCAGTCACCCACTCTAAATTTTTTTACTATTAATATATTTGAAATTTTTGGGGGGGTTTGTCTTACTCTCTTCTTCAATCTGTCATTCATTTAGAATTTTTGCAGCCTTGATTTCCTTTTGACATATCCTGTTATATTCTTTGTAACATTTAACCACTTCAGCCCTGGAAGGATTTACCTCCTTAATGACCAGGCCATTTTTTGTGATATGGCACTGTATCGCTTTGACTGACAAATGCACATGCACCGCTGTTCCCAAACAAAATTGATGTCCTTTTTTTCCCAGAAATAGAGCTTTTTTTTGGTGGTATTTAATCACCTCTGTGGTTTTTATTGTTTGCGCTATTAACAAAAAAGGACCGACAATTTTGAAAAAAACTCTATATTTTTTACTTTTTGCTATAAGACATATCCAAAAATATTTTTGAAAAAACTAATTTTTTCATCAGTTTAGGCCAATATGTATTCTTCTACATATTTTTGGTTAAAAAAAATTGCAATAAGTGTATATTGATTGGTTTGCGCAAAAGTTATAGCGTCTACAAAATAGGGGATAGATTTATGGTATTTTTATTATTTATTTATTTTTTACTAACAATGGAGGCAATCTGCGTTTTTTAGCGGGACTGCGACATTGCGCCGGACAGATCGGACACTTTTGACACTTTTTTGGGACCATTGACATTTATACAGCATTTAGAGCTAAAAATAGCCACTGATTACTGTATAAATGTCACTGGCAGGGAAGGGGTTAACACTAGGGGGCGATCAAGGGGTTAAATATATTCCCTAGGGAGTGATTCTAACTGTTGGGCCAGTATACTGACTGGAAGAATAGAGAGATCGCTGTTCCTAATCACTAGGAACTGCAGATCTCTCTCCTCTCCCTGACAGAACGGGGATCTGTCTGTTTACATTGACAGCTCCCCTGTTCTGTCTCTCTCAAGAGCTATCGCTGGTGCTCGGCGGACATCGCGGCCACCGGCCACGCACTTAGGCTCCTATGTCATGTGCCTCTGGCGGCACCTGTGCACCTACTATGTCTATTTAAAGGGCCGCGCCGCCGTACAGCTACACCAATTTGCCCAGGAGAGCCAACCTGCCTCCGTATAATGACGACGGCTGGTTGGCTAGTGGTTAAATGTTCCTTCATTTTTGTATATTTTTTTGCTCTTTTCTTATTATTTATATTTTTTTGGACGTGAGCCACATAGTTTTTATTTAAAACTATTTTAAACCTATTGCCTGAGGGAAAATATTTTGCAGTGTGTTTGCATACAGTCGATTTGATGCATTCCCATTTCTGTTCTTTGTTCATGATAATATTCCCTCCAAGTCCAATGCCCTGTACACACGATCGGATTTTCCGACTGAAAAAGTGCGATCGGATTGTGTTGTCGGAAATTCCAATTGTGTGTGGGCTCCATCAGACTTTTTCCGTCGGAATTTCCGACACACAAAGTTTGAGAGCAGGCTATAAAATTTTCCGACAACAAAATCCAATCGGTTAAATTCCGATCGTGTGTACACAAATCTGATGCACAAAGTGCCACGCATGCTCAGAATAAATTAAAAGACGAAAGCTATTGACTACTGCCCCGTTTATAGTCCCGACGTACGTGTTTTACGTCACCGTGGTCAGAACGATCAGATTTTCTGACAACTTTGTGTGACCGTGTGTATGTAAGACAAGTTTGAGCCAACATCCGTCGGAAAAAATCCTAGGATTTTGTTGTCGGTATGTCCGATCAATGTTCGACCGTGTGTACGGGGCATTAGGCTTCATGTACACAGGACGCTTTAAAACCTCTCCTGAATGCTGGAATTTTGACAGCTAGTAACCGACGGTTAAAAACATCAGTTTTGGCACTTTTAGGCTTCATGTACATGGGATGTTGTTCAACTTCTCCTAAATGATTTAACTTGACAGCTAGAAACCGGCATCTAAAAATGTCCGTTTAGCCGCATTTACATGCCGCGTTTAGCGCCATTTAGCCGCGTTTGCGTCTAGAAGTGTTTTTTTTTTGGTTAGAATGAAAAATGTCTGTAAACGAAATGCTGCTAAACGTGAGTTACCGCATTTAACCGTGCTTAGAAGCGCTTGGCGCTTGAAATGTCTCTAAACACAGCTTCTGAACCCATTCTTTTGCGTTCCAAAAAAAGCCTTTAAACTCAACTACCTGGAAACGACTGTAAACAACTCTGTGTACATATACTGATAAGATAACATAGAGGAGAGTTCAGGAGCAGTTGAAAAAAATGCCCAACTGCTCCTAAATGTCCATTTAGAAGCAGCAGTGTACATGAGGCCACATGGCGTGTTTATGCATGTTTAGCGGCGTTTATGAGCGTTTGCGTTTAGAAGCGTTTTTTTACAGATAACCTCAGTAGACGCTCCCAAATGCCCACAATGCAGGAAAAACAATATTATTAACTATTTCAGCCATTCTGTGATAGAAATCTCTCTCTCTATCTCTATCCCCCCCTCCCCTGCAGGCAACAACAAGAGTTCTGGAAAGTCTGTCTTAAAAAAATTCTTCCCCATTGAAAACGCCTATAAACAAAAACAGTTATAAACGCGGGTTACAGCGTTTAGATGTGTTTAAACGCTGTTACAAGCACTTGATGTTTCAAATGCCAGTAAGCTAGCATCCTGAATGCTGCTTTCAAAAAAAATGCTTCTAACCTCAACTGCTTCTAAACTACTATAAAAGACTGAGTGTACATATAACATTGAGGAGAGTTCAGGGGCTGCTGAAAAAAAAAAGCCCAAATGCTCCTAAACGTCCGTTTACCCGCTGCAGTGTACATGAGGCCTAATGCTTTATGTACATGGGACATTTAACAACCTCTCCTGAATGATTTAACTTAAAAGTTAATATAGTAAATGACATTTAAAACGTCCGTTTTGCCACGTTTACATGACGCGTTTAGCAGCATTTTTTCCCCGCGTTTGCATTTAGAAGCGTTTAAAAAGAATTAAAAAAAAAAAAATATATATATATATATATATATATATATATATATATATGTTTTTTTTCTTCCAAATAGCCAAAAATGGAAAACGCCACCACCAAAAAGTTACCACGTTTTGACATGTTTAGAAGCTTTAAAAAAAAAAAAAATTCTTCCAAATAACCAAAAATGAAAAACGTCTGTAAACAAAATGCGGCTAAACGCCAGTTACCGTGTTTAACCGCGTTTGACACTTGCAATGCCTATAAACTCAGCTTCTGAACCCATTTTTTTCGGGCGTTCCAAAAAATGCCTCTAAACTCAACTGCCTAGAAATGTCTATAAACGAATCCGTGCACATGTACTGATAAGATTACGTAGAGGAGAGTTCAGGGGCAGTTGAAAAAAAAAACACGCAACTGCTCCTAAATGTCCATTTACCAACAGCAGTGTACATGAGGCCTAAATGTTAAAAATGTGTAGCGTTATTGTATTATCATTCATTCTATCTGTTGCCTTTTCCAGAAAACTACACACAGAGCTGCAAAGCATCCCAGATATTCCGCTATCATGTCAATGAGCTCCAGCCTACATGCCGATCCCTGAGTGAGGCAGATGCTACAAGATACACTGAGCTCGATCCTGTGGATGGCTGTGTGTGCAGAGATGGCACCTATATGAATGACAATGGAGACTGTGTAGAGGCCAGTTCCTGCCCCTGTTATTACCAAGGAAATGTCATGCAGTCTGGAGAAATGATCGAGGAAAATGGGGTAGCTTGGTAAGAATTTTTATAAATAAATACTTAATTTAACTACAGAGATTTAAAATGGAATTACGACTCCCCTTTAAAAAATATGTGCTGCAGCACCTAACTATAAGTTCATTTGCACTTACAGTTTCTTCTCTTGGTCCCCCATGCAAAGTCCCACAAATACTTGCTGATAGGGTTGCCTCCTTTTCTTCAAGTCAAACCTGAACACTTCGGCGTCGCACAGCAATTGTTTTCCATAGTATGCATAGATAAACAATGCATAAATGTTGCTATTAAATAACATTTCTAATTATATGAAGTTAATCACAAGAGTACCCCTTTACATCAGAGTCCACAGAGTTCGCCTTTTACATCTGAATCTGCAGAGCTCCCCTTTTACTGAACTCGCAGAGTTCCTTTTCACTATAAGACTCTGATGGGAGAACTCTGGGGACCCTAACATAAGGGATGCTCTGGTGTACGAAGAGGACTCTGATGTAAAGGGGAGCACTGTGGCCTCTGGTGTAAAGGGGAGCTCTGATGTAATGAGTTCTCTGAGAACCCTGATTTACCTTAGTGTACTAACTTAGAGGCAGGAGAGAGAAGGGGGGAGGGGGAGACTTAGTCCGGTCTGAATAATGCGTCCAGGTCTCAGACAGTCTGAAACCCGGATGCATGATTCCAAACCCAAACTGACCGGATGAAGCCCGAACAGGTGGCTACTTGGTCCCCCATGCACAGTCCCACAAATACTTGCTGACCTAGCAGTGAAATCCACCCGCAGCTTCCTGTGATGGTGTGGCAATGACGCTGCATGGCTCCTAGATTCAGAGCAGAATCTCTATTATAGGCTGTCTGCTTGCAATACAGTGGGATGAGAAAATGCTGCAGTGGATGGGCCTTTTAGCATTGTCACTGCTGTTTTACAAACCTGTAGCTTGTCAATCTGTACCCAGCCACACTTAGTCCTGCCTAGACATGTGCAAAACGAAAAAAAAATTGTTTTGTTTCGTTATTTACATAAATTTGTTTAGTTAAATTTGTTTAAAGGGTTTGTTAACCCATCTATACAAAACTATGTCAGCCCCTCTATTAGCACATGTCAGTAGGGAGGGTTGTAAATACCTAATTTCAGCTGTCTTCAGGCCGGTCACGTGGCTCGCGGCCGCTTTACAGCTCTGATGGATGCTTTCTGCGGGAGGGGCTGTGATCTCCCTTTGACGTCAGCCGGGGAGATCACGTGGCTGCTCGTCTCCTCTGCAGAAGTCGTGTATTGGAGCTGTAAAGCTGCCGCGAGTCACGTGACCGGCCTGAAGACAGCTCATATTAGGTATTTAGACTGCTCGTTTTTGAAAACTACCGACATAATGTGCTATGCTAGCCTCTAATAGAGAGGCTGACAGTGAAAACTTTGGGATTTTATTTTACAAGAATATCGGTGGGGGGGGCGGGGCCGGCCCGGAGACAGACACAGAGGGGGAAGGAAGGAGGGGGCTAGGGGGGAGATAAGAGAGCAGAGGGGACAGATAGGTATGATGCAGGGACGCAATCAGACCACGGTGATCTGGGCGGAGTAGCCCTGATTTTCATGGTCTGCTAAGAGAGGGCATACAGGAAGTGGCAAGTTCAGGGTTTTTTTACAGTTTAGAGGGGGCAGATTACACAGCACAAGCACTGTGTGGTGTAATCTCCTTTAAGGGACCAGGATCTGGATTTTTTGGGGGGGTTAACATACACTTTAATCCGTTTAATTTGTTTTCAGAATTTGTTTTGTTTATTCGTGTTGGAATCGATTCGAATAGTTTTCCAATTTCCAAAGAGCATCAAATAGAATAGAAAACAAAGGAATAGAATAGAAAAAATATAAGAATATAACAGAAAATAAAAGAATAGAATATAATAGAGTAAAACAGAACAAAATAGGATGGAAAATAAAAGAACAGAATAGAATGGGATACAAGAGAATATAAGGAAATAGAGTATAATTAAAAAGAATAGAATTAAATAAAAAGATTATAACCATCTTCTGAAATTTGAATAGAATACTAAAGAATTGAATAAGAAAAACAATAAAATAAAACAGAATACAAATAATATAACCATTTTCCAAAATTTAAATAGAATAAATTTGAATAAAATAGAAAAGAAAAGAATAGAGTAGAATAGAATAGAAAATAACACTATAGTATAGAAAAAACCTGAATAGAATAGAATGAATATAACCATCTTCCTATTTTAATCTATTTTTTTCTATTCTAATTCGAATGAATTCTATTTAAATTTTGGGAAATGGTTATATTGTTTCTATTCTATTTTATTCTATTGTTTTTTTAATTGTATTATTTTTCTATTTGTTTGTTCTATTCTATTATTTTCTATTCTATTCTTTTCTATTCAAATTTATTCTATTCGAAATTCAAATTTCGGAAGATGATTATATTCTTTTTATTCTATTCTGTTGTTTTTTTCTATACTATTCTGGTTTTTTTGTATTCTATTCTAATCTATTCTTTTCTATTCTATTCAAATTCAAATTGATTCTATTTGAATTTTGGGAAATGATTATATTCTTTCTATTCTATGCTATTTTTTTTATTGTATTCTTTTTCAATTTGTTTATTCTATTCTATTCTTTTCTATACTATTCTGTTTTTTGTATTCTATTCTAATCTATTCTTTTCTATTCTATTCAAATTCGAATTGATTCTTTTTTGAATTTAGGGAAATGGTTACATTCTTTCTATTCTATTATACTGTTTTTTAAAATTCTTTTCTTTTCTATTCTATTATAGTCTATTCTATTGTTTTTTTAATTTTATTTATTTTTTCTATTTGTTTGTTCTATTTTGTTTCGAAATTCGGAAGATGGTTGTATTCTTTCTATTCTATTCCATTGTATTCTATTCTGTTGTTTTTTTCTATACTATTATGTTATTTTCTATTCTAATCTATTATTTTCTATTCAAATTCGAATTGATTCTTTTTTGAATTTTGGGAAATGGTTATATTCTTTCTATTCTATTTTTTAAAATTATTTTATTTTCTATTCTATTATAGTCTATTCTATTCTATTTTTTTCTATTCTATTCTTTTCTATTCTATTCTTTTCTTATGTATTCAAATTCAAACTTATTCTATTTGAAATTTGAATTTCAGAAGATGGTCATATTCTTTCTGTGTTATTATTCTATTTCCTTCTATTATATTCTAGCCTATTCTGTTCTTTTATTTTATATTGCATTTTGTTCTGTTTTACTCTATTATATTCTATTCTTTTATTTTCTGTTATATTCTTTTCTATTCTATTATTTTTTTTCTATTCTATTCCTTTATTTTCTATTCTGTTTTATCTCTTTGGAAATCCGAAAACTATTCGAATTTGAAAACTATTTGAAAACTAATTGAAGTCGAAAACTATTAAAATTTAAATAAAACTATTCAAATTTGAAAAGTATTCAAATTTGAAAAGTGTTCGAAAAGTATTCGAAAATGATTCTAATTAGAAAATGTTTTTCGTTATTTTGGAGTCATTTAAATACAGAACTATTGTAAGTCGGAAATTCGGATACATAGAAAATTTGGAACAAAATGAACCATACATGTCTAGTCCTGCCCACTTCTCTTTGGATTGCCAACATTTCCTCTGTTACTGAAACCCTCCCACTGTGAGCTGCAGTGTCTGGGAGGGGGAGCATGTTGAGAAACACAAGTGAAGGAGGATTTGGCTCAGTCAGGGAAGGAAAGAAAGTTTTTGGTTTACTTTAGGAGATTTGTCTCATCAATTCACAAAACTTTGGTATTTGTTTATACTGCCATACAGGAGCCTTTAGTTGTACATTTAGGCTACATTCACATATATGCGGGTGCGGGAGTGCGTTTAAATTGCATGTATTCCTGCACTCCAATGCAGCTGCACACAAAATGTGGTCCTGCACAGAAAATGAAAGAAAAAAATGTCACACCCATGCACTGAAAAATGTGGTATGGTTTCCCGCACACAGAAATCACATGCTGCAGAAGCACCACACGATTTCCGTGTGGACTGGACAGACCTCTACAGTGCTCCACACAACCCTGTTTGAGTGAACTGTGCGTAATGATGTTACCTTTGCACAGGTCAGGGGAGGTCTGCGACCAGTTATATAGCTCTCTATCTACTTAATTATTTTAGAAGTTGCAGGCCCTTCACAGTCTTGTTACCGAGCTACACTGGCTGTGACACTGAAGATGGAGTATGATTTTGCAGCATACTTTATGCACATTGGGGTTGATTTACTAAAGGCAAATCCACTGTGCACTACAAGTGCACTGCAAGTACATTTGGAAGTGCAGTCGCTGTAGATCTGAGTGGGACATGCAAGGAAAATAAAAAAACTGCATTTTTCCCTGCACATGAATGGATGATAGAACTCAGTAGAGCTTCCCCTCATTTCAGATCTTCCCCTCAGATCTACAGCGACTGCACCTCCAAGTGCCAGGGCCGTATTTAATATTGATTGGACCTTAAGCAAAATTTTCTTGCCCCCCACCCACATGCAATTTCACTCTCCATCTGCTCTGAGACATACAATAAATAGCAACTGAATCAGATCAGGCAGCGATTGCGATTGGTTGACAGAGGTGTAATTAATGCTAACTGACTGGCTGCTATAGGTTGCAGCACACATTATGGCTCAGTGATTATTTGCTAGAGGTTACAGCACATGACTTTTGCTTGCTGATTGGTTGCTGGAGATTACTGTACATCAATACTGCTCACTGATTGGTTGCTAGAGGTTACTGGACATCCTTACCATTCACAAATTGGTTGCTAGAGGTTACTGCACATTATTACTGCTCACTGATTGGTTCCTAGAGGTTACTCCCAGTCTGCAGCTATTTACATATTAATGCCACTGCTATTTACAAATCAATTATGTATCAATGCTGCCGATCCACGACAAATTTGCATATTATTGCCATCTCTATTTACATATCAGTGCAGGTTATTTACATGTAAACACAGGGTCTGCAAGTGAGTCATCTGTACACGGCAATAGGGCAGAGCTGGGCAGCATTAGTAACAGAACTTCACACCTAGATATCGGGACACAGCACAGGACTAAAACTTCAAGGGACAAGGGAATTTAAATTGGGGTAGTTGGCAAGTATGAGGCAGCTGCTTTGGGCCCCACAACAATGATGGGCCCAGGGAAGCTGCCCCTTTTGCCCTGCCTTAAAGACGGCCCTGCCAATGCATTCGCAGTGCACAGTGGATTTGCCTTTAGTAATGAAACCCCCATTGTCTTGTTTGCAAAATACCAATACAGTATGTGCATTTTACTGCTATCAAATGAGAAACATATCAGATCTGTTTGCTTTTTATACATTATTGCAGTTTAAGAGCTCTTCCCCATATTGTCTTAATTTTAGACCTGCCAATTTTTTTTGTTTTTTTTTTGGAGAAAAAAGTGTGATTAGAGAACATAACATACATTTTGCATCTACATGGGAAGAACCTAAGGCAATAGATGGCCACATACATAAATCAAGGCAGGAACTTTATTATGCTGAGGTCTATTAAGTAACACATATGATAAAGTACTCTACCTCCATAGAGGGGACATAGTAAAAGGCAGAACATATATAAGTATGTGTTGGCATCAGATAGAACACGTTCAGGATGGGGGAGAGGGAAGAGGTAAGACTGGTACGTTATCTTCAGGTAATTTCAGTCTGCTGGGAAAGTTAGTAAGGTTTGCTTTGATATACAATTCCATATATTGAAACGATTTCATAAGAAGATGGATTTCTGAGCTCAGAAGAGAATGTTCCATGAATGACTTCCAGCTCCTGAAGAAACGTTTGGTAGGCCCAACGTTCTGGATAATGGTATCTAGTTTTTCAATATATAGGAGACTTTTCAGCTTCTTTTTAATTGTGACATTTGAGGGAGTGGAAGATGATATCCAGGCCTTCAGGATAACCCGACGTGTTGTCAGCAAACAAAGAAGTATCCATTGAGGGAGTTTGACAGGAGAGGCCTGACTTTAATGAAGACATGTAGATCTTGTACATTTTGTGACCAATATTTACTTTAGGTTTTAATAATAAATCATATAACTGAAATGTGTATCTGTTTTTTTTTTCCTACAGCACATGTGACAAAGGCCAGCTAAACTGTATGGGTGAAGTAAAAAAACCAGGTAATTCTAAATTACATGCTCCTTGTTTTTTCACAGCAAATGTTGGGCTGCGTTGTCCAATGAAATCTAAATGCAAGGACAGTTACATTGCCTTATTTATTATGGTTTTAGTTCACACCAATGTGCTGTGTTGGTGTGTGCTGAAAAAAAAGTACAGCTTACATTTTTACCATAGTTAAATTAGAGTTAATGCTCTCTAATAAACACTGAGCATGAGCTTTGCAGAGATTTAGGTCAGCATGGTGTATGTTGGATCATATGTTTCTGATTCATATGCCAAAAGAGGCTCCGTCTTCTCAATATAGTCCATCTCTACCACCCACTCAATTAAAGAAGGAGCACGTGCCATGTATTCAGCTTATTTAACTGCTTCCCACCCAACCACTGCATATAAACGGCTGAGTGGGCCTTTCATCCTTCTGAGTGGACATTCCTGAACGTCCTTCAGAAGAAGCAGGCTGCGCGATCCTGATGCGCTCATGTCCCCTGGACATGCCGCATCTCGGATCGGCAGGAGGACTCTGTGATTTGCCTTCCTGATCACATGATGGCTGTGTCCAATCACTGCCATCATGTGATGTAAATACAGCCTGGTGACATCACGCAGCTATGCAATCCTGATGTGCCTGTGTCCCCCAGAGACATGGCAATGCCGCTCAGCAGGAGGACTCTGTGACTGGCCCTCCGGATCACATGACGGACGTGTCCAATCACACAGAGCCTGTCAGTGAGGAGAAGGAGAGCGGATCTGTGCTGCCAGCTGGGGATCAGTGTGTGTGAGCTGTTTTTTACAGCTTTTACACACTGATCACCCAGCAAGTGTCCCCAAACAGTATCCCCAACACAGTGAAAAAACACCTATCACACACCTGCCCCACATCTGTCCCAGTAAACATGTGTCCCACTGAACATTTGCCACATCTGTCCCACTGAACATCTGTCAGTGATCATCTGGCACATCTGTCCATGATCATCTGCCACATCTGTCCGTGATCATGCGCCACATCTGCCCATGATCATCTAGCACACATCTGTCTGTGATCAGCTGCACACATCCGCCTGTGATCATCTGGTGCACATATGTCAGTGATCATCTGCGCACATTTAGCTCACATTTGTCTGTGACCATCTGCCACATCTGTCCGTGATTGTCTGGCACAACTGTCTGTGAACATCTGTCAATGATCATCTGCCACATCTGGTGTACATCTGGCTGTGATCATCTGCCACATCTTTCCCTGATCATCTGGCACATCTGTCTGTGATCATCTGCAACATCTGTCTGTGATCATCTGCCACATCTGTCTGTGATCATCTGCCACATCTGTCCATGATCATCTGGCACATCTGTCTGTGATCATCTGCACACATCTGTCCGTGATCATCTGGTGCACATCTGCCAGTGATCATCTGCGCACATCTGTCCGTGATCACCTGCCACATCTGTCCATGATCATCTGCCACATCTGTCCGTGATCATCTGCCACATCTGTCTGTGAGCATCTGCCGCATCTGACTGTGATCATCTATTCATGATCATATGCCACATCTGTCCATGATCATCTGCCACATCTAATTCCATTGTCCTGGTGCTCCATGGCCTTCAAAAATGTGATAGGTACTCAGGAAATGAAATGTGTAATTTATGCCTTTATAACACCTGACGATGCTACTTGGATGTTGGGCCTCTGTATGTGGCCAGGCTGTGTAAAAGTCTCACACATATGGTATCGCCATACTCAGGAGGAGTAGCAGAATGTACTTTGGGGTGTAATTTTTGCTATGTACATGTGATGTGTTAGAAATAGCTTATAAATTCACAACAAAAATAGGTTTTCATTTTCTTTCCACATTTTCCAAAAACATGTTCAAAAGACTCATTATGCCTCGTAGAATATACACTGGGGTATTTTCTTTCCAAAATTGAGTGATTTTGTGTGCATTTATATTGTCCTTGTGCTCCAGGGCCTTCAGAAGTGTGATAGGTACTCAGGAAGCTAAATGTGTAAATTTTGTTTCTAGAACAACCTGTTAGTGCTCCCTGCATGTTGGGCCTCTGTATGTGGCCAGGCTGGGAAAAAGTCTCACACATGTGGTATTACCTAACTTATATGACAATTTTGTGGGGAAAAAAAATCTTAATTTTCCAAACTATTGTGGGCAAAAAATTGTAACTTAAAAAAACTCACTATGCTTCTTACTAAATGCCTTGGACTGTCATCTTTACAAAAAGGGGCCATTTAGGGGTATTTGCACTGTCCTGACATTTTAGGGCCTCAAGAAATGAGATCAGTACACCAGGATTGATCAATTTTCAATGATACATACAAACCTATTTTCATACACTTATCAGGATTTTCTTTACCAAAGACATGTAGCAGAATACATTCTGGCCTAAATTTATGACAACATTTGATTTTATTGGATTTCCTTAAAAACAAATTAGAAAATAGTGTTTTTTTTTTAAATGTTCTGCTCTTTTTTTCACTTATATCGCAAAAAATAAATAACCCAGTGGTAAATAAATATGACCAAAAGAAAGCTCTATTTGTGTGAACAAAATGGTAACATTTTCATTTGGGTACAGTGTAGCATAACTGAGTAATTGTCATTGAAATTGAGAGAGCATGAAAAGCTGAAAATTGGTCTGGGATGGAAGGGATTGAAAGTGCCCTGTATTGAGGTAGTTAAACTACTGAAAGTTCAATTGGGCATTAAGAGTTTAAGTAAAGCTCCAGTCATACCCTAACTGCTCTTAAATACTCCCTCTTAACACTTAGGTGTCGGGAGCATTTTAAAGAGTAGTTAGTGTTTGACCGAAACTCTACTTTAATTTCTGGGTTAAAATAGAACTGTATTTGCAAAAAGAAAATGCTATCAGGAAGGCTTTTTATTGTGGAAAAGACATACACTGTCTCCTGTAATACATTTTGTTACCTGCCTTCTATCACCTCATAATATAATTTTGGCATAACTTGTTGTCCAAATGAGTTATATCCCATACACATACACAGGGTCCAATCTTCTTGGGCCAGCCATTCAAAAAAGCTAAAGAAGATGAACTCAGAAGACCAAGCAAAGATGTCAGCACCTGTGATTAAGCTCACAGATATCACATCTCTGGAATAGAGGTAAGTTTAGTTCTGCCTTATGTTAAGGGATACGTTCACCTTTAGGAGCATGTTACATGTTACACCCATATGTAGAGTGTAACATGTAACATGCTTCTATACACCCACCTCCCACCGCCAGTGCTCCCCTCTCTTTGATAGCGGGAGGAGGGTCTTCTCCCTGCACCCACTGTCACAATTTGAAAACAGCGTGGCCATTTTGGGCTCCACCTACACAGCTACATCATTCATTCACAGTTTCCTGTGCTGTCAGCAATTGCAGCTGATGGCTTGCAGTTCCAGGTGCAGGTGAGGGCTCTCATAGTTCATTGATTCTTCCTGCCTTTCAATAACTGCTTGCCCGTACGGATCTCTACATTGTTCTCGTGATCTGCTGATCCTGGGTGCAGTGCTTTACAGGCTGCATTGTAATAATAATAAAAGCACAGTTTTTACCTGATGTGCATTTATTATTTTTTTACAAAAGGTGAATTTAGCCTTTAAACACTTAAGGACCGGAAGAATTTGTCCCTTAATAACCAGGCAATTTTTTGCAATATGGCACTGCGTCATTTTAACTGACAATTGCGCGGTCGTGCAACATTTTACCCAAATAAAATTGATGTCTTGTTTTTTCCCACAAATAGAGCTTTCTTTTGGTGGTATTTGATCACCGCTGTGGTTTGTATTGTTTGCACTATAAACAAAAAAAGACTGAAAATTTAAAAAAAAAAAAAAAACAATATTTTTCACTTTTTGCTATAATACATAGCCCCAAATTTAAAAAAAAAAAAATTTTTTCATCAGTTTAGGCAAATATGTATTCTTCATATTTTTGGTAAAAAAAATTGCAATAAGTGTATACTGATGCTACTGGTTTGTGCAAAAGTTATAGCGTCTACAAAATAGGGGATATAGTTATGACATTTTTATTATTATTATTTTTTTACTAGTAATGGCGGTGATCAGCGATTTTTAGTGGGACAGCGACATTGCGGTGGACAGATAGGACATCTTTTTTGGGACCACTGACATTTATACAGCGATTAGAGCTAAAAATAGCCACTGATTACTGTATAAATGTCACTGGCAAGGAAGGGGTTAACACTAGAGGTTCTATCAAGGGGTTAAATGTGTTACCTAGGGAGTGTTTCTAACTGTGGGGGGGATGGGACTGCCTGGAGGAGGAGACCGATCGCTGTTCCTAATCAGTAGGAACAACAGATCTGTCTCTCCTCCCCTGACAGAATGGAGATCTGTCTGTTTACATTGACAGATCTCTGCTCTGTCTCTGTCAGGAGCGATCACCGCCTCCGGCCACGCGCATTGGCTCCGGCGTTGTGCTGCGGGCCCCCTAGAGCTCTTAAAGCAGCTGACGTACCATGACGGTGATTCACCCAGGGGAGCCAACCTGCTGCAGTGCAACTGCGGTGGCTGGTCCTTAAATGGTTAAAGCAGTTGTTAAGCCACTTCCACATCTTCATACCATCCCCTCTGTGTTCTAATCCTGTGTGCCCCTGTGTGAGTGATTTATAAAAAAAAAAAAAGCCCACTATACCTCATTTCACAGCGCTTCTCAGTGATCACATGATCAGCTGGCTTTCTTCTCTCCCCATCTGATAGATGCAGTGGGTGGGGCTGAGATTCCCCCACTGACATCACTCAGGAAAGGAGAAGAGAGAGAGAGAGCCAGCCGATAATGTGATCGCTGAAAAGAGCTGTGAAATGAGGCAGACTTTTTTTCTATAAATCACTCACACAGGGGCACACAGGATTAGAACACAAATGGAATGATATGAAGATGTGAAAGTTATTTGAGCAGCAGGAGTTGAGGGGGCAGGCACTGTCACAAGCTGACAGGCAGAGAGGGGAGGGGGAGAGAGCACAGAGGAGACAGAGAGCAGGCTGCGGATGACAGAGGTACGTACGGATGACTCCAGTAACAGGGCTCAACAGCCCTGATATATCGGAGTCAGGGGAGGGCAGAACCAGGCAGGATCAGCCAGGTATTACAGGTGTTACAGGGAGCCAAATGACACAGCACAAGCACTGTGCTGTAAAAATGCTTTAAAGGAACAGGATCTTTTTTTTTCGGGGGGTTAACAAATGCTTTAAGTGTTATTGAACGGGTGGTGGGAGATCTGCTGTAACTGATATCAAACTAAAAGTCATTCTAATCTTAGGAGTCATGAATTGTGCAGAAGACATTTTTTTAACATAGTTGTTCTCGGTGCAAAATCCCTGCACTATAACTTACCAAAATACATCTCTCAATGCTAAAAACCAATGTAATAATAAAAACTTTACAGAAGTTCTAATACTTTACCACTCTATCCAAAACTGAAAAAGTGTGTACTGGATTTCCACTTTATTGTTATAATGCCTAATTTGTTATGTATTTATTTTAATAAAAACTCTGATAATTTTGATAATGCAATTTGCATGCCAGTTACAAAATAGTTAATCTTATGGATTATTTTTATTTCCTTTTCCAGTGTGCATCCTTCCGCTGAGTTATCTTAATTGCACCAGGGGAAGTAAAGGTGTGGAGTGTCAGAAGAGCTGTGACACACTGGACATGGACTGTGTAAGTAAATATGGCAATGACAGACAAATTACATTCCTGGATTCTTTTTATAAAGAAGATTTTATTATTTGCACCATTGATTAATGTTTTTTGTCAGAAGTATTTATTCCACCTTTCGACTTGCTGATCATAGGTCTTTGGTGTCCATTTGCAACTTGTGATCCTTCCATTTAAAAAACTCATGGCAAAACACAATATTTAGACATAAATATGAAAATGGTCATTCACTTATGCTTGCTTTGTAAATTTGTTTGTATAGCTAAAGCCTATTGCAGACAACTTTTGGCTTTTGCAAATTTAGACAATATGACAGCAATCACACACAATGCTGTTCCATTCAGAAGGTAGAGACTAAAGCCTTGTACACATGGTCAGATTATTGGATGAATTTTAAACAGTTTTTTGTTGGATCCTAGTCGCAAATCGAAAGTGAAGATAGAACTCACAACCAGAAAATTTTCGGACAACAGAATTCAACGTCAGAAGTGACATAATGTGTTGAATTGTTTTGTATGGGTTTTTTCATTTCTAAGCATGCCTAGTCTTGCTCTTCAGATTTTTTTGGGCAGAAAACCATACTAATGAAAGAAAATCGGACGTTGTGGTCACATCAGACAAAAATTTTGGAGCCTTCACATCCAGTTTTTGTCATACGAAAATTCGTAATCGGCAGTCAAAAGCAGCATACTAACGATCAGAAAATCGTCAGATCGTTCATCGGACGAAATTTAACTTTAGACCGTGTGTACGGGCCTTTAAGCCTTGTACACACAGTTCGATTGTTGGCAGGGGATTGTCTGTTGACAGACTGTTATCCTAAAATCTTACCGTTAGTACGCTCCTTTTGACAATTGTTGTCCAATTTTCCGCCAACAAATGTTGGATGACAGGCTAGTAAATTTTCGGTGGACAACGGTTTGACATCAGATTTTCGTATGCTCAGTACACAAATCCGTCACACAAAAGTCAAAAGTACAAACACACATGCTCAGAATAAATTGCTCACCAAACACGAAATTAGCAGAAGGGGCCCAAAGGGTGGCGCTCAAGAACTGAAATTCCTCGTAGTACGTCACTACGTTCGTGTTTGTGGCACGACAATTGTGTACTGTTAGTATGCAAGACAAGATCCTGGCACACGCCCTTTTGACAAAAATCAGACGTTCAGTTGGCTTTAAGCCCAGTTTAGCATGAACTTTCAGTATGTGTGTACTGCTGTCTGCTCAACAGAAACTGGTCTAACGACATCACTTGTGTTGATGCAGGGTACTTTCAGTTTTTTTTTTAATTTCGTTCAATCAACTGGTTGAGCGAAAAAAAAAACATTGCATATAAACCCAGCTTTACCCTCTACTGGTAGGAACAGACTTACAAATTGAAGCTGTCAGTATGAGTTTCTTATGCAGCTCATACCGCAAACAGTGAATCTTCTTAACTGTACTTTATGTGTGCTTATTGATTATTTTTTTCCTGAATAGAGTTTTCCTTTATATAAAGCAAACCAGTGCTAAGAGAAATTTGTATGCTGCCTTTGCTGACCTCTGCTTCTGAAAACGCTTGTAGCCTGGCTGTCATAGAGATACATTTTCCTTTATAAGTAACTAATATGAGCAGGTATGTAGATCAGGAGTTCTGACTTCAGTCTTTCTTCAGTTGTTCCATTCTTGTGCCATTTTAGTGGCACAGAGAGTACTGAAACCAGAAAAGAACGTTAGCAATGGGAGTCCTTATGTTAGTCTGAATCTAAATAGATTATTATTATCATTATTATTATTATATCTTCAGCATATTTATTTTTCTCGATTTAAATAAAATTCTCTTTTGTTCCTCCACAGTACAGCTCCCAGTGCATTTCAGGTTGCGTTTGTCCTAAAGGTTTGGTTTTTGATGGACTAGGAAACTGTATCCCTGAAGAACAATGTTCATGTATCCACAATGAAGCTGCATACAGCCCAGGCACCACCATCTCTGTCGCTTGCAATACTTGGTACAACATTTTAATTTTGTCTATGGAGCATACTGTAATTGCAGCTTTTTCTACTGCCCTGATTAAATGGAATGCTCAATTATTTTTTTGAACAAGTGAGGGTGTGTGGAATGGCAGACTAACATATCCTATCCAAAATTGAATAGTCCTAGAATACAAAAGCTATGTTTCTATAAGAACAACGCATGCGCGAAAAACACAACAGGTAGACAGTATCACTTTATAACAGGAAGTAACTGAGAAAGGACCTTCATGGCAGGATCACCTGATATTATTTTAAGGAAAACTTCAAACTTAGATGCAACATCAGGAATTAGAAAAAAACAACTCTACCCTTGCAGCTGGACCCCCTGCACTGCAGGGGTTAAATGCTCGATATGCGATGGGTTGCCGGAATAAGGCAAAGTACTTACTTTATTTCATATTCCTACAGGCAGTGGGGCTGTCCCAGAGCTAGCCAGTGTGGGGATGGGATAAGAAACCCTGCCTGTTCCTCTACCCTCTGGACATAATGAGCATTTAACCCTAGCTGAGCAGGTGTAGGAGAGAATGGCAAAGCCACTGTCAGGTCAGATTTTTTTCTAATTCCTGTAGTTGGGGTGTACATACTGTATATGTAAAATTACTTTTGGAATTACATTACAATTATTAGGGTTACATATACTTATTAAAAAATAATAATTATAATAAAAAAATCATTAAAAAAAAAATAGCAATCAAATAAGACTTGTCTCAGTAATAAAAAGTCAGCATTGTCCACTACCTTCAGTGAAAAAGTCAACATTTGTATTCATAATATCTAGCAAGGCAAAGTATGACAAAGGTATATCTGGTCAAAAGTTGACGGTACTCTTATCTGCTTCACTTGTTTAGCACCTGCAAGAACAGGAAGTGGCAGTGTACCCATGAACAGTGTCTGGGGAGCTGTTCCGTTTATGGAGATGGCCATCACATATCCTTTGATAACAAACATTTCACCTTTAGTGGAGCCTGTGAATACACATTGGTTCAGGTAAAGATTTTCTGCTTTTTTCTTAATACAGAATGAAAGGGTGTTTGTTATTTCGATAATAATTGTATCTGAACTGCTAACAGTTATTGAATCCTGTTAAAGCATTCCCCTACAACCACCCCAAAGAAACACTGATGCCCTGTACACACAATCGGACATTGATCGGACATTCCGACAACAAAATCCATGGATTTTTTCCAACAGATGTTGGCTCAAACTTGTCTTGCATACACACGGTTGCACAAAGTTGTCGGAAAATCAGATCGCTCTGAACGCGGTGACGTAAAACACGTACATTGGGACTATAAAGGGGCAGTAGCCAATAGCTTTCCTCTCTTAATTTATTCTGAGCATGCGTGGCACTTTGTGCATTGGAATTGTCCACACATGGTCGGAATTTACGCGAACGGATTTTGTTGTCGGAAAATTTTATAGCCTGCTCTCAAACTTTGTGTTCCGATGGAGCCCACACACGGTCGGAATTTCCGAAAACAAGCTCCGATCACACATATTACGTCGGAAAGTCCGACCGTGTGTATAGGGCATAACACTCCATCTTCTGGGGAGCTCTCCTAAGTAAGGGTGACATCACTGGGCTTTCTGCCAGAATCCTGGAAAAGCTGAGGAGCCCAAATCTCCCAAGAAGCTAATCTTACACAGCACTGGAGGATCTTTTCATGAGGTTTGGACTCCTCAGGATCACGAGAGAAGGCCCA
Organism: Aquarana catesbeiana; assembly: GCF_042186555.1. NCBI lineage: Eukaryota > Metazoa > Chordata > Amphibia > Anura > Ranidae > Aquarana > Aquarana catesbeiana. The sequence goes on along the minus strand of NC_133334.1, from coordinate 98,295,403 downwards.
GTGATGCTACCCTCACCTACAGGAAGCGCCAATGTAAGATGAGTATTTTTTACATTTTTCTTCAAATTTTTTTGACAATTTAATAAGCTAATTCATAATATCCTTTAAATTTGTGGTGTTATTTAAATTTGAACAAGAATTTATTCTTTTGAAACCTGGAATCTGATTAGTTGCTATGGGTTTACTGCCCTTAAAGTGAACCTTTAAATAACTTTACAAGTTGGACTGATATTGTGTTATATCTGAGCAAGCATCTTAGTCCACGAATTAGATGCTAATCCTAGATAATATCTGAACAAAAATGGCTCTGTCCTGGGTTAAAAAATTGGAAGAAGACATTGTTAGGGGGGAGTATAGTGATCTCTGCAAGAGGTAATACATATCTTTAAATATTACAATTCCACATTGTATACATCGTATACATTGTATACATGTATTCACAACAAAAATATATCTGTTGCTAAGTCTACCTAAAGAATGTGTCTTTATTGAATGAGGTCAATGATGTCCAATTGCAGATTTTTTTTAATTAATAGAATTATATTGACTGCTATTTATATTAGCTTTCAAGAAAATGCTCTTCTTGTAAAGAGTTTAATCATCAATTATGAAGTGACTATTTCAGTAATAATTTTGAAAATCTTTTTCCCCCTTAAGGATCACTGTGGTGAGGAAGGAGGCCAAAGCTCCTTTAGAGTTATCATGCAGAATGTCCAGTGTGGCTATAATGGCACTATATGTACCAAAAGTATCAAGATATTTTTTGGGGTAAGTACTTGGATTGAAAATGCCAGAGTGCTGGGTGTAATCCTTGACTCTGACCTCTCCTTCAGCCCCCATATCCAATCACTGGCTAAATCCTGCCGGCTAAACCTCTGCAACATCTCCAGAATTCGACTCTTCCTGACTAACGACACCACAAAGCAACTTATTCACTCCTTGGTTACTTCTCACCTCGACTACTGCAACTCTCTCCTTAATGGCCTACCCTTACGCAGGCTATCCCCCCTTCAGTCTATTATGAATGCTGCTGCTAGACTAATACACCTCACTTATCCCCCACAGCTATTACCTTTGGTACCACCACCCCTCCCTTTAGAATGTAAGCTCTATGAGCAGGGCCCTCCTGACCCTTCTGTATTGAACTGTACTGCAATTGTGCTGTCCCCACTCTACATTGTAAAGTGCTGCGTTAACTGTTGGCGCTATATAAATCGTGTATAATAATAATAATAATAATGATTTAAAAAATTTAAGTTTTAAAAAGTCATTAAAGTCAGTAAGTGTAACATTGGACGTATTCATAAATAGAACCAATTATACTGTGACCTGGAAATCCAGATATTTACCAAATGAACGAAGATTTAGATGAGCCCAGTCAACAAAGGGCCTTTAAACCTTTCACTGCTAGATTTGTTTTTTGCTTTTGCACGCATGTTTAAAAAATAATTTTAGGCCTTATGATTAGGTAAATCCCCACACATTATATATTTTATGAAAGCAAACACACTAGAGAATAAAATAGTGGTAGATCCAATTTTTATGTCACAATATTAGCGCATTTATGAAACACAACATTTCAGTAAAAAATACACTAAAGTTAATTTTAAGGCAAAAACACAATATATTACTCAATCTTTTAGTAAAATATCAAAGCTGAGATTCTGCCAAGTAAATAGGTACCCAATATGTCAAAGCTTTAAATTGCGTGAGCCCAAGAAACAACAACAAACTTTAGTACTCAATATTTTAAAAGCCCCTATAGGTCATCAATTTGGAGTTAACAATGAATAATGGGTCTAGAATTATTGCTCTCACTCCACTGTGCATGGCAATATGTAGCATGTGTTTCACAATCAACATTTTTGTGCATAGGTGCCCCTAATGTATGCATTTGTGTTCATACAAATGTGTATGTGGAGGTGTAGGTATCTCAAAAACATTTTGCGGGGGTTTTAAGTGCTTGGATGTCATTTTTTACGTGATATTTTTGGTAACAAGTTCTCTTTAATAAGACATCAGGAGTCTTAAAAACCCCTAATGCCTCACCTGACCTACAATAAACCTAATGAAGCACAGACTGTGCCCCATTCGCTTTCCCAACCATACTATATGGGGAAAGTGACACCAGGACACGAAAGTAACATTTTAAACATCACTTTCAGTTTATTAGTAGGCAGGGGAGATGAGCGAATGGATGTTTGCTGATCTTCCTCCCGTCTACCTTGCGGCACCCACCATGCCCGCCTTGGGTCTGCCAATGGGCTTGCAGAGCCTGGGAAGCATGGTGGGGGCACTAACAGGGGTTTGGGAAAGCTGATAGTCAGCTTGTCAGATTTACATACATCCGCCGGGAGTAAACCCCCTGCCGCCACCGACCTTTGCCATATGGCGGTGTCGGTAAAAGGGTTAAAGTACAACTTTACTTTTTCAGTTTAAATCAGTTAAATGAATTCCAGGTGCATCAAAACAAAAGGTGTGAAAAGTCTTATGCCGCGTACACACGATCAGACTTCTCGTCGGAAAAAGATATGATGGCTTTTCCGACGGGATTCCGCTCAAGTTTGCCTTGCAAACACACGGCCACACAAAAGTTTGCTGAAATTACGACCGTCAAGAACGCAGTGACGTACAACACTATGACGAGCCCAGAAAATGAAGTTCAATGCTTCCGAGCATGCGTCAAATTGTTTCCGAGCATGCGTAGGAATTTTGCGCGTCGGAATTGGCACAGACAATCGCATTTTCGGATAGGAACTTTTTCCGACCGAAAAATTGAGAACTTGCTCTCAATCTTTTGCTGGCTGGAATTCGGCCAGCAAAAGTCTGATGGAGCATACACACGGTCGCATTTTCTGACGGAAAGCTCTCATTGGTCTTTTGAGGGCCGAATTCCGATCGTGTGTACGCGGCATAAGAGAAAATCCAATCTCCTGCCAGCATGCTGCAGAGAAAGACCTTTACTCTTTGTGTGGAAGTAGTGGTCTCTCTGCAGACATTTTATACACCCCTTGCTAAGTCAGTTCCATAGATCTGCATTCACTAAACATCATGCTCCCTGCTGATTGGAGAGCTTTAGACTAGTCTAATGGAAAAAAGATGACAAATTGGATTTGCTGTTTTATAATTAAGCTCCTTAGTTTTGCACTCAAATTTTTTGGGGGGATTATAATGTCCAGGCACCTAGATAGCACCATCCTTATTCACTTGCCATTTTCTAAGTGTATTTAATAACTTGTCTGGTGTGTACATTTCGTTGTGTGTGTCAGGGAGAAGAACTTTACTTTGATGAAGAGAAGATCGAGATCGTAAAGAGAGGTGAAGCGAACAGTATTCAGTATGAATTAATTCGTAAAGGAATGTACCTCATTTTAAAAAGTGTTAATGGACTCTTCATCATTTGGGATACCAAGGCCACCGTCCACGTAAAGCTCAGCTCTGACTTTAAGGTACAACTTTTCATCTTACTTTTGTGCTGTACCACCTGTTTGGCAACACAATAAGCTGAGCTTCTAAATTGGGAGCATGGGACCCTCTGTTTAAGAATCACTCCACTCCATAACAAGTGCCCCCCCCCCCCCCCCCAAATGAAACACCTTTATACCAGTTGTCCCAAGGTTAGTTAGAATCCTTGTCAACTTAAGTGAGAAGGCAGAACGGTGAAAAAGGAGTGGAGACAGGTAAGCATTCAAATTGGAGGGAGGAGGTTATTTAAAAGATAACTGTACTAAAATATAGTTATCCTATAACTGTTTGTCAAAGAACAACTAGAACAGAATAGGAGAAGTCTAATGGGCAGATTTCATAATATGCAGATCGTTTAAAGCGGAACTACACTGTGACCGAGCACCACAAACCAATAGACATGTGCACACTGAAATATTTTGTTGCGGAATTTCGTTTTCGACCGAAAAATAAATTTATTTAGTTACTCCCGAAATTCGTTTTTATTTATTTCGTTTTTCGTTAAAAATTGCATTAAGGTCGAATTTGTCATTGAAGGCTCATGGTGTCTGTTGAATGTTCAAAGAAGATTCGACGGAGCAGCTAAACTGTACGACGCCGTATAGTTTACCTGCACCGTCGAATCTTCTTAGAACTTTCAACAGACACCATAAGCCAAAGTACCTGTATACTTAGTTCTAGCTATTTTACTGCTCCTCCTCTTTAGTTACAATCAGCCAATAACATTCATCATCATCATTATTTTTATTTATCTTTTCTCCCCTATGTTGATTCTTTTCTCCCCTACGTCAAATCTTTTCTCCCCTATGTCGAATCTTTTCTCTCTATGTAGAATAATCTTGGACTAATAGAGTTAAGGTTAGGCACATTCGACCACACGTTTGATGGACGCAGATTGTTATTGTCATCATCATGTCGAATCTCCTATTTATACTGGCAACGAAAACGAAAATAAAGCATTTGTTTATGTCGGATCTTTCGTTTTTCGGATTCTGCACTTTCGTTATCGTTTGTTAAAACGATAACGAAAATACCTGAAATTCGGACGAAAATGCATTCGGACGAAAACGAATGCACATGTCTACAAACCAAAAGCGCTATTCAATTTATTTTTACTATTCAGCACAATTTTCCCCATCCATCCATGTCTCCATGCTTTATTTTGTTGAGAAATTACTTTCAAAAACATCCCCCTAATATCCCTGTGGCCATCTTTAGTAAGGACAGATGATTCATGTAGTCCTTCCTGGAATCCATCCACACTTAGCTCAGGCATAGAGGCAGGAGTGTGTTTAGCTGAGTAAACCCCTCCTGCCCTCCTGAAGACTCCTGGGATGTATGCCATCATTTGCAGAGGAATGAAAACCAAGGAATGTGAAAAACAGTTTCAAACAAGTAAATATTATATATTTTCTTATCTATTTAATAATGCTAGCAGCATAAGGATTCCAAATAGTCAATATTGATTGAGAAAGTGAAGTTCCACTTTAAGGCCCCTTTCACACGATCGGACCGTTCAGGTCCGCCTGTCAGTTATGACGGCGGACCTGAGCGGGCGCTCCATGCTAGTCTATGAAGCGACGGATGTCAGCGATGACATGTCCGCTGACATCCGACCCGGTCCGATCCGCTAAAAGCAGACGGATGCCTCTACGTTCAGATCCGTAGCTGGTGGATCGGATTGGGTGAGATCTGATGAAAACGGACATGCTGTCCGTTTTCGTCCGATCTCTCCATAGAAACCAGGGGCGCTCGACAAGCCCCTCCCCGCCCAGTGAGCAGAGAGGGACCTGTCATCCACTGACTCAGCGGAGATCAAAGGAGAGATCTCCCGCTGAGCCGGCGGACCGAGGCGGACTACGTGGAAGCGGATCCGCCTCGTGAGAATGAGGCCTAAGTTTCTATCCTAGAGAATGCTTCTCATTCCCAGTGGCACTCATAACAACTGCCCAGGTAGCATTACAGAAGTGAAGGTTCCTGTGCCATCTTCTCACCAGGCAGCTGGATTTATTGAGACCATCTTTACACTAGGATGAGAGATTCAATAAAACTTGAGGGCCTTTGCAGGTTTCTGCTTTTTTGCCAGTTTTCTCCGTTTTTTTTTGCCTCTCCCAGTGGACAGCTAGATATGCCTCGGCAACAACAATCTCTTCAGTCCCTTCACAGCTAATTAATATACATTTATGTTTTGTGCATTTAGTAACACATGTAGCTTGTTTGAAACCGTTTACTGAGTCAGATACAGTACCTTGAAAAAATATTCATACCCCTTGAAATTTTCCACATTTTGTCATGTTACAACCAAAAACCTAAATGTATTTTATTAGGAGGTATTCATGGTGCGATTCCCTTTGACATCTGTGCAGAAACCCGTACAAATGGTTCTGAAATCATCCCCGAAATCGGGACTGACTTTTGGGAATGAAATCGTGCAAGTTCAGCTGAACTCGCTTAATTTCATTCCTGCACTCAGTGAGAACCCAGTCTTACTGTGATACCCCAAAATCTAAAATCTAGTGGAACCAATTGTAAATAGAGTCCACCTGTGTGTGATTTAATCTCCGTTCTGTGAAGCCCTCAGAGGTTTGTTAGAGAACCTTAGTAGGGATGGTCCCGATGTTTGAATTGAACAAAAGTTTGACTCAAACATCGGGTGTTCGTTTGTTCGAGGATTGAACCAAACATTTGGGGCGTTCGCGGCAAATTCGAGCGCCGCGGAGCTCTATAATGCACTGCAAGATCACAGTACAAAGCATGACTTGCATGCTTTGGCCAATCACAGCGCAATCTTCTTTGGCCAATCATGGCTCAGGGGGCTAAGTCCATGCCCCACGCTATATAAGGCTGCTTACATGGCGGCCGTATGTAGTGTGATAACGTGGAGATTGAGAGAACTTGCGCCAGATTAGGCAGTTAAGTTAGTGGCATTCAGGCAGTTTTATATATATATATATATATATATATATATATATATATATATATACAGTTTGGGCAGTGTATTTATATATATATATATATATATATATATATATATATATATATATATATATATATATATATATATACAGTATAAATATATATATACAGTTCGGGCAGTGTATATATATATATATATATATATATATAAATACACAGTGCACGCAGTGTAATATATATATATATCATGAAGCGGAAGGCTTTCTCCCAGGGGCCATCCGATATTTGTCCATTTCTGAAATCACCCTATAGGGACCATACCACCTGTCTAGGTACAGGATTTTTTGTGGTGTAGCCATTAAGGCATCTTGGCTTTGTTGCTCTAGTACCTTCCATTTTGGCTACCGGTCCTGGATTATCCCTTATGGCATTGTCTCGCCCCTGTTTGGGAACTATTTGGTTATTATCCTTGATCTACGTATGTTAGCAGATTTGGCTGTTTCCAATTATCTGTATACAGACCACTGGAATTAGCCCCCCCTGGACTATACCTTTGAATACCCATGCTATCTGGATACTTATGTACGAGGCTTATTCCCCTGCAAGACAGTGAGATCCTTTTTCTTCCTTGCTATCTATGAAACCTTGAATGTGTCCTGAAGGAGCCTAACGGTGATACGTGTTGACGTAGGGCTCACTGTATACTTTGTATCATTATATATGATTTTTAACTTTTGATGGCTCTATTCATGTTATGTATTTTTTCAATAAACATTGTTATTTTTCCATACCTCGCTATTGTTTCTTAAGCCTTTAAAGTCCAACCTAGGGATACTTAGCAAGTATCCCTTTTCTTTTTTGCTCCCCTCTAATTTACAGATGTGGCTATGTGAGTGCTCTCTTTCTTACTTAATAAAATTGTATATTCTGTCTGCCATAATTTTCGTCAAAATGTTTAAGTCATTATTATTGAGGGCGATAATTAGCAGTACAGCTAGGGTCCTTGCCTGGATTAGGGATCACTGTGATAAAAGCAGAGGTGAATGCCTTATCAAGTTGTGCTCCTGCGCGAAGTTGGTTAAAAACAAGGGCCAAATAGGGGGACAGTGAGGAGGAGAATTGTTTTTAATACGGGACTCAGAAGCCATCAGGGCCGCGGACTAAGTTATTTTTAAGATCTTTAATGACTTGTGAAACTTCGTCTGCTGAGATTGGTGACTCTAAGCTATCACTGTGTTGGTCCCTGATCTTGGGGATATTCAGTGAACCAAGAAAGGAGTCAATCAAGCTGGGTGAGGATTCCTTCCCTTTCCTGCTGTACAGGGTTCGGTAGAAGTCATGAAAAACTTCCATGATTTTCTGAGGGTTTTGTGAGAGGGAGCCATTGTGTAATTTTATTTTAGGTAAGGTATGAGGTCTTATTTTAGAGGTTAACCTATTCGCTAGCAGAGAGCCCATCCTTTTTGGTGGTAAAACCGATCCCCCTCCCAAAGCAAACTTTTTTCCGCTATGGCAGTGAGAGCCAGGTTTAAGGCTGTGTGCGCCGCCTCTAGTCTTTCTGCAGAGTCGGAAGAAGGTTTATGTTTTGTTGTTTGCTTAAAAATGAGAATTCCTTCTCCAACCTGTCAATGTCTACTTTGCAGGCTTTACGTAGTCTAGAGGTCAATTGGATCAGTTTTCCCCTAATGGAGGCTTTGTTTGCAGCCCATAAAGAGATTGGGAAAATGTTATTGACATCATTCAATAGAAAATATTCCTTGATGTCTTTTTTTCGATTTCACAGACATAGGTAGGGTTGCTAAGGATTGAGGCGTTTAGTCTCCAATTGTACCCCTGCCATTGTGCTGTTGGTCTGTTTATTATTAGGAGGAGGAAGGAGTGGTCCGACAAGGCAGAGTCTTTTATGATGGATTTAGTCACCATATGATTCGACAGTATATAAGAAGTGATTAAAATCCCATGCCTTCGGGTTAATTTCTCTCCAGATATCAACCAAACCCTGATGGTAAATTTGTCTAGCAAGAATTAAGGCTCTGCCTGGTGGGATGGATACGGTCCCTGCCCGGAGGGCGGGTTTTATCTGTCCCTGCGTCAGTAGTATGCCACAAAATATTAGAGTCTCCTCCATAGATGACCAGGCCTTCGATCAGTGGGTCTAGAGTATGAAAGAGGGTCTTAAAGAATTTAGATTTACCCCTATTTGGCACGTAGTACGAGACAAGGGAGTAGTGCTGGTTGTCAATGAGACCTTTCATGAGTAGAAATCTACCATCTGGGTCTTTAAATTCGGAAACAAACGAGAACTGAGATTTGCGGGAGAAAAACAAGCCTACTCCTTTAGTTTTATTATCAGAATTTGATAGGTAGAACCTGGGAAATTTAGAGTGAATGAAGGAGGGCGTATTCGATTTTGGGAAGTGTGTTTCTTGAAGAAACAATATGTCTATTTTTTGCTTATGGTAATACTGGAAGATTTTCCGGCGTTTAATGGGAGAGTTATTTCCCTGCACATTGTGTGAAGCAATGCACAGGGCAGATCTAGGAGAGGTAAGGTCAGCCATGGAGCATCCTAGGAAGTAATGCCAATGATCCCCAATCACCTACCGTCCGCCTGGTGGATGGCCCAGAGTCCAGGAGTGCGAATAAGTCTATCCGTAATGCCTTCCAGGATCCTGCAGAGGTGCAAGATCACACGCTTCACTGAAACAAAAGTAGAATTAGTAAAGGGCAGAAAAGAGTTCACCAACCTCAGTGATAGTCACTGTCAGTCTGTTGGCGCTTGGTGACAGTGGTGGAACTGGAGACTGCCATTGTCACATTCATGTCAGGCAAGCTTCCTATCACCATCAAAGGGGCAGCTTACCACTGGCCTACCTCTGTTGTTTCATCAGATAATCAGGAACAGGTCCTCAGCTTTGACAGTTTGTGACCCATTCACTCAAACCGTGTTGCACATTACAAGTGAATAAGTGTAAAAGTGTCCTGGCTTTGCATTCAATATCGTTTTCTATATCTGCTTGCTTCATAATATAGAGAAAGGTATGTGGCATCTGTGGAAACTACGATGGAAATGCAAATAATGATTTCACTACAAGGAGTCATTCTGTGGTAGAGAACTTGATGGAATTCTATAACAGCTGGAAAATAGACCCAAAATGCCCAGATGTGCACCATGTCAAGAATCCTTGCTCCATCAACCCATATAGGAAAGCCTGGGCAACAAAGCAATGTGCTATTATTACCAGCCACGTCTTTCAACCTTGTCACTCTCAGGTAAATTACTTTTTATTTTTATAATCCTTTGGTACTTAATTGTGTTTAATCGTGCTCCCAAATATTATAAGCTAATAGCAGTAAGCGGTACAGAAATAAGCAGTACAGAAATCACTGCTAGTAAAGCTTGCAACTTAGGTGATTACAGTGTATTCAGAGTGTATTCTTAAAGGTCTATCTATCTATCTGTCTTTCTATCATTTATTTTTCAATATTATACCAATTTAGAGTTAAATGTTACCTTTGTCTCCCGAAAGTATTCAGAAGGGGCAGCTTCATTACTCGTCTCCCAGATTCCATTTTGTGCTATAGCATCAGTGAGTAATATGCCATGAAAGGAAGTGGTCAGTGGGTGACCCTTACCCCCTTACCTCCTCTCAAACCTACATCTCCTCAGAGTTTTCCAGTTTTGAATTTGTATCTGCAACAAAGATTTTATTAATCATATTTTATTAATGAACAGATAAAAGGCATGTAACCCTTAAGATATCTGATTTAGAAAGATATGGGTACTATTGCAGTTCATACAATTTTTCATATTCGTATTTCATCTAAAGATTGAAAAGACAATATGACGTGTGCACCTTAAATTGCCATTACTGACCTTTGGTGCTAAACTACAATCCCAGCCTTTTGTTATACTTTTGGTGCTGGGAAGCAAAACAATGTTATTTCCATAATGTTTATTGTAGTAGGGCTTTTTTTTCTCAGGAAATAGGTGCAGAAACTCCTACACAACCCCCTCAAAAGACCCCCCCCCACACACACTCTCCAAACCGCATCAAATAGTGGGTGTGGTCAAATGTCACTAACAGTGGGAGGGTCTTAGAGGAGCGCATTACATACAGAGTGCAGGTTTCAGGAAGGAGGGGTTATAAACAGAGTGCAGTGTTTGGGGGTGTGCTGCATACAGAGTGCAGAGTTTAGCCTTCTTCCACAGTTGCTTACCTCTGCATCCCCCATACACATCTAACTTTCACCCCTTTTCAGCTCTGACCTCTGCATGCAATACCCCCCAATTCTCTGTCCCCCATCTTCTCCCCATCTCCTTAAAAGCTCCACCATCTTCCACACCTTACTTTTGTTTCTGTATTAGGCTGAAGCACCCAGTCGGCTTTAGTACCTCCCCACACAGTGTAGTTGGCTCCACCTTTCTAACTTGTGGAGAGATCATTCAGTGGGGGTGTAGGCATCTGCACTGCACCCCGAGCACCTGAAACTCCCTTGACCCCACCCTGCATTCAGTGGGGGCCACTCAGATGGTCAGATCTCTGGGAGCCATTGGGAGACAAGCTGTCACTTGTAAACACAGAAGCCTAGGCTTCTGTGTTTACAAGTGATAGTGATGAGCGAGGAGAGGGCCTGAGCAAGAGGTGGTGGAACTGAGTTCCACCAATTTCCAGCTGGAAAAAAAACCCTGGTAGGTGGCATCTAAGAGAAATCTCAACAAATGTCATACTGCACCTACAGGGCACCGCCTGAGATTGCCTGCTTTCCCAGTGATAGCAATAGTTTGATAAATGCAAGATTATAAAACCAATGGGCTTTATTTACTAAAGGCAAATCCACTTTGCACTACAAGCGCATTGCAAGTGCACATGGAAGTGCAGTCACTGTAGATTTGAGGGGAAGATCTAAAGTGAGGGGAAGATCTGCTGATTTTATCATCCAATCATTTGCAAGCGAAAAAGCTGTTTTTTATTTTCCTTGCATGTCCCCCTCAGATCTACAACGACTGCACTTCCAACTGCACTTTCAGTGCACTTGTAGTGCAAAGTGGAATTGCCTTTAGTAAATAACCCCCAATGTCCTTAATATTTAAAAAAAATGTATATTTATTTATATAAAAAATATAAATTATTAAAAATATGCAGCAGCTGTTCTTTTTAAAGTGCTGCTTTATTCATTGACATACCTCAATAAACTAAGGCAGGCCATAAATGATGCAATTTTCTTTCCTTCCACTGCAGGTGAAAGGAAAGAAAATTGCTTTATTTTCCCATCTACACAGTCAGTGTTGATAGGGGAATCTCTCCTGCCTTACTTTCCCCGTCTTCACTGCCGGCAGAACACAATGATCACTGCTAGCAGCTATAGGATGGATCGACTTCAGTACAAGCAACCTGCCTATAGATGGATCAGATCTTGGCTTGTTCTTGCTGAACTGGCCGAGATTTGATCCATCTTTGGCCAGCTTTAGTATGTCAAGTATGGTCCAGGTAGTAGATAGTAACTATCTACAGGTAGCTTAAAGCGGCAGTAAACCACATAAAAAACAAAAAAAAAATTTTAAATGGGCCCCTAGGCAGTTTAAGTCATAATGTGCTAGTATGCATTGCATACTGGCACATTATGACAAACTTACTGTACCTGAAAACAAAGCCCTCCAGCGGTGTGCCGTCACTGCTAAAGGCGCTTCCATCCTTACCCGGTCTTCTTTCCGGCTTCAGCGATATTAATGGCCGAGTTGGCGATGATGTCACTCCTGTGCATGGGAGTCGCTGTTTATGTCATGGCTCTGAAGGATATGCCGTGAAGTCGCCAGCTCCACCTAAAGTAAATATCTCCTAAATGGTGAACGTTTAGGAAATATTTACTGTACCTATAGGTAAGCCTTATTATAGGTTTACCTATAGATAAAAATCATACATGGGAGTTTACTCCCACTTTAAGTCTTCCAAAAGAAGCTGAATCCAATGCAATTTTATTTCAGGTATATGCAATACAGAGGCTGTTTCTCAGTCTTATAAAGTGTAAGAAAACAAAAACATTCCTAAAACTGGTCTCTGAAAAGAACTAACACTGACTGAGGGAACATGAAAGAAATAGGAAGGGTCTAGCAAGGACTAGGGATGAGCCGAACGACCCCCTGTTCGGTTCGCACCAGAACATGCGAACAGGAAAAAAGTTCGTTCGAACACGCGAACACCATTAAAGTCTATGGGACACGAACATGAATAATCAAAAGTGCTAATTTTAAAGGCTAATATGCAAGTTATTGTCATAAAAAGTGTTTGGGGACCTGGGTCCTGCCCCAGGGGACATGGATCAATGCAAAAAAAAGTTTTAAAAATGGCCGTTTTTTCAGGAGCAGTGATTTTAATAATGCTTAAAGTCAAACAATAAAAGTGTAATATCCCTTTAAATTTCGTACCTGGGGGGTGTCTATAGTATGCCTGTAAAGGGGCGCATGTTTCCTGTGTTTAGAACAGTCTGACAGCAAAATGACATTTTGAAGGAAAAAACTCATTTAAAACTACCCGCGGCTATTGCATTGCCGACAATACACATAGAAGTTCATTGATAAAAACGGCATGGGAATTCCCCAAAGGGGAACCCCGAACCAAAATAAAAAAAAAAAATGACGTGGGAGTCCCCCTAAATTCCATACCAGGCCCTTCAGGTCTGGTATGGATATTAAGGGGAACCCCGGCCAAAATAAAAAAAAAAAAAATGACGTGGGGTTCCCCCTAAGGGTCTGGTATGGATTTTAAGGGGAACCCCGCGCCAAAAAAAAAAAAAAAAAACGGCGTGGGGTCCCCCCAAAAATCCATACCAGACCCTTATCCGAGCACGCAACCTGGCAGGCCGCAGGAAAAGAGGGGGGGACGAGAGTGCGGCCCCCCCCCTCCTGAACCGTACCAGGCCACATGCCCTCAACATTGGGAGGGTGCTTTGGGGTAGCCCCCCAAAACACCTTGTCCCCATGTTGATGAGGACAAGGGCCTCATCCCCACAACCCTGGCCGGTGGTTGTGGGGGTCTGCGGGCGGGGGGCTTATCGAAATCTGGAAGCCCCCTTTAACAAGGGGACCCCCAGATTCCGACCCCCCCCTGTGTGAAATGGTAAGGGGGTACAAAAGTACCCCTACCATTTCACTAAAAAACTGTCAAAAATGTTAAAAATGACAAGAGACAGTTTTTGACAATTCCTTTATTTAAATACTTCTTCTTTCTTCTATCTTCCTTCATCTTCTGGTTCTTCTGGCTCTTCTGGTTCTTCCTCCGGCATTCTCGTCCAGCATCTCCTCCGCGGCGTCTTCTATCTTCTTCTCCTCGGGCCGCTCCGCACCCATGGCATGGGGGGGAGGCTCCCGCTCTTCTCTTCATCTTCTTCATCTTCTTCTCTTCTTCTTTTCTTCTCTTCTTCTCTTCTTCTCTTCTTCATTTTCTTCTCCGGGCCGCTCCGCAACCCATGCTGGCATGGAGGGAGGCTCCCGCTGTGTGACGGCGCTCCTCGTCTGACAGTTCTTAAATAACGGGGGGCAGGGCCACCCGGTGACCCCGCCCCCCTCTGACGCATGGGACATGACGGGACTTCCCTGTGGCATTCCCCGTGACGTCACAGGGAAGTCCCGTCAAGTCACCGTGCGTCAGAGGGGGGCGGGGTCACCGGGTGGCCCCGCCCCCCGTTATTTAAGAACTGTCAGACGAGGAGCGCCGTCACACAGCGGGAGCCTCCCTCCATGCCAGCATAGGTGCGGAGCGGCCCAGGGAAGAAAATGAAGAAGAGAAGAAAAGAAGAAGAGAAGAAGATGAAGAAGAAGAGAAGAGCGGGAGCCTCCCCCCAAGCCATGGGTGCGGAGCAGGCCGAGGAGAAGAAGATAGAAGACGCCGCGGAGGAGATGCTGGACGAGAACGCCGGAGGAAGAACCAGAAGAGCCAGAAGAACCAGAAGAACCAGAAGATGAAGGAAGATAGAAGAAAGAAGAAGTATTTAAATAAAGGAATTGTCAAAAACTGTCTCTTGTCATTTTTAACATTTTTGACAGTTTTTTAGTGAAATGGTAGGGGTACTTTTGTACCCCCTTACCATTTCACACAGGGGGGGGGCCGGGATCTGGGGGTCCCCTTGTTAAAGGGGGCTTCCAGATTCCGATAAGCCCCCCGCCCGCAGACCCCCACAACCACCGGCCAGGGTTGTGGGGATGAGGCCCTTGTCATCCCTCATCAACATGGGGACAAGGTGTTTTGGGGGGCTACTCCAAAGCACCCTCCCAATGTTGAGGGCATGTGGCCTGGTACGGTTCAGGAGGGGGGGGCCGCACTCTCATCCCCCCCTCTTTTCCTGCAGCCTGCCAGGTTGCGTGCTCGGATAAGGGTCTGGTATGGATTTTTGGCGGGACCCCACGCCGTTTTTTTTTTTTTTTTTGGCGCGGGGTTCCCCTTAAAATCCATACCAGACCCTTCAGGTCTGGTATGGAATTTAGGGGGAACCCCACGTCATTTTTTTTTTTTAATTTTGGCCGGGGTTCCCCTTAATATCCATACCAGACCTGAAGGGCCTGGTATGGAATTTAGGGGGACTCCCACGTCATTTTTTTTTTTTAATTTTGGTTCGGGGTTCCCCTTTGGGGAATTCCCATGCCGTTTTTATCAATGAACTTCTATGTGTATTGTCGGCAATGCATTAATAGCCGCGGGTAGTTTTAAATGAGTTTTTTCCTTCAAAATGTCATTTTGCTGTCAGACTGTTCTAAACACAGGAAACATGCTCCCCTTTACAGGCATACTATAGACACCCCCCAGGTACGAAATTTAAAGGGATATTACACTTTTATTGTTTGACTTTAAGCATTATTAAAGTCACTGCTCCTGAAAACACGGCCGTTTTTAAAACTTTTTTTTGCATTGATCCATGTCCCCTGGGGCAGGACCTGGGTCCCCAAACACTTTTTATGACAATAACTTGCATATTAGCCTTTAAAATTAGCACTTTTGATTTCTCCCATAGACTTTTAAAGGGTGTTCCGCGGCATTCGAATTTGCTGCGAACACCCCAAATTGTTCGCTGTTCGGCAAACTTGCGAACAGCCAATGTTCGAGTCGAACATGAGTTCGACTCGAACTCGAAGCTCATCCCTAGCAAGGACTGAACTAACTAGCGCTGAACAGGAAGGGGGGACAGAGAGAGATACCAAATCACATATGTTGTGTAAGTTGTAGTGGCTCGAAAACACAGCTACGAGGGGGTGCTAATAAGTATTGAGCCTTACAAAGAAAAAATGAGCTAGGAAGCTGTAACTGCCATACTATACTACATATTTCCCCAAGAAGTCAATGCACTTGCGACATCTGTCCTGCAGCTTCTTAAAGCAGAGTTCCACCCAACAATGGAACTTTGGCTGTCCGGATTCCTCCCCCTTCCAGTGTCACATTTGGCACTTTTCAGGGGGGAAGGGGGAGCAGATACCTGTCTAATACAGGCATTTGCTCTCACTTCTGGTGAAAGATTGCTGCAGTATCTGCGGCGATCTACGCCATGTCTGGCCCCTCCTCTGTCCCCCCCGCTGTCTTCTGGGAGACACACAGGTCCCAGAAGACAGCAGAGACCACCCAGAATGCGCAGCGCAATTTACGCATGCAGAATAGGGAACTAGGATGTGAAGCCGCAAGGCTTCACTTCCTGATTTCCTTATTGAAGATGCCGGCTCCTTCACCCGGGATCCGAGGAACAGGTTGGCTTCAGGTAAGGCCATCGCGGGTGCCCTGGACAGGTAAGTGTCCTTATTTTAAAAGTCAGCAGCTGCAGAATTTGTAGCTGCTGACTTTTAATTATTTTTTCCAGGGGAACTCCGCTTTAAGCCCTTTAAATAAGATTCTTCCGACTTCTGGTGTACCCACTTATTTGCAGCATTAGTTGCCTCCAGAATACTCCCAAATAATTGTCCTTTTAGGTGTTTTTTGAGATTGGGGAACAGATGATAGTCAGAAGGAGCCAGGTTGGGTGAATAGGGTGGATGGGGCATCACTTGAAAGCCTAAGGAGGTCAGTTTTGCCGTTGTTTCACCTACAGTGTGTGAAGAGGCGTTGTCATGCAACCTTTGGAGAGACTCAACTTCGTCAATAAAGCACAGTAATATGTTGCATTGATGGTTGAACCCTTTTGGAGGTAGTTCACCAGCAGAACTCCCTTCTTATCCCAAAAAACAGTTGACATTTGCTTCTGCACTGACCCTAGCACAATGAACTTCTTTGACCTGGGGGAACCACTGTGCCTCCATTCCTTAGACTGGAAATCTGACTCTTTTCTTGCAAAAGGTTCCAAAACAGCCACGGATTTCTCCACAAGTTTCCCCTTTTGTTCGGTTGTCAAAAGTTTTGGTATCCACTTTGCCGCAAGCTTTCTCAATTCCTTGCAGGATGCCTGAGGCATGGATTCCATGGATGACAGAGGCTCTAATAGGCTTCAAAACAGGGTGGGCCTGGGGCGCAGAGCACTGTGAAACATGCCCACCCAGGTATGTTACAATAGCAAATGAATATTCGCTATTGTAACACTGATCCTCCTCCTGGCCAATCAGGAATCGGGTCTTGAGGCTGAAAGGACAGGTGATCCTATTGCACGCCTAGGAGGAGGGGAGGGGATGCATGGCAGAAGCCGCTGTAATGGAGGAGAGGACATAAGAGCTGCTGTCCACTGCCCGCCACCTGCCACCTAGATGGGGTAAGTGCCAGGCCAACAGTGAGCAAGTGGGTGAGCGGGGGGGGGGCATGGTGGGTGGGATGGTCGTTTGCCGCCCCACCCAAAAAAAAAAAAAAAAGAACACCAGCCACCACTGCATTTCATCATGGATCTGCACCTTTCCCTTGGAGAATCAGGAACTTAATTATGGCCCTATGCTCTTCCACATTGAATTTTTGTGGAGGTGCTGCCATGTTCACTGTGGACCTGAAAAAGAAACGTACGAAAGAAAGATACGTTAAAATCATAGGTAGTTGATTTTTGCATCATTGAATATAGACAAATTGGCCAGTATACCCTGCAGTTTACAGCTTCCTAGCTCAATTTTTTTCTGGGTAAGGCTCAATACTTATCAGGACCCCTCGTACATGTCAACATAAATCAGAACAAATTAGATACAGTTCAATGCATTACCAAATACATTGTAGCTGGGACTGAACACCAGCAGTATGAGCAAAAATCTTGATGTCATTGATCTTTCAGGAGCGGAAAAGGACATTTAATTGTTTTCAGCTGTGAAAAACTATTCCAGGAGAGGTCTGCTAAGGCTCCATGTACACGGGGCACTGATGCAAAGTCTTCTGAAGAAATTTTTTTGACACCTTGAAACCGCCGTTTAAAACGCCCATTTAGCTGCGTTTGCATGCCGCGTTTAGCCACATTTAGCCGCGTTTAACTGCGTTTGCGTCTAGAAGCGTTTATTAAGATTACCTAATTTAAGACCCTCCCCAAGCTCAAAAAATATTGTTAGTTAACTATTTCAGCCATTTTGACCAGACTGAGTAGCAGCAGCAAAGAGAGCAGTTGTCTACTTGTATTTGCCTCTATTTCTGTGCTTTTTTTTGCAATGGATCCAATAATGAGCATATGTGAGGAAATTCCCCTGACATTGCTCTTTATGAGGTTAGAACGTCACCTGCCACAAGTTGTGGATTGTCCACTTGCCACGTCACTTGCCACGTCACCTGCCACAATTGCAGATTGTCATTTGCCACGTCACCTGCCACAAGTTGTGGATTGTCCACTTGCGACGTCACCTGCCACAAGATGCGGATTGTCCACTTGCCATGTCACCTGCCACAAGTTGCGGATTGTCCACCTGCCATGTCACCTGCCACAAGGTGCGGATTGTTATTTGCCATGTCACCTGTCACAAGTTGTGGATTGTCCACTTGCCACGTCACCTGCCACAAGTTGTGGATTGTCCACTTGCCACGTCACCTGCCACAAGGTGCGGATTGTTATTTGCCATGTCACCTGCCACAAGTTGTGGATTGTCCACTTGCCATGTCAGCTGCCACAAGTTGTGGATTGTCCACTTGCCATGTCACCTGCCACAAGTTGTGGATTGTCCACTTGCCATGTCACCTGCCACAAGTTGTGGATTGTCATTTGCCATGTCACCTGCCACAAGTTGTGGATTGTCCACTTACCACATCACCTGCCACAAGTTGCGGATTGTCCATTTTTCACATCACCTGCCACAAGTTGCGGATTGTCCACTTGCCACGTCACTTGCCACAAGTTGCGGATTGTCATTTGCCACATCACCTGCCACAAGTTGTGGATTGTCTGCTTGCCACGTCACCTGCCACAACTTGTGGATTGTTCACTTGCCACGTCACTTGCCACAAGTTGTGGAGTGTCCACTTGCCACGTCACCTGCCACAACTTGTGGATTGTTCACTTGCCACGTCACTTGCCACGTCACCTGCCACAAGTTGCAGATTGTCATTTGCCACGTCACCTGCCACAAGTTGTAGATTGTCCACTTGCCATGTCACCTGCCACAAGTTGCAGATTGTCCACTTGCCACGTCACCTGCCACAAGTTGTGGATTGTCATTTGCCACGTCACCTGCCACAAGCTGCGGATTGTCCACTTGCCATGTCACCTCCCAAAAGTTGTGGACTGTCCACTTGCCACGTCACCTGCCACAAGTTGTGGATTGTCATTTGCCACGTCACCTGCCACAAGTTGTGGATTGTCCACTTGCCACGTCACCTGCCACAAGTTGTGGCTTGTTCAAATCTAACAACATATGGGTCAAATTCCAATTGTACTTCGGATAACAGCAATGCTAGTGCTGTATTGGATTGGTTTAACAGCATCCCGTGTACATGGTACCTAAACAGCAATTGATTGTTCTGCTAACCATGGTTTCTAAACTACCTTAACATGTTCATCTATTACCCTTCATTTCACTTGGCCTATAATAAGCATTCTACCTATAGACTTCCATAGCTTTTTTTAAGCACGCTGGTATAAGAATAAGAAGAATAACAGGAAAACAGGAGAATAAGAAGAACATGCTGTAGAACAATCAGGGTCAGGCAGAGCACAAAGGTGCTCCTTTTGCATTATACAGATAATAGGATCTTACAATAAAGAAAAATCATATTCTACCTGTGTATTTCTACACCTAGGTGGACCCTACCATTTATTATGACTCTTGCATCAGTGACTCATGTTCTTGTGTTTCTGGTGGAGATTGTGAATGCTTCTGTACTGCGGTTGCAGCGTATGCTCAGGCCTGTAGTGAGAATGGAGTGTGCATAAGATGGAGAACGCCAACTATATGTCGTAAGTATCACCATATAGTTCTGTATATTACATTTATTGATAGGTGTGGATGAAGGCTGATCCCAACTGTTCATTCAAAAAGTGGTATAAAAGGTCATTCAAAGCCATCCCAAATCAGCAACATGTTATGCGCAGAACATAGTTAACTATGTTCAGTTTCCATAGTGCTTCTGAAAATAATTCCTAACCCATAATTTTTCATTGCTTTTGTATCTTATTTCATATTTATGGTAAAGAGCCATGGGTACATATTAGGTTTCAGCATTGGGTGCATGATGCTGGATATCATGCAACCCAGAAGAGAAGCATTGCAGCAAAGTCTATGGAGAACAGCGTCATAGAGTAGGTGATTATGGGTCCACTCACACTTGCAAATGCACCCTGTGTGGGACCAGCTGTGAGAACCTCAGCAGGGGTTCCTCTAATTAGCTGCAAGTAGGCAGCCCCATTGAAAGCAACAGGAGGTTGCCAGCTCTTGCAGCTATTCCTGCCAATCACATCTCTCAAGTAGCAATCACATGTCAGTGATCATTCCTGAACCTAGACAGTCTGCATGTGATCACTGGATGAGTGATTACTTGCGAGTAGGTGCCATTAGCTACGAGAGCCAGCAGCCTCCCATTGCCTTTAATGGGGCTGCCTACTCTCAGCTAATCATGGACAGCCCAACTGAGGTCCTCATCAGATCACACACAAGGTACATGCGCAAGTGAAGTACATAGCAGGTGAAGCTGTTTTTTTAAATTTTTGGAACTGACCCTTTTTTTGCCCCAAAAAATAAAAAAAACCTGAAATCGTTTCCAGTTGCGGATCGCTCTGTTCCAGGCCAGATCTCAAAATTTCCCAGTATTATCTAGAGATAACTTGCAGATTGTTGTCGTTTACAAAATATCATTCAAATTGTGATAGTTATAAGCCTTTATTATTGTTCAAATGTGCTTCTATGAAAAAAGTGTGTTACCATATGGTACCTATAGGTGGAGTCAGTTGCTTAATTTCTGCACACCATTGTTCCTATGAAAAATAATTCAACTGGGTTGATTTAGTAAAGGAGTAGCACATGTTCATTTTGAAGATTGAATTTTCACTTTGTAAGGGAATTATTCCTTTGCTTAGTGAATGTAGTGAAAACTCACTTTGCAAAGAATACCCAACAATGTGCAAGGAAAAACAAAAAAAAAAAAACAAAAGTATTTTTGCTTGCACTTAATTGGATAGTGAAAGTCAGAAGAGTTTCACCTAATTCACTTAGCAAAAGGAAAAGTCCCTTGCAAAGTGAAAATTCACTTTGCTAAGTAAATAAACTATTTGCTATTAGTAAATCAAACCCACCGCGTTGCAGCTTTCTTGCATATTTAAAGTGTATATAAACTCCAATAATAAACTTCTCCTATTTGCTCCTTTTTGGTCATTTAATATGACATTGAAGATTTTTTGCTATCTGTTCAAGTTCAAGTGCATAAATACCTGTTGATCATTTTAGAAATTATCTGATGTCCTGTGTCCTGTGCACACTTCCTGTATTAACTCGAGAAGGGTAATTAGCCCTATTTTGCATTAAACAACAATTAGTCTATGTTGCAGAGATTCGGAGAGTGGGAGGGATTTAGTAGTTTAGCAAAAGACAACTGGATAGGGATGACATCAGTCCAAAAAATGTTCTTGTTGAATTCAGAAGGGAGGCATCACCATAGGGTGGTGCTGTGAATGCAAGACAGAAAAATAGGCGCCACGTCCTTAACTGAAGGTAAATCGGGAAAGTGAACTCTAGATGGACTTTTTAGGCACCACAATATACACAAGCAATGACAAACAAAGTGCAATTTAAAATTCCTAGCATTATATGCTAGAGAAGCTACCACATATGCATCACCACAACCACCCTTAGGCCAAACTGTAACTCAACATAAAACTTATATAGATAAATTCATTGATGTCAAAAATGGGCCTGGTGTAGGTTGATGTTAGGGGTAGAAGAGCTCAATGCTCAACGCTCTACATGTTTTGCGCTTACGCGCTTCTTCAGGGGCTTCAAGTAGGTACTATAGAAAATAATCACATGGCCCAAGTAGTCCTGAAGTAATAATAAGACGTAGGCCTGGGAATATTGCATTCGCAGCAGTGGTCAACAATGTAATAAGATGAGAAATGGGTGGCAGCAGGGAGAATGGGGGAGGCGGGGCGGAAATATTGTGAATTAGGAGAGAGTATATAGGTATCATATGGGGTCCATCAGGAACCCCAGGTACTTATAAAGTGACCTCCACCCCAACAAATCTCACTAGACCTGCTACTCACTCTGGCACACAATGGAAGCCAGTAGGGATGAGCCCCGGTGTTCGCCCGTTTGCCGAATTTAGAACATTATGGGGCATTCGCTGGAAATTTGAGCGTCCGTGTAATGCCCCATAATGCACTGCAAGATCTCGCAGTGCATTGACGCCTGCTGATTTGCCAAAGCATGCACCTGACCTGCATGCTTTGGCCAATAACAGCGCACTCTGCTGTGAGAGCCATGATTGGCCAAAGGCATGGTGCCTTTGGCCAATCATGGCTCAGGGAGCTAAGTCCATGCCACACACTATGTAAGGCTGCTTACATAGCGGCCGTACATACTGTAATGAATGAGAGCAGCAAAATGGCATTTCTAAAGGAAAAAATGTAATTTAAAACTTCTCGTGGCTGTAATGTTTTGCCAGATCCCGGCAATATAAAAATTATTGAAAAAAATGGCATAAGTCCCCCACCAGGCCAATCCCAGGCCCTTTGGGTCTGGTATGGATATTAAGGGGAACCCTGTGCCAAAAAAAATGGCGTGGGGGCCCTCCTAAAATCCTTACCAGGTCCTTCAGGTTTGGTATGGATTTGAAGGGGAACACCACGCCAAAATGTAAAAAAAATGGCGTGGGGTTCACCCCAAAATCCATACCAGATGCTTATCCCAGGAAGCAACCTGGCAGGCCGCAGGAAAAGGGGGGGATGAGAGAGAGCGCCCCCTCCTGAACTATACCAGGCCACATGCCCTCAACATGGGGAGACGTGTTTTTATCATCCCCTCCCCTACTCATTCACCAAAAAAAGTGTCAAAAAATTAAAAATGACAGGAGACAGTTTTGGACAATTCCTTTATTTAAAAAAAAAAAAAAGTGTCCCACGCTCATCCATTTTCAATCACAGCGCCGACGACCGAAAAAGCAAAAATACAAAGAAGGAAAAATTCCGCCTCCATGGGAGGCGTCCCTGGGACTGCAGCCTTTTCGCGATGACAGCTGTTATATAGCTGAAGGTGGGGCCAACCAGTGACGTAAACGGATGACCCTGCCCCCTCTGACATCACGCGACATGATATGATGTCAGAAGAGGGCGGGGTCACCCGGTTACATCACCGGGTGACCCCACCCTCAGCTATATAACAGCTGCAGTCATGGAGACACCTCCCATGGAGGTGGAGTCTTTCCGTTTTTTTGGGGGGGGTCCGTTGTGGTCACACTATAGAAGGATATGCTTTGTTCATATTTTATGTCTGAGGTTTACAACCACTTTTAAGTTTTCAAGATAAATAATCGCTCATATTTAAGCTCCATGCACACTGAGCTTAAAAAAAAGTCTGTTCTCTTGACAGTAAAAAACGCTCATATAGAGCATTTTTTGTACAAAGCTTAGACGAGTTTAGGAGAGGTTTGCGTTTTTTCTGCTAGTAAGCTTCAATCAGAAGCGCGAACCAGAAGGTTTTTTTTTTCCTGCCTCTAAACGTTGAGCTCAAAATATGCCTGTAATACTCCTAATGTGCATGGACACATAGGATAACATTGAGCTGGTTCTACAGGCAGAACACAAAACTCCTGTAGAAGCAATGGTTTTTAAGCCAGTGTGCACGGAGCCTAAAAATTAAAATCATGTTGAGTATTTTTTTTTCTGCTTATTTATGGTTATATGCTTACAGTTAAAAATAATAAACCTTACCCGTACTTGTAATCCCTAGCTATGTTCTGTGATTACTACAATGATGCTGGAGAATGTGCATGGCACTACAAACCTTGTGGTGACAAGTGTATGAAGACCTGCAGGAACCCCAAAGGAGAGTGCCTTTATGAACTGTCAGGTCTTGAAGGTAAGTCAGTAAAATCAGTTCAAGGAAGACATGTTACATGTTTTTATTCTTTAGAAAACATGTTTCAGAAATTCTGAACCACATGGGCAGCAACACATAGAACAAAGTCTTCTTTCCTACAGCCCCCATCAAGGGTAGTACTGCTGCGTACAATCTGGAGCAGAATGAAGGAACAAGCTTGTAAAACTAATCAACTTAAAGGGGTTGTAAAGGTTGTTTTTTTTTTTTTTAATAACAAACATGTTACACTTACCTCCTCTGTGCAACTGTCCCCAACTGTCCCTGATTTCGAGGGTCTGTGCCTGTTTTGGAACAAAGACCATCTGTCCCTCTTTCCTCCTCATTGGTCCCTCATTTTGGTATGATCTATATCGGGGGTCAGCAACCAGTAGATCGTATCCAGATGGCTGGTAGATTGTGGTCTGGGCTTGCTAACCCGCTATTCCAGAGCATCAAACAGAGTGCAATGCAGAGAGAATACTTGTAAAGTTGGTGCTGTAGTAGGAAGCAAGAGCCGCATAAGCCAATGCCTCCTCTGTAGTACCGTCTCCTGTCCCATGCAGAGTGATACCAACTGCACTCCACCTCTTATCCCGGCTAGCGGTCTCCAGAGTGATGCCAGCAGCAGGAAAGATCTTCAGGTCAGTGTGAAGCAATACACTGGGCATAATAGTATAGGGCTGCTTTCACACTGATGTGCTGCAGTTTATTCACACTACAGGTGCAGTGCAGCTTTCCTGCAGGTTTATTGCGCTTAGCGATATATTTCTATTATTTCCTGTGGGTTTGGTGCACTTTCTGAATGCAGGAGTTTTGATGTGCTTTCAGAAAGTGCACCACATCTGCAGGATACAATAGAAGTCTATGGCACAGCTCAGTTAACCCTGGAAAGTTGCAGATGCACTGTGCTGCACCCCAGGTGCAGGTAAACTGCAGCACATCAGGGTGAAAGCAGCCTTATAGGGGGCTCAGAACAGTAATGCCCCATACACACGGTCGGACTTTGTTCGGACATTCCGACAACAAAATCCTAGGATTTTTTCCGACGGATGTTGGCTCAAACTTGTCTTGCATACACACGGTCACACAAAGTTGTCGGAAAATCCGATCGTTCTGAACGCGGTGACGTAAAACATGTATGTTGGGACTATAAACGGGGCAGTGGCCAATAGCTTTCATCTCTTTATTTATTCTGAGCATGCGTGGCACTTTGTCCGTCGGATTTGTGTACACATGATCGGAATTTCCGACAATGGATTTTGTTGTCGGAAAATTTTATATCCTGCTCTCAAACTTTGTGTGTCGGAAAATCCGATGGAAAATGTGTGATGAAGCCTACACATGGTCGGAATTTCCGACAACAAGGTCCTGTCACACATTTTCCGTCGGAAAATCCGACCGTGTGTACGGGACATAAGAGTTCATTTACATTTTCAGCTTGGGGGTGGAAAAACCTCATAGTTAAGACGTGTTTTTATCATCCCCTCCCCAACTGCACCTCCTTTATCTGTAGTGGCCTGGGCATACCTCCCAACTTTTAAACTTCAGAATGAGAGACACTTGACAGAGGAAGTGTCACTACGCACGCTGCGGCAAAAATGGATGTGACCAAATGAATTAGAGCGGGAGAGGCTTATGGGGGGTGGTTAAACAAAACCCGGGCTTCCTATTTTGATTGCTCTGCCACAAGCAAGAGTTTCACAAACACAAACCCCAGCACAATCATTTAAAAAAATAAAAAATAAAAAGATTCCATTACAAATGGTTTTGCACACACTGTGGAAGAGTGTGTTACACAAAGTGTGGAAGGATTCAGGAGTGCATTACGTACAGAGCGTATGGTTCAGGAGTGCATTACGTACAGAGCGTAAGGTTTAGGAGTGCATTACTTACAGAGCGTATGGTTCAGGAGTGCATTATGTACAGAGCGTAAGGTTTAGGAGTGCATTACTTACAGAGCGTATGGTTCAGGAGTGCATTATGTACAGAGCGTAAGGTTTAGGAGTGCATTACGTACAGAGCGTAAGGTTCAGGCGTGCATTACTTACAGAGTGTAAGGTTCAGGAGTGCGTTGTGTACATACAGTCCCGTGTTATCCTATGCATACAGGAACTTCTAATTTCCCTGTAACTCAGGCTATGCTGGCAGTTATAGTCCCCCTGACATTATGGTCATGCTGGCAGTTATAGTTCCCCTGACATTATGGTCATGCTGGCAGTTATAGTCCCCCTGACATTATGGTCATGCTGGCAGTTATAGTCCCCCTGACATTATGGTCATGCTGGCAGTTTTAGTCCCCCTGTCATGGTCATGCTGGAAGTTTTAGTCCCCCTGTCATGGTCATGCTGGCAGTTGTAGCCACTCACCCTCTGCAGCTCCTTCTCGATCTCCCCAACCTTGGTGATGATGGGCCCCCTCACAGCATACTGCACCGCCGCCAGCACCTGGGGTTCAGAGACTGCAGAGTGAGGATCTGGCTCCACACCGCGGGGGCCTCTGGACCGTCACCAAACCACTCTTGGCCCTCCTGGGGGCCCCGACATCCATCCTCTTCAGCAAGCCGAGCAACACCAACCTCACAGTACCCTCGTGTCACCAGGTGACCGCTGCTCTTTGGTGGGCGGAGTCAGAAGGAGGGGCAGGGTGCCACTCTGTGATATTCGGATAAGGGAGATGGAGCAGGGTTTCCCTCTGTGGTGGGTGGGATCAGGGAGGGGCAGGGTGGCACTCTGTGGTGGGCGGAGTTAAAAGGACGTTCAGGGTGCCGCTCTGTGATGATCGGAGAAGGGAGGAGGAGCAGAGTTCCCCTCTGTGGTGGGCAAGGTCAGGGAGGAGCAGGGTGCCGCTCTGTGATGATCGGAGAAGGGAGGAGGAGCAGGGTTCCCCTCTGTGGTGGGCAAGGTCAGGGAGGAGCAGGGTGCCGCTCTGTGATGATCGGAGAAGGGAGGAGGAGCAGGGTTCCCCTCTGTGGTGGGTGGGGTTAGGTATGGGCAGGGTGCCGCTCTGTGATGATCGGTGAAGGGAGGAGGAGCAGGGTTCCCCTCTGTGGTGGGCAGGGTCAGTGAGGGGCAGGGTGCCACTCTGTGATGATTAGAGAAGAGAGGAGGAGCAGAGTTCCCTGTGGTGGGTGGGGTCAGGGGGGGCGGGACACCTGGTTGGCTCGCCCATCTCTGACAACAGAGGCAAAATCTGACAGCTACACTTTGTCTTATTGAAGTCGGTGGTACCCCAGCTGGCTTTCCCACCAATCCCTGGCTGTGCTAGATGTACTATACGCTGCTGCAGGTCCTGCTCTTCTGTTACGGTGTTACCATAAAATGGAGTAATGTGGGAATGCGGGACAAAAGCCCTGTACTCCGGGACTGCGGGACAAAGGTTAAAATGCGGGAAAGTCCTGCCCAATCCGGGACTATTGGGTGTTATGGCCAGGGGTGTACACATGTGGCAGCTGCAGCAAGAGTTCTATCCCCTGTCATGGTTGGTGGGTGTAGCAGCTGCCAAACATGACCCATTCAAGTGAATGAGGCCACTCTGCAAGTGCCCTGCGACCTTGTGCAGTACAGCAAACAAGGGGTTTAAGCAGGCAGTGTTGCGTTTCCTTCTCACCGCCTGCTTTAACCCCTTGGACCCCGCACTAGGTGACAGGTGGTGAAGAGGCTATATGTTGCCTCACCTCCTGATTTAAACCCACGATTGCTATGCAATTCATGTGATTGCGACACGGAAGTGCGGCAATTAGACACGCTGCCCATGATCTTTGACTTCTCCCATGTAGTTCTGGTAGATCTCCACCTCTTTAAGGTTGCCTATCCCTGACCTATAAAGTTGTATATAAAATGCACTATTTATCTTTCAAAAAGTGTTTCCCAGTGCTGAAACTTTCATTCAAATTCTAAATTGCTGTTAATAAATTTGTACATTTTAAAAGCCTCTATAAAGGAATAGTAATGATAAAAAAAGCACATGTGGGTTTAACACATTTTTTCTGTATAGTTCACCTTTAAGGGGGCGTGGCCAGGGGTGTGTCCTATGCCTACATACTTTTGCTAATAGGTGTCCCTCATTCCCATCTGAAAAGGTTGGGAGGTATGCATTTACAGACATGATTTCCACTTTTTGGGCTTCCCTTTGTATCTTATAGGTTTTATACATAGGATGGCTTTCCAGAAAAAAAAATAAACATTTGCAGCTTATGGTGACTGATTTTGAAATTGTTCCATTGTATAAAATGTATGTAAAATGTATTTTCCTTTTGTTCTAAATGCTCTGTAGGCTGTTATCCCAGCTGCCCTGCATCTTCACCATATTTAGATGAAGATAATATGAAGTGTGTGTCTCAGTGTGGCTGTAATGATGAAAATGGCAACTTTTATAACTATGGAGAAAATGTTCCAACTAAAGAAAACTGTCATTCATGGTAAGATCTGAAAATTGGAATTGTGTGTTTGTGTAATTCAGCATCCAAGGTGTCCATGGTTAGTAGATGATTCACAAACACAAACACAAACACACTTTCTTATATCCGTTCAACACAGAGCTGACTGGAGTCTATAATGAACTCTCAACAGAATCAAACGAAAGAGGTGCTATAGCAATACCACCTTGCAGTGGCGGCTGGTTCAAATTTCTTTTTTTGGGGGGAGCGCAAACAAACCCCTCCAGGCAGGTCTGCACTCACCACGGTCATGGCTTCCCTAGGCGGCAGTGGCGGCTGCTGCTTAAGATTTTTGGGGGGGGCAGCAAACAAACCTCGCGGGAGATGGACAGCGGTGATTAGTGCCCTCCCCCCGCGGGAGACGGACGGAGACGATATCAAAAGACCTGCGTAGGTAATGGAACTTTATAAAGAAAATGATGCTTACGTGTATTTCTCTTTTTTGGCACATTTTTTTGTGTGACAGCATCTAACAGCCCATTCACATGAATGGTATGCCCTACGTGCCTTTTCAGGTGATAAGCTTTACAAATTTTTTTACAGTGTGTTTTGGCGCATTTGTCTCTTGTTTTCTAATGAATGTGAGCACGATGTAGATTTTCCGTGTTTTCCACACGTTCCCAGAATGATGTCTTAACGGCACTCCAAACGTGGCTAAGAAATGTGCGTTTTGTTGCCAAGACCTTTCGGTATCTAAATCCCACGAAGGTCACCACCCAAAAAGGTGCAGAGCTTTTTTTGGCACATCTGTTGTATGCTGTCACATGAAAAACGCACCAAGAAGAGCACGTTAGTGTGACATACAGGTGTGATAGAGCCCTTACTGCTTTGTGTATGTTTGGGTATGACAAACAATAATATTTAATGCCTTGTGACTTTTATCGCTCCAAAATCACAAATACCCCAATGATGAAAGGGTTAATCACCTGTCACACTTTGTGAAGCAGACATAGAGATCAGATGGATGGCCAGGAGTTGATGGAATGTCACAGCAGAATATGAATCCTCCTGCTGAGTGATAATGATGATGATATACACACAGCCAGTGGGGGGGACACTGATGGTCGGGATATGAATACATTATTACACTCCTATAGTACACAGCACGCTCGCAGTGTTGTCAGTAAAGCCCAGTATTAGAATATATGTCACAGCTCCGGAAGTTTTACTACTCGGTAACACAAGACTAACATTTTTCTTTCTACAGAAGCCCCCCTCCCCTGAGTGCCCCCTATTGACGGGCCACCACTGCCACCTTGAAATGCCAAAAATATGACATGCTATATTAATACGGCCCCAAATTATAGTCTAAATGTTGTACAATTTACAATCCCACTATTTGTACTTACAGCACATTCTTTATGGGTTGTATAAATCGCCAACCTATGCTGTGACAACTCTCTCTCCCTTGTACCTTCTAGTGCTGTTTTTCCATATAATGCCCTTGTTTTCTGTGCTAACCCTGTTTGGCTTTTATCTGATAGTCTTTGGGGTTGATTTACTAAAGGCAAATAGGCTTTTCTTTTTTCAAGGGAATTTGCACTATGCATGGGAATTATCCCCAGAGCTTAGGGAATGTGGCGAATAATTTTCAAACAATACGCAATTATGTGCAAGGAAAAAAAAAGCAGTTTTTTAGCTTGAACAGGATTGGATGATGAAGGTCAGCAGGGCTTCACCTCATTCACTAAGGTTTGGGAAAAATTCCCTTGCAAAGTGCAACATCCCTTGCAAAATGAACAGTCTATTTGCTTTTAGTATGTCAACCCTATTGTCTCTGCTTGCCAAGTATTCCCTTACACCTAAGCCAAACAGCTCAAGCTTTAGGCAAAGTATTTGGATTGTGATGCACCATGCCATAATGACTGGACTGCATTGCTGGACTCTTCAATCTGCTTAATTTCAGTTGCCAAAAAACAGGTCTTCAGCTGGATAAAATATGTTTTCCTTTTTTTTTAGTGAGTGTTCAACAAAAGGTATATCATGCCAGTATGATGTCTCAGGTATGCAAACTGTTAGATATCTGTGTTAATATCAATGCTTGTGTAGTTAGTAAGGCCTTTCATGACCAGAAGGTGTTGATGTGTAGATGTTCAGGCCAAATTTACCAGCACCAGTACTTGTCAGTTAACTTAAAGAGGATTTTCGTGTGGTTTTTTTTTTTTTTTTTTATTAAATGTCAACAAAACAAATACTGTAGTTGCTGACTTTTAAAAAAAAGAGACCCTTACCTGTCCAGGGATCCAGTGCTGTCCTAACCTGGGATTGTTTTTTGCTGGTCTTTGGGTCCCTGGTGCCACTAGGCTTATTGTGGGAAGCTTGCTGTGACTCCCTGCGGCTTCACAGGCGGATTCCAGCTGCACATGTGCAAGCTGCGCTGTGATCTGTGAATATTCCCGCAGCCTCCTTGGCCCTATGACGTGTTCCAGAAGGTTGCACCCGGGGGGAGATTGGGTTTGGGAGAGGAGGAATGAATTAGGCTGAGGGTAGCAGTGTTGAAGGCTTTCATTTCTATCAGTGAAGCCCCTGGTCTGCTCGTGATAATTAATCAGAACCGACATAATGATCACATGTAAAGCAGAAGATCTCTGCTGCAACCTTCAGTCTAGCAGTGATAAGTGTGCACACAGTTATTTAGATTCTACTGCATAGTGGTCACATGAGCAGGAACCACTTTGATTGATACCCTGCCATCAGTGAGGACACTGACTGTCAACGTCAGTCAAGGTTGAGAGCCAGCAGTTGCAGGAAGTGTGAGCTGCTGGCTCTCAAAGGGGAGAATGTTTATTTAAAAAAAAGAGTAAAAAATTGGTGCTAGTTCACAATATACAAGCCTGCAGCTGACACAATGCCTCAACACTGGGCACACCAGATAATGTATAACAAAGTGCAGCACATAAAGAATATAGATATATGGATATTGATATATTTCACAACTGAATACCATGCTCAGTGCACCTGCGCGCCGCTATCTACGGCACATGCACCATAGACAGCGGTGCCTGTCTTTTTGCAAATATCTCCTAAACCGTGTAGGTTTAGGAGATATTTCTTGGACCTACAGGTCCAGCCTTAATTTAGGCTTGCCTGTAGGTCAAAGTGGTCTGTAAGGGTTTACAACCACTTTAACCCTCTGCAGCTAGAAGGGAACCAAAACAGCAGGGATGGTGTTGTGCAAAATAACAAAAGATTCCTCTTAATCCAGCACTGGGGGGTGATGGCTACAAAAGATTTGAGGCATACCTCAGAAAAGTCATAAAAATGTCTATGCCACAGTTTGTGATAAAAGGATTTATTATAAAATTAAAGTCAAAGGATTCCAAGAATGGAAAGGTTTAAAATATGGTTGACAATCAATGTTAACCACTTGCCGACCGCCTACCGCAGATATACTGCGGCAGGTTGACTCTATTGCACGAAACGATGTACCTGTACGTTATTTCGTGCAATACAGAGGGGGAGCCAAACAGTGGGTCCGGCGAAACCGATGTCTGCCGACCACCCACGATCAGTCCCCAGAGAGCCAGAATGGCGATCTGTCTATGTAAACAAGGCAGATCGCCGTTCTGACAGGGAAGAAGATAGAGATCTTGTGTCCCTGCTAAGCGGGAATACCGATCTCTGTCTTCATCCAGTCAGACCATCCCCCACACAGTTAGCAAGCACCCCATAGGGACACACTTAATCCTTTGATCGCCCCTGATGTTAACTCCTTCCCTGCCAGTGTCAGTACAGTAACAGTGCATATTTTTAGCACTGATCACTGTAATAATGTCAATGTAAATATGTAGCAAAATACCTAAATTGATTTAGAATCTAGATTTTTTTTTTTTTTTTTATTGAATGTGTTTTATAGCAGAAAGTAAAAAATATTGTTTTTTTTTCAAAATTGTCGCTCTTTTTTTGTTTATAGCGCAAAAAATTAAAACCGCAGAGGCAATCAAATACCACCAAAAGAAAGCTCTCTTTGTGGGAAAAAAGGACATCGATTTTATTTGGGCACAGCTTTGCATGACCACGCAATTGTCAAAGTAACGCAGTGCCGTATCGCTGTATCGCAAAAAATGGCCTGGTCATGAAGGGGGGTAAACCTTCCAGGGCTGAAGTGGTTAAATCTGGGTGAGATTTTGAATATCAATCTCACCCAGGTCAAGCAAACACAGAGACTGCAAATTAGACTCTGAGCTGAGCATACAACTGCTTTTATCTAAGGATTGCTAGATTGCAAGAGTGGTCATGAAAAAGAGAGAGAGCTTTAACCACTTGACCTCTGGAAGTTCCCCCACCCTTCATGACCAGGCCATTTGTTTTGTGATACGGCACTGCATTATTTGAATGCAGTGCCGTGCGTCGTGTGACGCTGTACCCAACTAAAATTTATGTTGTTTTTTTCTCACAAATACAAAGGGTTAACTGTGTGCCTAGCTAGTGCTTGTGTACTGTGAGGGGAGGTGCTTTGCAGGAACAAAGGATCAATGCCTTACCCACTGAAAGAATGGCAATCTGCCTTGTTTACATAGGCAAACTGCTGTTCTGCCTGTGTAACAAACAATCTGCGGGTGCCAGCGGACATTGAGTCTGTGGTACCCACTGATCGGCTCCTGTTGCGCACCCCACCTACCCGTTAGTGCTGGATCATGTACTAAGTGTGTGATCCAGTGCAATAGAGCCGCCTTGCCATCGTATGTGTAAGTTATACCTTCGGCAAGCAGTTGAAAAGTCAAATTTTCTGAGTTTAGAAGGGCGATTTATTGTAACTAAAAAAATAAAATGAGAACAAATGTTGTTATCTTATAGAGGCTCTTTAGAATGCTTGTTACTTTGTTCCACAAGCCTACATTTAAGCTTGTGTAGCAAGTGGGGCTTCCTATTGTTAAAGGGGGGCTTTCAGATTCCTCTAATCCATGAGCACACAGACCCCCAAAACTACTGGGCCAGGGTTGTAAGGAAAAGGCATTTGTCCTCAACATGGTGACAAGGTGCCTTTGCCAGGGCTGTCCCTGCCAGATCCCTAACAACCAGGAGCCCAGAGCATAAAACTGTGTAATAATACCATTGCTAAATATTTGACTTCCAGCAGCAGCTGGACATTTGTTTGGCTGTTTGCTGAACCTCTTGAATAAGGTACAGATTTCCATAAACTTTTTACACAGCGCAGAGGTCTCCCTCATTTTTTTCCTCCTCTGGTCGAATGTTTTTAGCCTACAGTGTTAGGCTATTTTCTCTATTGGTCAAATGTTCTTTAACTCTTCTGCTAGATTCTTCTTAAAGATATTTTCTTAAGGATAGAATGTTAGGAAATGTTTAATTCACTCTGCGAAAGGAAACAAATAGATATTGACATTTCACACAAACAGCAGGTAAAATAAGTATTGAACACATCATTATTTTTCTAGGTAAATGTACTTCTAAAGGTGTTATTTACATTTTCACCACATGTCGGTAACAACCCATGCAACCTATACATACATAGACCCCAAAACAAATAAGTTCAGAAATTAAGTTATGTTTAATAAAATGGAATGACACAGAGAAAAAGTATTGAACATGCTAACTGAAATGTATTTAATACTTGTTACAAAATCCTTTGTTGGTAATGACAGCTTTAAGACACCTCTTGTATAGAAAAAACTAGGCGCATGCATTGCACAGGTGTGATTTCAGCCCATTCTTCCACACAAACAGTCTTCAAATCTTGAAGGTTCTGTGGGCCCTTTTCTATGAACTCTAATCTTTCGTTCTTTCCATAGATTTTCAATTGGATAAGTCAGGTGATTGTCTGGGCCATTCTAGCAGCTTTATTTACTTTCTTTGAATCCAATTGAGAATTTCCTTAGATTTGTGTTTGGGATCATTGTCTTGCTGAAATGTCCACCCTTGTTTCATTTTCATTATCCTGGGAGATGACAGCAGATTTTTATCAAAAAGGTCTCGGTACATTTTTCCAGTCATCTTTCCTTAAATGAAATTAAGCTTGCCAGTACCTTATGCTGAAAAACAGCCCTGCACCATGATGTTCCCACCTCCAAACTTCAGTGTGGATTGTGTTTTTGGGGTGATGTGCAATGCCATTTGATCTCCAACCATGGTGTATATTAAGGCATCCAAAGAATTCAATTTTGGTCTCATCTGACCACACTATAATCTCCTAGTTTTTCACAGACTTATCTAAATGTTGTACAGCAAACTTTAGCAGAACTTCAACATTCTTTTTCTTCAGTGATGGAGTCTTGCATGGTGAGCATTTATACAGGCCATGGCGGTTGAATGCATTACTAATTGTATTCTTTAAAAAAATTGTACCTGCTAATTCCTGGTTTTTCTGAAGCTCTTCACAAGTTGTCCTTGGCTCTTGGACAATTCTTCTGATAATTCTTTTGACTCCTCTGTCAGAAATCTTGCAAGGAACATCTGGTCGTGGCCGGTATAGGGTGAAATGATGTTCTTTCCACTTCCAGAATATGGCCCCAACATTGCTCACTGGAACATTCGGAAGTTTAGAAATCCTTCTGTAACCAATGCCATCAGTATGTTTTGTAACAATAAGGTTGCAAAGGTCTTGAGACAACTGTTTGCTTTTACCCATCATTAGATATTTCTTGTGTGACGTGACACCTTGGTAATGAGACACCTTTTTATAGGCCATCAGTTAAGACTGAACCAGCTGATAATAATTTGCACTGACAGGGGGAGGGATTGCTTTATAATTACTGATAGATTTCAGCTGGTGTCTTGACTCTCCCTTTTTGCATCTCCCTTTCTTCATGTGTTCAATACTTTTTCCCTGTGTCATTTTATTACACATAACTTCTGGACGTATTTGTGTTGGTTTCTTTGTATGTATGGATTGCATGGGTTGTTACTGACATTTGGTGAAAATGTTGTGTCAATAGCACCTTTAGAAATATATTTATCTATAAAATACTGATGTGTTCAATACATATTTTACCCACTGTATTACAAACATGACGGATATTATTTGTGACTTTTCCCCAAATGCTGAGACATTTGCAAAGCAAATTTTTTTCTGAATAGACTTCTAAGTATTATGAACGTGCAGTACTGCAGTCATTTATCTATGTAATAAGTAATAGATTAAGTGGAATTACTACATTAATATTAAAAAAAAAATCTGAAAAGGCTAATAGAAGTAGCATGAGAGGTTACGTTTCAATTTTTTTTTCTCACTCAGCTTGTCGCTGTGAACATGAAGGAAAAATGTATCATATCTCAGAAAACATTTCAAGCTTCAGTGATAAAGATGGAAGCTGCAAGCAAATGAAGTGTGATGTCAATGGAACCATTGTCACTCTCAGTAATTTATGCTCTACTACAGGCAAATCAGCAGGACTGGATGAGCCAAATACAACAAAACCTCCATGTAGTCCTCAGTGTCGCTGGACACAATGGTATAATGAGACCAATCTTTTAGAAAACGAAAAAAGTGATAGTGAAAATTATGATACAATCACAACCAATAGAAAATTAATCTGCAAAGATGAATTCTATGCTCACAAGATAGAATGTAGACTTGCAGATTCTAGCAGTGATCTGCCCAATTCAATGCAGAGACTACATTCCATTTGTAATGTAATAAATAGATCAGAATGTATTGACAGTATCCAGGATGGGCCCATGAAATCATGCAGAAATTTAGAAATGCGCTTTTTGTGCTGTGATGATTTCTCACTTTGTTTGGCTGATTTTCCAACTACAAAATCTACTTCATTTTTATCAACTAAAGTAACAAGCGGACCTGGAAAACAAACACCTGTAAAATCAACAGGAATATCTAATTTCCCATCATTATCTACAGTTCCTACTCCACGTTCTAAAATTACTTTCAGTACATCCACTACTACACAAACTGTCTTCTCCAATCCTACATTTACTTCTGTCACAACTACTACAGCTTCTTCTCCATCAAAATCAACATTAGAATCTACAGCAGCAAATACCTCAACCACCTCAAGTGTAATACAACCTACCCTTTATGTCCCCCCTGAGACAACAAGCAGTCACACTGAGAGTTCTGTTTCTACAACCACAATGCCAACTAGTACTTTTTTTTCTCCAACAACTCCACTATCTTCCACAACTACAGCTACTTCTCCATCAAAATCAACATCAGAATCTACAGCAGCAAATCCCTCATCCACCTCAAGTGTAACACAATCTACATTTTATGTCCCACCTGAGACAACAAGCAGACAGTCTGAGAGTTCTATTTCTTCAACCAAAATACCAACTAGTTTTATTTCTCCAACAACTAAAATTTCTCCCACTGCAACCTCTGTTAAACAACCAATCTCATCTACAACTACATTTTTTATATCAACATCCAAACCAAGCACCCATTCCAGCCCTGTACCTGCTTCAACCAAACCTACAACATCTATAGGTTCAACCACAACTCATTGCTATTATTGTTTCTGGACAAAGTGGTATAATGAAAATTATCCAACATCAAAGACAGAATCAGGAGATCAAGAAAGCTATGAGATAGTGAAATCTAAAGGATACTCAGAGTGCAGGGATAAATCGCATGTTCAGGATATTCAGTGTGAAGCTAGTTCATACCCTGAAATGGCCTTTAAAGATTTAAAACAAAATGCTACATGCAGTATTAAATCAGGCTTGATATGCAGGAATAAGGATAATTTGGGACCATTTAACACGTGCCTTGATTACAAAGTAAGATTCTACTGTTGTGAAAAACAGAATTGCCCTTCTTCCACAACTACTACAGCTACTTCTCCATCAAAATCAACATCAGAGTCTACAACAGCAATTCCCTCATCCACCTCAAGTGTAACACAGTCTACCCCCTATGTCTACACTGAGACAATAAGCATAGGCTCTAAGAATTCTGTTTCTACGACCACAATACCAACTAGCGTGTCTTTTTCTCCAACAACTAAAATTTCTCCCACCGCAACCTCTGTTAAACTAACTACCTCCTCTACAACTACTGCTTTTGTATCATCAACCACACCAAACACCCCATCCAATCTTCCAACTGTTCCAACTAAACCTACAACATCCAGTCCTTCACCAACATCTACAGGTCCAACCACAACTTCTTGCTATTATTGTTTTTGGACAAAGTGGCATAATGAAAATTATCCAACATCAAAGGCTGAATCAGGAGATCAAGAAAGCTATGAGATAGTGAAATCTAAAGGATACTCAGAGTGCAGGGATAAATCGCATGTTCAGGATATTCAGTGTGAAGCTAGTTCATACCCTGGAATGGCCTTTAAAGATTTAAAACAAAATGCTACATGCAGTGTTAAATCAGGCTTGATATGCAGGAATAAGGATAATCTGGGACCATTTAACACGTGCCTTGATTACAAAGTAAGATTCTACTGTTGTGAAAAACAGAATTGCCCTTCTTCCACAACTACTACAGCTACTTCTCCATCAAAATCAACATCAGAGTCTACAACAGCAATTCCCTCATCCACCTCAAGTGTAACACAGTCTACCCCCTATGTCTCCACTGAGACAACAAGCATAGGCTCTAAGAATTCTGTTTCTACGACCACAATACCAACTAGCGTGTCTTTTTCTCCAACAACTAAAATTCCTCCCACCGCAACCTCTGTTAAACTAACTACCTCCTCTACAACTACTGCTTTTGTATCATCAACCACACCAAACACCCCATTCAGTCTTCCAACTGTTCCAACTAAACCTACAACATCCAGTCCTTCACCAACATCTACAGGTCCAACCACAACTTCTTGCTATTATTGTTTTTGGACAAAGTGGTATAATGAAAATTATCCAACATCAAAGGCTGAATCAGGAGATCAAGAAAGCTATGAGATAGTGAAATCTAAAGGATACTCAGAGTGTAGGGATAAATCGCATGTTCAGGATATTCAGTGTGAAGCTAGTTCATACCCTGAAATGGCCTTTAAAGATTTAAAACAAAATGCTACATGCAGTGTTAAATCAGGCTTGATATGCAGGAATAAGGATAATTTGGGACCATTTAACACGTGCCTTGATTACAAAGTAAGATTCTACTGTTGTGAAAAACAGAATTGCCCTTCTTCCACAACTACTACAGCTACTTCTCCATCAAAATCAACATCAGAGTCTACAACAGCAATTCCCTCATCCACCTCAAGTGTAACACAGTCTACCCCCTATGTCTACACTGAGACAATAAGCATAGGCTCTAAGAATTCTGTTTCTACGACCACAATACCAACTAGCGTGTCTTTTTCTCCAACAACTAAAATTTCTCCCACCGCAACCTCTGTTAAACTAACTACCTCCTCTACAACTACTGCTTTTGTATCATCAACCACACCAAACACCCCATCCAATCTTCCAACTGTTCCAACTAAACCTACAACATCCAGTCCTTCACCAACATCTACAGGTCCAACCACAACTTCTTGCTATTATTGTTTTTGGACAAAGTGGCATAATGAAAATTATCCAACATCGAAGGCAGAATCAGGAGATCAAGAAAACTATGAGATAGTGAAATCTAAAGGATACTCAGAGTGCAGGGATAAATCGCATGTTCAGGATATTCAGTGTGAAGCTAGTTCATACCCTGAAATGGCCTTTAAAGATTTAAAACAAAATGCTACATGCAGTGTTAAATCAGGCTTGATATGCAGGAATAAGGATAATTTGGGACCATTTAACACGTGCCTTGATTACAAAGTAAGATTCTACTGTTGTGAAAAACAGAATTGCCCTTCTTCCACAACTACTACAGCTACTTCTCCATCAAAATCAACATCAGAGTCTACAACAGCAATTCCCTCATCCACCTCAAGTGTAACACAGTCTACCCCCTATGTCTACACTGAGACAATAAGCATAGGCTCTAAGAATTCTGTTTCTACGACCACAATACCAACTAGCGTGTCTTTTTCTCCAACAACTAAAATTTCTCCCACCGCAACCTCTGTTAAACTAACTACCTCCTCTACAACTACTGCTTTTGTATCATCAACCACACCAAACACCCCATCCAATCTTCCAACTGTTCCAACTAAACCTACAACATCCAGTCCTTCACCAACATCTACAGGTCCAACCACAACTTCTTGCTATTATTGTTTTTGGACAAAGTGGCATAATGAAAATTATCCAACATCAAAGGCTGAATCAGGAGATCAAGAAAGCTATGAGATAGTGAAATCTAAAGGATACTCAGAGTGCAGGGATAAATCGCATGTTCAGGATATTCAGTGTGAAGCTAGTTCATACCCTGGAATGGCCTTTAAAGATTTAAAACAAAATGCTACATGCAGTGTTAAATCAGGCTTGATATGCAGGAATAAGGATAATCTGGGACCATTTAACACGTGCCTTGATTACAAAGTAAGATTCTACTGTTGTGAAAAACAGAATTGCCCTTCTTCCACAACTACTACAGCTACTTCTCCATCAAAATCAACATCAGAGTCTACAACAGCAATTCCCTCATCCACCTCAAGTTTAACACAGTCTACCCCCTATGTCTCCACTGAGACAACAAGCATAGGCTCTAAGAATTCTGTTTCTACGACCACAATACCAACTAGCGTGTCTTTTTCTCCAACAACTAAAATTCCTCCCACCGCAACCTCTGTTAAACTAACTACCTCCTCTACAACTACTGCTTTTGTATCATCAACCACACCAAACACCCCATTCAGTCTTCCAACTGTTCCAACTAAACCTACAACATCCAGTCCTTCACCAACATCTACAGGTCCAACCACAACTTCTTGCTATTATTGTTTTTGGACAAAGTGGTATAATGAAAATTATCCAACATCAAAGGCTGAATCAGGAGATCAAGAAAGCTATGAGATAGTGAAATCTAAAGGATACTCAGAGTGCAGGGATAAATCGCATGTTCAGGATATTCAGTGTGAAGCTAGTTCATACTCTGGAAGGGCCTTTAAAG
This sequence comes from Aquarana catesbeiana, assembly GCF_042186555.1. Taxonomy (NCBI): domain Eukaryota; kingdom Metazoa; phylum Chordata; class Amphibia; order Anura; family Ranidae; genus Aquarana; species Aquarana catesbeiana. The sequence goes on along the minus strand of NC_133334.1, from coordinate 98,255,227 downwards.
ATTTAAAACAAAATGCTACATGCAGTGTTAAATCAGGCTTGATATGCAGGAATAAGGATAATCCGGGACAAATTAACATGTGCCTTGATTACAAAGTAAGATTCTACTGTTGTGAAAAACAGAATTGCCCTTCTTCCACAACTACTACAGCTACTTCTCCATCAAAATCAACATCAGAGTCTACAACAGCAATTCCCTCATCCACCTCAAGTGTAACACAGTCTACCCCCTATGTCTCCACTGAGACAACAAGCATAGGCTCTAAGAGTTCTGTTTCTACGACCACAATACCAACTAGCGTGTCTTTTTCTCCAACAACTAAAATTTCTCCCACCGCAACCTCTGTTAAACTAACTACCTCCTCTACAACTACTGCTTTTGTATCATCATCCACACCAAACACCCCATCCAGTCTTCCAACTGTTCCAACTAAACCTACAACATCCAGTCCTTCACCAACATCTACAGGTCCAACCACAACTTCTTGCTATTATTGTTTTTGGACAAAGTGGTATAATGAAAATTATCCAACATCAAAGGCTGAATCAGGAGATCAAGAAAACTATGAGATAGTGAAATCTAAAGGATACTCAGAGTGCAGGGATAAATCGCATGTTCAGGATATTCAGTGTGAAGCTAGTTCATACTCTGGAAGGGCCTTTAAAGATTTAAAACAAAATGCTACATGCAGTGTTAAATCAGGCTTGATATGCAGGAATAAGGATAATCCGGGACAATTTAACATGTGCCTTGATTACAAAGTAAGATTCTACTGTTGTGAAAAACAGAATTGCCCTTCTTCCACAACTACTACAGCTACTTCTCCATCAAAATCTACATCAGAGTCTACGACAGCAATACCCTCATCCACCTCAAGTGTAACACAGTTTGCCCTTTATGTCTCCACTGAGACAACAAGCATAGGCTCTAAGAGTTCTGTTTCTACGATCACAATACCAACTAGCACGTCTTTTTCTCCAACAACTAAATTTTCTCCCACCGCAACATCTGTTAAACTAACTACCTCCTCTACAAGTACTGCTTTAGTATCATCAACCACACCAAACACCCCATCCAGTCTTCCAACTAAACCTACCACATCCAGTCCTTCACCAATGACCACAATACCAACTAGCACTTCTTCAACAACTAAAATCTCTCCCATTTCAACCACTGCATCACCAGCTAAACCAAACACCCTATCCAGCCCTTTAACTACATTAAGTGTTTTTCCCAGTATATCAACATCTTTAATCACAAGTGTGTCGTTGTCCTCAAGCGTAAAGCCTCCCACGTTTTTTTCTTCTTTGACAACAACCACAACATCTGGAAAAAGCACAGTCACAAGTATGTACTGCTTTTTTAATACTTTTGTTACTAGAGTTTTTCCTTATCTGTGTTTCAGTTGGTTATAATATATGATATTCTTATGTCAAAAAGGGTTTCTTAATTTAATTAAATAATAATAAAAATACAGAATATCATTATTGTATTCAGTTTAAACTTTTCCACCCTTTTTGAGTCAGGCTTTTTAAACTATTATTTAAATGTATTTTTTTTCATCTGTGTTGATTTGTTGTTTTTTTACTGTACATTGACCTTTTGCATGACCCCTTTGCACATCAGCTTCATCTCATATGTTTTGTTATGGCACCCCCTGGCAGGTGACACAGCCTTAACGGAGGCTCAAGTCTCAGTGACAGTGAGTCTTTTCCAGAGTTTCTGATTGTGGAGATGGATCAGAAACCCTTGTTGTTCTGGTTTTCTTCACTTCAAGCTGTTACCAGGGCATGGCCCTCAGGATCGCTCCACCAGTAGGGTATCTGCAACAAAACAGCTACAGTGTGTGGAATGTAAATTAAATCCTAGGCAGAAGGATAGTCGGGTCCGGGCAGAGATTTTGGGCAGGTGGCAAACAAGAGAGTCATCAGGTCCAGCAGAGGTCATGGGCAGGTATCAGGAAAGAGAGTAGTTAGGTCAATTCAGATCAGAAAAAAGCAAGGCAGTCAAGAAGTATAATAACTCTTTTGCAAAAAGGATAGCTGGTGTGATAGGGCACAGCACTAGCCACTTCAAAGGCCAGAGCTTAAATAACTTTTTTGTCATAGGACATGCCCAATTTTGTTTTAGGGACCTCTTTAAGTGCTAGCAGGGGTTCTGTGGGTACCATCTGTGTTAGTGATACATTTTAAGACCATCACACTCCTGTCTTTATGTCTGACTGATGGACATTACCATATTGCCTTTTTTCTGTGTATAACATTATTGCACTTAGTGTTTGCTACTGACAAAACTCAGGTGTGTTAGATGGTGCTGGACTCTTTTTTGAGGTGTTATCAGGTGGCTGAGAATCAAAATTACAGGGTTTGGAAGGTGGGCGTGTGTGGAGTCCTTTGATGGATCTTGGTCACTGGACTCATCAGGTGGGGTCCTGGTTCTCAGCAAAACTGGACTTGATCCATGGAGGGTTAGGTGCACCTTTGACAAAGAGTCATGAAACTTTGTGTTAAAGTAAAATGTTGATAACATGTTTCCAGGGTTTCGTGTACCTCCTTTAGAGATCAAGAGTTTGGTGGCAGCAGAAGACAAGTGACAGCATTGTGGTACGCTGTAACAAAAGTGCATTGTAAGGTGCATTGGGGTGCCATTCAGAATGAATGGTATCGCAGCACACTAATGTTGTAAGGCATGGTGTGAACCCAACCTAGCCCTTTTTATTGCTTTCTATTGCACCAGAATCTTGGCACCTGTCAGACTTCTAATATAACTACAACACATGTTTCTAAGCTGTTGCAAATTGATTGAAACCAGAATTTACAGTAAAAGCATTGAATGGTCAGGAATGGCATGATTTAAGCTCTTTTACCAACTGTCAAGAACAACAAACTACTTTATTGTCCAAAGTCCTGGCACAAGTGCACTTTAGGTCCCTTGCACACAAGGCCACCTAGCTACTATGCATTTGAATGTGCCTGGGAGGGAGTGGTGCAGCATCTGGTCTTGCTACCAGCAGCCTGTCAACATTTCTGGAAGGCTTCAGACAAACAGGGCAGAACACTGTACCTAGTGGTGTTTAGGTGTCCAGGGGACCAAGGGGATGTTCAGGGATAAATGTCGGGAAGGCAGTTTGTCTGCCTTAGGTTTGGCTGTAAAAACCATTGTCACTAGTCAGCATTAATTCTTCATAAAGTCCTACAGATAATTCTCTAGAAGGCAGAGGATGGAACATTTCTGTAACCCGTGGATTGTTCATTGAAAATTGTGGAAGATTTTGGACTAGTGACAAAAAAAGTCGGCAGAAATTTTATGGACATGCTATGATTAGGAGAGGAAGAATTGGTACAGTGATCAGACAGTAGTAATGATCTAGTAATTTTAATTTAGCCCCACCACACATAATAGCTCTTCATTAGGGTTTTCTTATTGGTTAACTCTAGACAGTCTCATTGATATTGACAAATGTTTACTCCACTGTTCTTTATATGTGTCTCTCTTAGTAGCACTGGTCTGCCCTCATTCATGGTCACTTCTGTGAACTACTGGTACTTATAAATGTATATTTTTCTCAGCAGAACCACATGATTGTGTTTATGGGGGCTCACTATATACGGTGAGTAATTTATCCAAATGTGTTTTAGATTGAACAATGTATAGCATGTAGTATCATAAGGATATGGAACATAATATAATTGTGCTGAAATGTTAAAGTAGAACTAAAAGCAAAACTTCTTTTTCAGTTGCAGTAGAGCAGGGGTCTCAAACTTGCGGCCCTCCAGCTGTTGCGAAACTACAAGTCCCATCATGCCTCTGCCTGTAGGAGTCATGCTTGTAACTGTGAGCCTTGCAATGCCTCATGGGACTTGTAGTTTCGCAACAGCTGGAGGGCCACCAGTTTGAGACCCCTGCAGTAGAGCAAGGGAGGGCTATATGACCCTTGTAAGTTTTTTTTTTTTTTTGCCATCTGAGTCTCATTGAGAAGATTTTCCTTCACTTCTTGTCCCATAGTCAAAACAGTAAGTGAGAGAAAATTCCTCTAAAAGAGAGGGAACTCCTAATTGTCACCAGGGATTCCCTCACATGCCTAACTAAAGGGTCCTGCATGGCTCTGAAATGTTGCAATGTTGCACTTTGTCCGCTGTGATGTGATCATTCTTCAAAAAAAAATTGGATGCTACTTGATGATCTGTGCGGTTCATGCAGTCCTGGAACAAGGTCATCTAGAGCCTAGGGTAAACATACCAAACTGTGCCGACCCCCAAGATATATGAGCATTATGTGTTAGTAACCCCCACCCCAAGAAAAAACAAATTAAGCACTAATCTGCATACCCCCTAAGCATAAATCCCCCCTCCTCCCAGTACAAATCTGTCACCTGCTGAAATCTCCCCTCCCAGCACAAATCTCTGCTCTCCCCATCCCCCTCCCAGCTTAAATCCTCACTCTTTCCAAATCTCCCCAGCACAAATCTCACCCTCCGAAAAAACACCCCTCTACCCTGCAAATTTCCCACTCTCCCCTCATTCGAGATCCCCCTTCCCAGCACAAATTCTCCCTTCAATCCCCCCTCCTAGCACATATCACCCCCTTTTCAAATTTCCCCTGCTAGCACAAATCCCCCCAATCAACCCTATGAGCGCAAATCCCCCCTCCAAAAAAAACAACTCTCCCCAAAACACCATTCCTAGCACCCCCACTAATTTCCCCTCCTAAAACAATTCTTAGCCTCTACCACCCTCCAAATTCCCCCTCCGAACACAAATCCCTTCCAACTCCTCGTGGTGCCCTCCCACCTCACATGATACCACAGTGCCCAGGGCAGCTTCCCCTTCTGCCCACCCCTTGTCCCGGCCCTGGGTACATGCAAATATATAACCAAAAAAAGACGCAGCGCTAATTAAAACTCATAAATATATGAATATGAATATGAGTATGAATATACATAAAAAAATTGTAAATACCAAAGTGAAAAAAAGAAAAAAAGTGAAAAACAAAAAACTAAAGCAAAGTCCCATCAAAGGAAAAATCCATAAATTCTTAAATAACAGCATTCATCCGGATGAGCAGAAATAAATTTGCAAAAAGAAAATCGTGACAAAGTCTTCAAAGCAAACAAAGTGCATCCAGATCACCACCCAAAGTGTATGAATAACCTGCTTACCAGAAAGCGATGACTGCTGCAGCAGTCTCGCCCAGCCTAGGGAAGTAAGGTCTCCCTCAACCCTTATGGAAAAACTGGAACTCCCGCTGTTGCTAGGGGTACAGAAAGCGATGACCGCTGCAGCAGTCTCACCCAGCCTAGGGAAGTAAGGTCTCCCTCAACCCTTATGGAAAATTCAGAACTCCCGCTGTTTCTAGGGTTACAGAAAGCGATGACCGCCGCAGCAGTCTCACCCAGCCTAGGGAAGTAAGGTCTCCCTCAACCCTTATATATAACCAAAAAAGGATGCAGCGCTAATTAAAACTCATAAATATATGAATATGAATATGAGTATGAATTTACATAAAAAAAATTGTAAATACCTAAGTGAAAAAAAGTGAAAAAAGAAAAACTAAAGCAAAGTCCCATAAAAGGAAAAATGCATAAATTCTTAAATAACAGCATCCATCAGATGAGCAGAAATAAACTTGCAAAAAGAAAATTGTGACAAAGTCTTCAAAGCAAACAAAGTGCATCCAAATCACCACCCAAAGTGTATGAATAACCTGCTTACCAGAAAGCGATGACCGCCACAGCAGTCTCGCCCAGCCTAGGGAAGTAAGTTCTCCCTCAACTCTTATGGAAAATCTGGAACTCCCACTGTTGCTAGGGGTACAGAAATCGATGACTGCCGCAACGAAAAAGACTTACATGGTGTAGTATGTTGATAAATGAGGTTTAATAAAAAATAAGTTTGCACTATCACCATTAGTCTCACTCTACTACCTGTATCGCGTGCCCATCCACCGTCTCGGAAAAGAACGAATGTGATGACGTCACCGTCAGAGGCTCCACCCTACGCGTTTTGTCAGCAAAAGGACATCGTCTGAGGATTGGCCAGGATGAAATTGTTATCACGTATGGTGTTTAAATACTCCTAATCACCTTTTTGACTAATAGCAAATTAGATAAGTGGGAAAATAGTTTTAAAACCTAAAAAAATATACAAACAGTGGGGGATGTTTATTCAGACGTATGAAGTCTAAGGACATAGGAAGAAGAGAGACCTCAGAGAATTGCAAACTCCGCAAGATCAATAGTGAACAACATTATATAATAAAAAGATGACCGTAATTAAGAACAATAATATTATTACGTATTTCCTGAAAAAATAATTACATTTTTTTTTTAATTATATATAAAAATATATATATAAAAAAAATTAACACATTAAAAAAGGGGAAAAAGCCAATCCTTATTTAAGAGTTACTAATGAAGCAGTTAAAGATTTTACAGCGGGTCATCGCTTTCTGTACCCCTAGCAACAGCGGGAGTTCCGGATTTTCCATAAGGGTTGAGGGAGACCTTACTTCCCTAGGCTGGGCGAGACTGCTGTGGCGGTCATCGCTTTCTGGTAAACAGGTTATTCATACACTTTGGGTGGTGATCTAGATGCACTTTGTTTGCTTTGAAGACTTTGTCAGGATTTTCTTTTTGCAAATTTATTTCTGCTCATCTGGATGGACACTGTTATTTAAGAATGTATGGATTTTTCTTTTGGTGGGATTTTGCTTTAGTTTTTCTTTTTTCGCTTTTTTTCTTTTTTTCACTTTGGTATTTACAAAAATGTTTTATGTATATTCATATTCACATATTTATGAGTTTTAAATAGCGCTGCATCTTTTTTTGGATATTGCACTTTAATTGGAGTTTCTGTACTGGACTTTTTGATGTTAGCAGCTTATTTATTTGTCAATTTCACAAGTTCTTTTTAGTTATAGCGCAGAGTTAGTCTTAGGGTTTCATATCTTTATTACATGCAAATATATACATTGTGAATAAATTACAGCAACAAAAGTAATTTATTCTACCCTTATATGAACGCATAATTAAATCAATCAATCAATCAGTGTTGATAATAAATTCACTTCCCTCAGTGCATCTAAATCAATAATGATATAAATGTTCACATAGGTGTAAGTCAATAAATTAAAAAAAAATAAATCTTACGTGTCTAATCAATCAAGAAAAGTTCATAAACTAAGTGAAAAAAATAAATAGAGAAGCACAGTGTCCACAATCAATAAAGTGCATCTGTGACTTTTACAAGTTGAAGAAATATACACTCACCAACCACTTTATTAGGTACACTTATTCAATTGCTTGGTAACACAATTGCTAATCAGCCAATCACATGGCAGCAACTCATTGCATTTAGTCATCTAGACGTGGTGAAGAAAACTTGCTGAAGTGCAAGCCGAGCATCCAAATAGGGAAGAAAGGGGATTTAAGTGACTTTGCACAGGGCATGGTTGTTGGTGCTGGATAGGCTGGTCTAAGTATTTCAAAAACTGCTGATCTACTGGGATTTTTACACACAACCATCTCTAGGGTTTACAGAGAATAGTCCGAAAAAGAGAAAATATCCAATGAGCAGCAGTGTGAACAAAAATACTTTGTTTATGTCAGAGGTTAGAGGCGAATTAGCAGACTGGTTTGAGATGATAGAAAGGCAACAGTAACAACCACTCATTACAACCAAGGTATGCAGAATACCATCTCTGAATTCACAGTACAACAAACCTTGAAGCAGATGTTCTACAGCAACAGAAGACCACATCAAGTGCCACTCCTGTCAGCTAAACACAGGAAAATGAGGCTACAGTTCGCACAGGATCACCAAAATTGGACAACAGATGATTGGAAAAATGTTGCCTTGTCTGACAAGTCTCAATTTCAGTTGCAACATTCAGATGGTAGGCTCAGAATTTGGCGTAAACAACATGAAAGCATGGATCCATCCTGCCTTGTATCAACGGTTCAGGCTGATGGTGTGGGGATATTTTCTTGGCACTTTCGTCCCAATTTAGTACCAATTGAGAATTGTTTAAACACCGCAGCCTACCTGAGTATAGTTGCTGACCATGTCCATCCCTTTATGACTACAGTATATCCATCTTCTTATGGCTACTTCCAGCGGGATAATGCACCGTGTCACAAAGCTCACATCTCACCACTGTTTTTTTGAACATGACAATGAGGTCACTGTACTCCAATGGCCTCCACAGTCACCAGATCTCATCCAATAGAGCACCTTTGGGATGTGGTGAAATGGGAAATTTGCATCTTGGATATGCAGCCGACAAATTTGCAGCAACTAACTGTAATGCTATCATGTCAATATGGAACAAAATCTCAGAGAAATGTTTCCAACGCCTTGTTTAATTTATGCCATGAAGAATTAAGCGAGTTCTAAAGGAAAAAGGGGTTCCAACCCAGTACTAGCAAGGTGTACCTAATAAAGTTGCCAAAGAGTGTATGTTATTAGCCTTAAAGTTAATCCACAGATCCAGTGATCCCAGCACCAAAGAGGGCTTACCAGATCCACACACTCTTATAAAGAAGCTAAATGCAAATGTGTAACTGATCCCAGGGTGGATTGATCCTCTCAGCACTTCAGTCCCTCTATATCATAGACACAGCACTTCTTTGCTGCTCAGCACAGCCATCAAGTTCAAATTCCACTCCTCGCAGACAGGTTGATCACAACCAGTGTTGCCAACCACCTGAAATGAAATCTACTGGCAGGATGCCAAAATTTACAAACAACACAAATTTTTTACTGGCAAAAATCCTGAAATTTACTGGCAGAGCCGCATTTTTTACTGGCACTGAAAAAAGTACCTAAAATGACAGTTTTCATGTTAAACAGTGCAAACATCAATATTTAAACTATAAACATATAGCTAGTGCTATTAGCAATGTGTTTAAGTTAAACAAAAGTCAAAAAACAACTTTCTCCATTTACATGAAGGTAAGGTTACTGTAACCCAGCCAGCGCAGAGTTCCCCCTTACATCAGAGTCTGCAGGATTCCCCCTTACAGTGAAACAGAACTCTTATGTAAAGGGGAACGCTGCAGATCATGATCTAAGGGGGAACTCTGATGTAAGGACGGGGCTCTAGTGACCAGAGACCACCTTCCGCAGCGTGAATACACCAAGGTAAGGGGGTGTTACTAATGTAAGTGGGAACCTTTGTATCAGTGCCCCTTTACATTATTGTATTCACCCCCTCTTACATCAGCAACCCCCCTCAGACTGACCTGACGGCATTTTCACTGACCTCCGCTCAGGTGCACAGTGTATCGCTCAGTCAGTTGGCTCCAGCTTGGCGCCTCTGATTTTATCCTATAGTCTCCTTTCCACAGTCCACAAGTCTGATTTCTCTCATGACCCCTATCCCGGCGGTGTTCCCACTCTTGACTCCTCTCCAAACTCCCCCTCAGAGACTGCAGACATGATACAAGAGATGGTCAGATGCTGCAGAGAAGTTACAGGAGATGGAGGACAGAGGCTGTGGACATGGTACAGGAAGTGGGGGACAGAAGCTGCGGACATGGTACAGGAGGTGGGGGACAGAGGCTCTGGACATGGTACAGGTGGTGGGGGACAGAGGCTGCGGACATGGTACAGGAGGTGGGGGACAGAAGGTGCAGACATGGTACAGGAGGTGGGGGACAGAAGCTGCGGACATAGTACAGGAGGTGAGGGACAGAAGCTGCGGACATGGTACAGGAGGCGGGGGACAGAAGCTGCGGACAGTGTACAGGAGGTGGGGGACAGAAGCTATGGACATGGTACAGGAGGTGGGGGACAGAAGCTGCGGACATGGTACAGGAGGTGGGGGACAGAAGCTGCGGACATGGTACAGGAGGTGGGGGACAGAAGCTGCGAACATGGTACAGGAGGTGGGGGACAGAAGCTATGGACATGGTACAGGAGGTGGAGGACAAAGGCTGCAGACATGGTACAGGTACAGGAGGTGGGGGACAGAGGCTGCGGGCATGGTAGGTTCCTCCTCTGTCCCCCTTCAGTATCCTTCTGTGCCCCTCCAGTTCACAGGCTGTAACAGTGTCCTCCTCCTCCTGTGCTCCTTTCACCTCTCCATAGGGCAAGGCACATCAGTGTCCTCCTCTGCCCCCTTCACAGCTTCACCCCCAGTCCTCCTCGAGTCCTCTGCCATCTTTGCAAGTTTGTATCATCCTCTCCTCTCCTCAGCTCAACTCCTGTGACGGCTAGTAGTGAGCGACTCGCGAGGCAGTGGCACGGTGGCACCGCCGAGAACGAATACCGCTGCTAGTGCAACAGGCTTACATCTAAAAATGGCGCAGGGCGGTGCCATTACGCTACTGCGCATGCGCCGCCCGGCCGAACGTGTACAAGCTTTTCCGAGCTCGGAGGTCTTTGGAACGGCGCATGGGTAGTTGCATGCTTGGCCCTCGGCCATCATTTTTACGGGCACCGCTGCCCGTAACGGGCTTTAACGAGCATAAGTTCGGGCCAAACTTTCATTGTTCGGTCGTTTGGCAAACAGCCAAACAAACGGTCGAACGACACGTTTGTTCAGCTGTTCGCCGAACGACCAAGCGACGAAAGTTCGGCCCGAACTTAACGCCATATAGTTTTGCGTGCGTTACTGCCTGTTTAACGCCATATAGTTTTGCATGCGTTACTGCCAGTTTAATGCCATATTGTTTCATGCGTGTTACTGCCAGTTTAACGCCATATAGTTTTGCTTGCGTTACTGCCTGTTTAACGCAATATAGTTTTGCGTGCGTTACTGCCTGTTGAACGCCATATAGTTTTGCGTGCGTTACTGCCAGTTTAGCGCCATATAGTTTTGCGTGCGTTACTGCCAGTTTAACACCATATAGTTTTGCGTGCGTTACTGCCTGTTTAACGCCATATTGTTTTGTGTGCATTACTGCCAGTTTAATGCCATATCGTTTTGCGTGCGTTACTGCCAGTTTAACACCATATCGTTTTGTGTGCATTACTGCCAGTTTAATGCCATATCGTTTTGCGTGCGTTACTGCTAGTTTAACCACATATAGTTTTGCGTGCGTTACTGCCTGTTTAACGCCATATAGTTCTGTGTGAGTTACTGCCAGTTTAACGCCATATAGTTCTGTGTGTGTTACTACAAGTTTAACGCCATATAGTTTTCTGCGTTACTGCCAGTTTAACGCCATATCGTTTTGCGTGCGTTACTGCCAGATTAACGCCATATAGTTTTTACGTGCGTTACTGTCTGTTTAAGGCCATATAGTTCTGTTTGCGTTACTGCCAGTTTAACACCATATAGTTCTGTTTGCGTTACTGCCAGTTTAACACCATATAGTTCTGTGTGCGTTACTACAAGTTTAACGCCATATAGTTTTGTGCGTTACTGCCAGTTTAACGCCATACAGTTCTGTGCATCACTGTACGTTTGGCGCATTATATTGCAGTGTATTATATTGTATCCGTGGAGTATGTCTGTGTCGTGTGAGTACTCAAATTAAAGGGCACCAAACATCTCTTTACATTGATTAAAGTACATCTACGTACAGATTTCAACTTCTTTACATTTGCTTATAAGCACTGCCCCCTCCCTCCCAATAATGTCTGGGAGGACAACAAGAAGAGAAAGACCTTCCCTTGGCACTGTAAGGGGCCAGCAACAAATGTGTCCACAGGCAATGGTGGATGTGGTGGTCAGTCCTCAGGCAGGGCATCATTTCCTCTGTTTAGTGAGTTTGCCCGTGCTATCCAGCCACAGCATGCAGAGGAGGCGGTGAACTGGCTTACTAAACCTTCCTCATCCTCCTCATCCTCTGTCACACAAGCAGAGACAAGTGTGCAGTCCCCTGCAGTTGCCAGAGTGGATAAACCTGCCACCTTGTCCACATCTATTCCTGCCATAGCTCTAACATCAGCCATTGAGGAGTAAGCTGAGTTATTTGACCACAGCGTCAGCCACTTGCTCCTTGATGATGCCCAGCCATTACTGGATTCAGATGCTGGTTCTGAGGTTGAGGATGACAGGAACATGAGCCTAGAGAGAGAGGGGGAGGAACACTGGTAGACATATTGGCATTCATGTTCCCCAAGCCGCAGCGTATTGCCAAGTTGTCTCCAGTGGTAATGATGAAGATGGAGGAGATGGAGATGATGGTGATGATGATGAGGTCACTGATGCGACTTGGGTGCCAGATTGAGCAGAGAAGGAAACTGAAGGTGAGGCGGCACAACCCCAAGGAGGTCGACATCAAGAAAAAATAGAAAGCAGCCACCCTATTCCATCACATTCTGTAGCTGTTATCTCCTTGCCCACTCCTCACAGCTCAGCTGTCTGGGCCTTTTTCAGCACATCTGCAGCAGATCGCTCTGTTGCTATCTGCAAACTGTGTCACAGGCACATCAAACGTGGCATAAACACCAACCATTTGGGTACCACATGCCTAACAAGGCATTTAACGTCCAACCACTCAGCCCGTTGGCAAGAGCACCTAAAAGCCACACAAAAGGGGAACAAATCTGTCCCTCCTCCTCCATACCCACTTCAGTCTGCCCCTGCAATACCGAGTCATTACCTTTCAACAGCCTCCACTGACAGGGCTGGTATAGCACAGGGTGTCCAAGGTCCCAGCAGCTCATCTACCAGCACCACACCACCAGCTGTAGACTGTAGCCGGCAAATTTCTCTGCCCCATCTTCTGCAGCAAAAAAAAAATACAGTCCCTGCCACCCACATGCCCTGCACCTGAATGCAAGCTTGTCAAAGCTGTTGGCACTCCAAATTCTGCCTTTCAGCCTGGTGGATTCTGCCCCCTTCAGTAAATTCGCACAATGTGCTGTATCACAATGGCAGGTTCCCAGTCGATACTACTTTTCACGTAAGGCCGGTCCATCTCTCTACCATCACGTGGAAGGGAATGTTCTGGCATCGTTGAGCAAGGCAGTCAGCCGTAAAATCCACCTTACTGCTGACACATGGTCCAGCAAGCATGGGCAGGGACAATATATTTCGTTCACAGCACACTGAGTAACGCTGTTTGCAACTCGAAAGGATGCAGGACAGGGCTCAGTGCTGCAGCTTGTTGTGCCTCCACATCTACATACAGCTGGTGGTGATGATGCCAGACCTGTGAGCTCTACCCCCTCCTCCTCCTCCTCCTCCACTTCCATGCCCTCCTCTGCAGAATTGTCCTATGAACATCAGGTACCCCCTAAGCTTTCAAAGGGCTTTTCCCAGAGTCAAGTTAAAAGGTGTCATGCCACCAGGTGGAACTCAACTTTGGTAATGCTGCAGCCGCTATAGATGCAGCAAAGGGCCGTTAACGAGTACTTGTGTCAGTACAGCACGACGACAGGCTCAGGCCACCTCAGCTTTTTTTTCCCACGCCAATGGCTGATCATTAAGGATGCATGCACTGTATTGTCACCATTTGAGGAGGCCACAAGGATGTTGAGCAGTGACAGTGCATGCATCAGTGACACAATCCCTGTTGTGTTTCTGCTGGAGCAGACTCTGCGTGACATTATGGACAGGGCACTGGAGGCAGAGCAGCAGGAGGAAGAGGAGGACTTCCTTTCCTTTCAAGGCCCACTTTATGCAGACACCATCATTCCTATGTCACAGAACACACAGGAGGAGAGAGGGGAGGAGGATGAGGAGGAGGATTCTGGCACTTTCATAGGCTTTGAAGAAGAGGAAGACATGCGTCAATCTGTAAGCGATGGCTTTCCAACCACAGGACCCTTGGGAGTAGTACGTGGCTGGGAGGAGGAAGTTCCAGATGCTGTCATCTTGAGTGACCCCGAGGAGTCTGCTTCTCAAGCCTTGGCAAATTTGAGGCGCATGGGCAACCTCATGCTTCAAAGCCTGCGAAAGGACCCAAGAATACGTGGCATAAAGGAGAAGGATGATTACTGGTTGGCAACCCTCCTTGACCACCATTAGAAGGGGAAGTTCTCTGAACTCATCCCGTCCCCACAGAGAGTGCAGAGGATACATTTTCTTGAGGACACATTAAAGAGGATTTTTTTGAACATTTTTCCTGACTGGTGGAAAACATTGTTTTGAGTCTTCCATTGATCAAGAAAAGAGTGTTGGAGAAGGCATCCGCCTAAGTGAGGCATTTCAGAATTTTTTTAGTCCTCACCACCCAGGGCTGTCAACTTCTACATCGCATCGGCAGTGTCTGCATCACATGGTGGACAATTACCTCGGGGCCAAAACAGAGATGGAGAGCTTTCCAGCTGACGATCCACTGGCTTACTGGGTCATGAAAATAGACCACTGGCCAGAACTTGCCCAGTATGCTAGTGAGTTGTTGGGCTGCCCTGCATCCAGTGTGCTTTCAGAACCGGCATTCAGTGCTGCAGGAGGTTTCGTTACGGATCATAGAACGTGTCTGTCCACAGTTTCCGTGGACCGTTTGACTTTTATAAAAATTAATCTGTCCTGGATTACCAGCTATGAAGCCCCTGATGCCGATGTCACTGATTAAGTCTTTTTGGGATGTGGAATCTCTGCAGGACTTCGAGGCTGCCTAGCTTTGAGGGTGTTCAATCATTTCATCTGGAAGAATGTTTTTGGCATAGGTTTCATGGGCACAATTAACACCCAAAGACCATGTTTTCTGCACCTGTCTGACAGGTGCATATCATTGCAATTTTTTGCAGGAAGGCAAATTCTTGCTTACATCAAAAGTACCTCTATAGGGTTACAGTGGAAGGCACCACTGACACCAAAAGATCTATTTTTCAGCACCTGTTTGACAGGGGCATGTCATTGCAATTTTTTACAGCAAGGCAAATTCTTGCTTTCATCAAGATTATATCTATAGGGTTACGGTGGGAAGGCGCCACCGACACCCAAAGACCAATTTTTCAGCACCCGTTACTTCTATTCAAAGTCAAAGTGACACCAGAATGTATCCAAAAAGTCTCTAATCTTGTTCCTAGTGCACTACATTGTGGCCTCATCATACACACTGGCTCCTCAGCTGTTGCTGAGCAAAATAAAGGCAGCTTGCAGGAAAAATGTATTTTTTTTTGGCTTTATAAATTCAATTATTGCTGCAGCAGATTCTAGACGTGGTACAGATCTGCCACTTTACAGTTAGACTAAGGGGACCCCCCAGGCACTATATTGGAAGGATATTTCATTTTTAGACTTTTACTTTTAAAAATTAAAAAATCACTGCTCATTTAAAAATGACATTTTTCACAAACTTTCTTTTTATTGATACATGTCCCCCAGGGCAGGACCCAGACCCCTATAACCATGGTATGCCTAATTAGTTGCATTTAAGCCTTCAAAATTGGCACTTTCGATATTTGACATTCGGGTCCCATTGACTTTAATGGGGTTCGTTATTCGGGTCAGAACTTTTGCGGTGTTCGAAAGTTCTGGTCCGAACCGAACAGGGGTCCGTTCGGCCCATCCCTACTGACAGACACACTTCTTTATATAACCATTACTCCTCCCTCGGGCAAAATACTTCTTTAGCCACACTGCTGCTCAATTATTTGTCTCATATGTAGACATAGTAGGCAGTACTTTTTGTGTTTTGTTGTACATTGTTGTACATTGGTTGTCACCAGAACTAATGTCCCCATTGGAATATACACTCCTATCCCTCTTCTGGGGACAACCCCAATTTTGGGATTTTCTCTTACTTTCACTTTAGTTGATAATGGTGAATGGGACTAATAAAGAGCTTGAACCCAGACAGCTATAGACAGTGAAAAAGATAGCTATAACAACCTTTCAGGTGTTCTAAACCCTCTCCACTCTAATCAAAACTAAAAAAAAAAAGTTTTGCATTAGTTACTGTATACTTTAAAGCAGATCCCTGGCCTTCCACCCCATTCCTCTCTACCACCCCGAACCTTCCATTGCTCCTATTTTTTGTAAACATCCACATACATATCTTAATGGCAACTGTCTTCTTAGCGTTACGGTGGTGCCACAGGTCCATGAAAGCCTGGGCTCACAGGAAGTGGTTAATGAACAAGTGGTGGAGGAAGACTTGGATAGCAGCACGGGGGCATGGTGAAGATGAGTAGTGCAAAAAATATATATATATATATATATATATATATATATATATATATATATATATATATATATATATATATATATATTTGTTTAAACCAGGTCAGTGGGGTCATAAACTAGCATTCTGATTTAAAGCATATCTAAAGCTATCTCATATTTTGGAGGTTTTGATAGAAAGGTTAAAATCCTGTAAGAGTTTTTTTCCATCTGCATTCCATTTTGAAAAAGATATCTCTGCAAAATTAGGGGAAGTCCCTCGTATCTGTAACAGGAGCATGTAACAGATAGCCACTGGGTATTTGACACCAAGTGAAACACTGACAAACCTACATAACGAAGGTATATAATTGTCAGGCTTCGCTAGGTGCATGCTTATTCCAGCTGTCATACTAGGTAATGAAGCTGAGATCAAGTTATCATTTCTGGAGTTTGCATACTCAGAAGCATATCATCAGAGGCAGCTTCCATATTTCTGTCCTTATTGATTCATTTAAAACTATTATTCAAGCTAGGAGGCACTAGAGTACCTATGTACACATTTGAGGAATTTAAAAATCATTGGGTTTTGTTTAAATCTTGATCTATGCTGTTCTAAGACTGTTCAATGCAGGGTACACATCTGCAATATTCGAGAAATGTAACCTAGTAATAATGGCACCATGTCTGCAAGAAGCATAAAAAAGCAAAAAAAAAGGAAAATGGACTTTAATGGTTGCCAACTGTAATCCCAATTAGGAAAAAAAGGGTTACTACAAGTCTATAAAAATATACAAAGTTTACTATGACAACATAGTAAAAACACATAATAAACGTGTCACAAAAGACATGTGTAATCTATAAAACTCCCATAGGCTGATTGGCTAATATGATGTGTACATAAGCGGAAAAAAAAACTGTCTAGTTGTCCCATTAAAGAGTATCTAAAGTAAAATAGAAAGTCAGATGAGGGACTTTTTCCTTGTATGGGGCCAATCACAGGGTCAATGTACCATCACCAATAGGAATTGCTATGCGTTTCTCCAAGGGCTTTCTCAGGGAATCCTATAAGTACTGGGAGATGTGTTATAATTATTATACAAACTTATATAGTTTTAGGCACATATACAATATAATATAATACAATATTTTCTATGTGCCTAAAACTATGTAAGTTTTTATATTAATTATAACACATCTCCCAGTACCATTAGGAGCCCCTGAGGAAGCCCTTGGTGAAGCGTGTAGCGATTCCTACTGGTGACGGTACATTGACCCCTCTGATTGGCTCCATACAAGGAAGAAGTCTCTCTATTTTACTTTAGATACTCTTTAATGGGCCAACTAGACAGTTTTTTTCGCTTATGTACACATCATATTAGCCAATCAGCCTATGGGAGAATGTTTATATAGATTGCATATGTCTTTTGTGGCATGTTCATTATATGATTTTACTATGTTATCTTTGTTAAAATAAACTTTGTATATTTTTATATATTTGTTGTACTCCTTTTTTTCCCAATCATTTTTTACAGTTGGCAACCGTTAAAGTCCATTTTCTTTGTTTTTTATAGGGTACACATACAGTGGGGCAAGAAAGTATTTAGTCAGCCACCAGTTGTGCAAGTTCTCCCACTTAAAAAGATGAGAAAGGCCTGTAATTGTCATCATAGGTATACCTCAACTATGAGAGACAAAATGTAGAAACAAATCCAGACAATCACATAATTTATTTGCAAATTATGGTGGAAAATAAGTATTTGGTCACTTACAGTGGGGACGGAAAGTATTCAGACCCCCTTAAATTTTTCACTCTTTGTTATATTGCAGCCATTTGCTAAAATCATTTAAGTTCATTTTTTTCCTCATTAATGTACACACAGCACCCCATATTGACAGAAAAAAACAGAATTGTTGACATTTTTGCAGATTTATTAAAAAAGAAAAACTGAAGTATCACATGGTCCTAAATATTCAGACCGTTTGCTGTGACACTCATCTATTTAACTCAGGTGCTGTCCATTTCTTCTGATCATCCTTGAGATGGTTCTACACCTTCATTTGAGTCTAGCTGTGTTTGATTATACTGATTGGACTTGATTAGGAAAGCCACACACCTGTCAATATAAGACCTTACAGCTCACAGTGCATGTCAGAGCAAATGAGAATCATGAGGTCAAAGGAACTGAATGAAGAGCTCAAAGACAGAATTGTGGAAAGGCACAGATCTGGCCAAGGTTACAAAAAATTTCTGCTGCACTTAAGGTTCCTAAGAGCACAGTGGCCTCCATAATCCTTAAATGGAAGACGTTTGGGACGACCAGAACCTTTCCTAGAGCTGGCCGTCCAGCCAAACTGAGCTATCGGGGGAGAAAAGCCTTGGTGAGAGAGGTAAAGAAGAACCCAAAGATCACTGTGGCTGAGCTCCAGAGATGCAGTCGGGAGATGGGAGAAAGTTGTAGAAAGTCAACCATCACTGCAGCCCTCCACCAGTCGGGGCTTTTTGGCAGAGTGGCCCGATGGAAGCCTCTCCTCGGTGCAAGACACATGAAAGCCCACATGGAGTTTGCTAAAAAAACACCCGAAGGACTCCAAGATGGTGAGAAATAAGATTCTCTGGTCTGATGAGACCAAGATAGAACTTTTTGGCCTTAATTCTAAGCAGTATGTGTGGAGAAAACCAGGCACTGCTCATCACCTGTCCAATACAGTCCCAACAGTGAAGCATGGTGGTGGCAGCATCATGCTGTGGGGGTGTTTTTCAGCTGCAGGGACAGGATGACTGGTTGCAATCAAGGGAAAGATGAATGCGGCCAAGTACAGGGATATCCTGGACGAAAACCTTCTCCAGAGTGCTCAGGACCTCAGACTGGGCCGAAGGTTTACCTTCCAACAAGACAATGACCCTAAGTACACAGCTAAAATAGCGAAGGAGTGGCTTCACAATAACTCTGTGACTGTTCTTGAATGGCCCAGCCAGAGCCCTGACTTAAACCCAATTGAGCATCTCTGGAGAGACCTAAAAATGGCTGTCCACCAACGTTTACCATCCAAACTGACAGAACTGGAGAGGATCTGCAAGGAGGAATGGCAGAGGATCCCCAAATCCAGGTGTGAAAAACTTGTTGCATCTTTCCCAAAAAGACTCATGGCTGTATTAGATCAAAAGGGTGCTTCTACTAAATACCGAGCAAAGGGTCTGAATACTTAGGACTATGTGATATTTCATTTTTTCTTTTTTAATAAATCTGCAAAAATGTCAACAATTCTGTGTTTTTCTGTCAATATGGGGTGCTGTGTGTACATTAATGAGGAAAAAAAATGAACTTAAATAATTTTAGCAAATGGCTGCAATATAACAAAGAGTGAAAAATTTAAGGGGGTCTGAATACTTTCCATCCCCACTGTACAAACAAGCAAGATTTCTGGCTCTCACAGACCTGTATCTTCTTCAAGAGGCTCCTCTGTCCTCCATTCATTATGTGTATTAATGGCACCTGTTTGAACTTGTTATCAGTATAAAAGACACCTGTTCACAACCTCAAACAGTCACACTCCAAATTCCACTATGGTGAAGACCAAAGAGCTGTCAAAGGACACCAGAAACAAAATTGTAGACCTGCACCAGGCTGGGAAGACTGAGTCTGCAATAGGCAAGCAACTTGGTGTGAAGAAATCAACTGTGGGAGTAATAATTAGAAAATGGAAGACATACAAGAACACTGATAATCTCCCTTGATCTGGGGCTCCACGCAAGATCTCACCCCGTGAGGTCAAAATGATCACAAGAACGGGGAGCAAAAATCTCAGAACCACACGGGGGGACCTAGTGAATGACCTGTAGAGAGCTGGGACCAACGTGACAAAGGCTACCAACAGTAACACATTACGCCGCCAGGGACCCAGATCCTGCAGTGCCAGACGTGTCCCCCTGCTTAAGCCAGTACATGTCTGGGCCCATTTGAGGTTTGCTAGAGAGCATTTGGATGATCCAGAAGAGGATTGGGAGAATGTCATATGGTCAGATGAAACCAAAGTAGAACTGTTTGGTAGAAACACAACTCATCATGTTTGGAGGAGAGAGAATGCCTAATTGCAGCTAAAGAACACCATACCTACTGTGAAGCATGGGGGTGGCAACATTATGCTTTGGGGCTGTTTCTCTGCAAAGGGAACAGGACGACTGATCCATGTACATGAAAGAATGAATGGATGCCATGTATCATGAGATTTTGAGTGCAAACCTCCTCCCATCAGCAAGGGCATTGAAGATGAAACATGGCTGGGTCTTTCAGCATGACAATGATCCCAAACACACCGCCCGGGCAACGAAGGAGTGGCTTTGTAAGAAGCATTTCAAGGTCCTGGAGTGGCCTAGCCAGTCTCCAGATCTCAACCCCATAGAAAACCTTTGGAGGGAGTTGAAAGTCCGTGTTGCCCAGCGACAGCCCCAAAACATCACTGCTCTAGTGGAAATCTGCATTGAGGAATGGGCCTCGTCTGTTCGCCCGTTCGCTGAATTGCGAAAGATATGGGCCGTTTGCGCCAAATTCGTGTGGCGCGTCACGGCCCATAATTCACTGCGGCATCGCAGTGCATTGCTGGCTGATGATTGGCCAAGCATGCACTATGACCCGCATGCTTGGCCAATCACAGCGCCGTCTGAACAGAGAGCCGAAGGAGGCTTTGGCCAATTATGGCTCAGGGGATTTAGTACATGCCCCACACTATATAAGGCCGCCGGGATGGCGGCCCTGTGTAGTGTGTGTTCCGGCGTTGAAAGAGATAGACAGAGAGACAGTGTCATTTGATTTAAGTTAGATAGATTAGGCAGGACAGTCAGTGAGTTAGCTGCACTTACATTGTATTGTGTATATATATGCATCCCAGGTGTGTTGTATGTATGTGTATATATATATATATATATATATATATATATATATATATATATATATACACTGTATTCAGTTTAGCTAGATCCGTTCCTGTTATCTTCCTACTGACAGGCAGGCTTGTCTTGTTACAGTATTTTCAGCTACCTGAAGAAAATTGCTGGTGTTCTTTTGATCCTATTAGTATCACAGTCATGCAGCTAAACTATTTAGAGTTAGTGTAGTGCGTCCTCCTCACAGTGTTCAGTTAAAGCTACAAGTTAGTTTAGTGTGACCTCTGCACAGTGTTCAGCTAAAACTACAAGTTAGTGTAGTGCGTCCTCCTCACAGTGTTTAGCTAAAGCTACAAGTTAGTTTAGTGTGACCTCTGTACAGTGTTCATCTAAAGCTACAAGTTAGGGTAGTGCGTCCTCCTCACAGTGTTCAGCTTAAGCTACAAGTTAGTGTAGTGTGTCCTCCTCACAGTGTTCAGCTAAAACTACAAGTTAGTGTAGTGCAACCTCTGCACAGTGTTCAGCTAAAGCTACAAGTTAGTGTAGTGCGTCCTCCTCACAGTGTTCAGCTAAAACTACAAGTTAGTGTAGTGCAACCTCTGCACAGTGTTCAGCTAAAGCTACAAGTTAGTGTAGTGCATCCTCTGAACAGTGTTCAGCTAAAGCTACAAGTTAGTGTAGTGCGTCCTCCTCACAGAGTTTAGCTAAAACTACAAGTTAGTGTAGTGCGAGCTCTGCACAGTGTTCAGCTAAAGCTACCTGTAGAAGGTTGGTGGTGTTTTCCTGATCCTATCACTACCGCAGGCAGCTAAATAAGCTATAAGTTAGTTTTTTGCGAGCTCTGCACAGTGTTCACCTAAAGCTACCTGTGGAAGGTTGGTGGTGTTTTCCTGATCCTATCACTACCGCAGGCAGCTAAATAAGCTACAAGTTAGTTTTTTGCAAGCTCTGCACAGTGTTCAAGTAAAGTTATCTGTAGAAGGTTGGTGGTGTTCTCCTGATCCTATCACTACCGCAGGCAGCTAAATAAGCTACAAGTTAGTGTAGTGCGTCCTCCTCACAGTGTTCAGCTAAAACTACAAGTTAGTGTAGTGTACAGTGTTCAGCTAAAGCTACATGTTAGGGTAGTGCGTCCTCCTCACGGTGTTCAGATAAAGCTACAAGTTAGTGTAGTGCGTCCTCCTCACAGTGTTCAGCTAAAACTACAAGTTAGTGTAGTGCGACCTCTGCACAGTGTTCAGCTAAAGCTACAAGTTAGTGTAGTGTGTTCTCTGAACAGTGTTCAGCTAAAACTACAAGTTAGTGTAGTGCGAGCTCTGCACAGTGTTCAGCTAAAGCTACCTGTAGAAGGTTGGTGGTGTTTTCCTGATCCTATCACTACCGCAGGCAGCTAAATAAGCTACAAGTTATTTTTTTGCAAGCTTTGCACAGTGTTCACCTAAAGCTACCTGTAGAAGGTTGGTGGTGTTTTCCTGATCCTATCACCAGCGCAGGCAGCTAAATAAGCTACAAGTTATTTTTTTGCAAGCTCTGCACAGTGTTCAGCTAAAGCTACCTGTAGAAGGTTGGTGGTGTTTTCCTGATCCTATCACTACCGCAGGCAGCTAAATAAGCTACAAGTTAGTTTTTTGCGAACTCTGCACAGTGTTCAGCTAAAGCTACCTGTAGAAGGTTGGTGGTGTTTCCCTGATCCTATTACTACCGCAGGCATCTAAATAAGCTACAAGTTAGTTTTTTGCAAGCTCTGCACAGTGTTCAGCTAAAGCTACCTGTAGAAGGTTGGTGTTGTTTCCCTGATCCTATCACTACCGCAGGCAGCTAAATAAGCTACAAGTTAGTTTTTTGCGAGCTCTGCACAGTGTTCAGCTAAAGCTACCTGTAGAAGGTTGGTGGTGTTCTCATACTACAGGCAGGCAGTTGATTTTGCTAGGTGCAGTATCAGTACATATATATATATATATATATATATATATATATATATATATATTCCAGCTTAGTGCAGCTACAGGCCATTAGTATGTCTGGAAGGCCAACAAGGAGAGGCAGACAGTCACAAGCCAATAAAAGAGGGCAAGCAGGCTCTGTGTCTTGAGGCAACAGTGCTGGGTCGTGGAGACGGTGCATCCTCATCAGCACGTGGCTGTGGGACACGCTTGGCCTTTTTTTTGGCAGCTGGCCGTGTTGATCCGTAAAATGCGGAAGACTTGGTCGAGTGGATGACCAAGCCGTCCTCATCCTCCTCATCCTCTCTCACCCTTGCTCAGGGTACTTTGTCTGGCAAAGCAGCTGCCAACGCGGCCTCTTCCCTCTGCTCAATGGCATCAGTGACTCCTTCCCTAGCCCCACCATGTCCTCCTGAGGAGTCCCTTGAACTGTTTGACCACAGTGTTGGGTACATGCTTCAGGAGGATGCCAAGCGTTTAGAAGGCTCTGATGATGATACTGAGCTAGACGAAGGCAGTAACCTGAGGGGGTGCCCAAGAAGGACAGCAATCTGGCAGTAATGCTCCCCCTGCTGCAGCATACTGCCAGGTTTGCTCCAGTGATGAGGAGGGAGGGGATGATGAGGTCACTGACTCAACGTGGGTGCCTGATAGGAGAGAGGAGGAGGAGGAGGAGGCACATCACCAACGAGGCAGGATGCCCTCCAGGGACCAGCCTAAGGGCAGCACACTGACTGCATCACACCCCAAAGCTCCGCATGTGCAGGGCGCTGCTGTCTCTGCGTGTTATTCCAAAAGTTCTTTGGTGTGGGCCTTTTTTGAGACGAGTGCATCAGATCGCACTGCTGCTATTTGCAACAGATATCTCAAGCGTATCTCGCATGGCCAAAACATCTCCCGCTTGGGCACCACATGCTTGACCAGACATATGTTGACCTGTCATGCAGTTCATTGGCAAGCGTATCTAAAAGACCCACACCAGAGAACAAAGAGGACCTCTCTTTGCTCCTCATCAGCTGAGATCTCCAACCCCACTATACCTTCAGTCCTCTCTGAGACCTGCACTGAGAGGAATGAAGGTGTAGAATTAGGTGTGTCACAGCCAAGTACTTGTGGGCAATCTGCTTTCGGTACACCGACGTCAGATTGTACCAGGCAAATTTCCCTGCCCCAGCTGCTGCACCGCCAAAAGAAGTTCGCTCCCAGCCATCCACATGCCCAGCGGTTGAATGCTAGCTTGCCAAAATTGCTAGCACTTCAACTGCTGCCTTTTCAGTTGGTAGACTCTGCCCCCTTCCGTGAGTTTGTGGAATGTGCGGTTCCTCAGTGGCAGATACCCAAACGCCATTTTTTCTCACGGAAGGCGATTCCAGCTCTCTACCGGCATGTGGAAGGCAATGTCTTGGCCTTGCTGGACAGGGCGGTCAGCGGTAAGGTGCATATTACTGCTGACTCATGGTCCAGCAGGCATGGACAGGGACGTTAGCTAAGTTTCACCGCGCATTGGGTGACTCTGCTGGCAGCTGGGAAGGATGCAGGACAAGATGCAGTAGTGTTGGAGGTTGTTCCGCCACCACGCCTCCAAAATGCCACTACTAATGATTGTGACACACCTCTCTCCTCTACCCCCTCCTCTTCTTCTTCCTCCATGGCCTCTTCCTGTGCTTTGTCCTCGGAACCAGTGGTGCTCCGTAGCCATTCAAGGGGCTACGCAAGTATGCAGGCCAAAAGATGCCATGCAGTGCTTGAGCTTGTGTGCTTGGGTGACAGGAGTCACACTGGGGCAGAGGTTCTGTCAGCTCTGCAGGGGCAGGTTCAGAGGTGGTTGACGCCACACCAACTTAAGGCAGGAATGGTGGTTTGTGACAATGGCACCAACCTCCTCTCTGCCCTCCGACAGGGACAAATGACCCATGTGCCCTGTTTGGCTCATGTACTTAACTTAGTGGTGCAGCGGTTCTTTGGCAGGTACCCAGGCTTACAGGATGTCCTGAGGCAGGCCAGGAAAGTCTGTGTGCATTTCCGCCGGTCATATAATGCCAGTGCTCGGCTGGCAGACCTCCAAAAGGAGTTTAACCTGCCCAAGAACTGCCTAATCTGTGACATGCACACCAGGTGAAACTCAACGTTGGCCATGCCGTCGTTATCTTGCCGTCGCAGAGGGAGCAGAGGATGAAACATCTTCGGGAGGCCTTGCAGAAAGGTCTGTGCAACGCGTTCCCAGAGACTGGGAGGTTACAAACTCCTGTTTCTGGAAAACGTGTTACTGAGGCTTCGATCAGTCAAAGAATGAGCGGTGGAGAAGGTGGCCGTCTGACCGATGCCTTCAGACAATTTTTTAGTCCGCAGCCCCAAGGTATGATTGGTTCCAGCAAGCATCGCCAGCGTCTGTTTTACATGGTGCAGGAATACCTAGGGGCAAGATCTGACTTGGACACCTTTCCCACCGAAAATCCTCTGGGTTACTGGGTCTTGAGGATGGATCACTGGCCAGAGCTTGCACAGTATGCAATTGAGCTACTGGCCTGTCCTGCATCCAGCGTTCTTTCAGAACGCACATTCAGTGCTGCTGAAGGCTTTGTAACCGATCACAGGGTGCGTCTGTCCACCGACTCAGTCGATCGACCGACCTTCATAAAAATGAATCAGCCTTGGATCACCACCAGCTACCAAGCACCTGATGCTGATGTAACCGAATAATTTTTTTTGAAATCTCAGATCCCTTCAAGGACTGCCTATGCTGATGCTGAGTGACTATCCTGAGTAATTATCCTCTTCCTCCTCAATGATCACGCTGATAGCTTGTAAGAACATTTTTGGTTCTGGGCGCCACCACCAGTGCCTAAGGCCCAATACTTGATCTAATATTTCACAGCAGGGCCCGTTTCTGCGCCCACCAAGAGCGAGTGAAGACTTACAGTGTTGTGGCACCAGCACCACCACCACCAAAGGCCCAATTTTTCTGCCCCTGTTTAACAGGGGCGTGTAATTACAATTTTTGATGCAATACTTTGCAGCAGGGCTCGTTCCTGCGTTCCAATTAGAGTATCTGTGAGGGGTTGCAGTGTTGTGGCACCAGCACCAGTGCCTAAGGCCCAATTTTTCGGCCCCTGTTTAATAGGGGCGTGTAATTACAATTTTTGATGCAATATTTTGCAGCAGGGCTCGTTCCTGCGTTCCAACTAGAGTATCTGTGAGGGGTTGCAGTGTTGTGGCACCAGCACCAGTGCCTAAGGCCCAATTTTTCAGCCCCTGTTCAACAGGGGCATGTAATTACAATTCTTGATCCAATATTTCACAGCAGGGCCCGTTTCTGTGCCCACCAAGAACGAGTGAGGACTTACAGTGTTGTGGCACCAGCACCACCACCACCAAAGGCCCAATTTTTCTGCCCCTGTTTAACAGGGGCGTGTAATTACAATTTTTGATGCAATACTTTGCAGCAGGGCTCATTCCTGCGTTCCAATTAGAGTATCTGTGAGGGGTTGCAGTGTTGTGGCACCAGCACCAGTGCCTAAGGCCCAATTTTTCAGCCCCTGTTTAACAGGGGCGTGTAATTACAATTTTTGATGCAATACTTTGCAGCAGGGCTCGTTCCTTTCCCCCCGAAAATCCTCTGGGTTACTGGGTCTTGAGGATGGATCATTGGCCAGAGCTTGCACAGTATGCAATTGAGCCACTGGCCTGTCCTGCATCCAGCGTTCTTTCGGAACGCACATTCAGTGCTGCTGGAGGCTTTGTAACCGATCACAGGGTGCGTCTGTCCACCGACTCAGATCGACTGACCTTCATAAAAATGAATCTGCCTTGGATCACCACCAGCTACCAAGCACCTGATGCTGATGTAACCGAATAATTTTTTTTGAAATCTCAGATCCCTTCAAAGACTGCCTATGCTGATGCTATAGTGACTATCACAGTGGTGATAACCCTTCCCTATGTTTTCCAAAAAGCTTAAAAAAGATTTTTTGGCCGGAGCTAAACACATTAAAAATGTACCAGTTCAAAGTTACAAACAGATTCTACTTAACAACAAACCTACAGTCCCTGTCTTGTTTGCACCGCCTGTATACTGCTGTTCAGAGTAGAGAGCCTGTATACTGCTGTTTCCTTTTTTAATGTGGGTGCGGGGTTCCCCTTAATATCCGTACAAGACCCAAAGGGCCTGGTAATGGACTGGGGGGTACCCATGCCATTTGTCTCACTGATTTTCATCCATATTGCCAGGAACCGACATTACATTAAAGCCGCAAACAGTTTTAAATTACTTTTTTTCCTTTAAAAATGACATTTTGTGCAGGTACTGTTCTAAGCATGGGAAACACGCGCCACTTTACAGGCATACTATAGACACCCCCCAGGTACGATATTTAAAGGAATATTTTACTTTTTTTTTTTTTTTTTTTACTTTAAGCATCATTAAAATCACTGCTCCCGAAAAAACGGCCGTTTTTAAAAGTTTTTTTGCATTGATACCCTGGGGCAGAACCCGGGTCCCCAAACCCTTTTTAGGACAATACCATGCAAATTAGCCTTTAAAATGAGCACTTTTGATTTCGAACGTTCGAGTCCCATAGACGTCAATGGGGTTCTAACGTTCATGCAAATTTTCGGTCCGTTCGCAGGTTCTGGTGCGAACCGAACCGGGGGGGGTGTTCGGCTCATCCCTAACCAGCAACAGTGTGTGACAGCCTTGTGAAGACTTACAGAAAACGTCATTGCCAACAAAAGATATATAACAAAGTATTGAGATGAACTTTTGATATTGACCAAATACTTATTTTCCAGCATAATTTGCAAATAAATTCTTTCAAAAATCAGACAATGTGATTGTCTGTATTTATTTCCACATTTTGTCTCTCATAGTTGAGGTATACCTATGATGACAATTACAGGCCTCTCTCATCTTCTAGTGAACTTGCACAATTAGTGGCTGACTAAATACTTTTTTGTCCCACTGTATCTACTAACAACAGGGTAAGTAGTGGCACTATCTTAAACACAACTAAAAAAAGTATTTCAAATAGCCAGTAAATATAACAAAATAAAACAATCGTAACTTTACAAAGGAAAAAAGAGAAAAAAGTTGCATTATATAAGGGTGGAAAAATATTCATAACCAAAGAGGCCATATAAAAGTCCACTTAAAAAAATCTCAAAATAATTGTGTAAATCTTCACTGTCACCACCTCCCAATAGGACACTCACTCACCAGATTTATTTGCCTCACTCTCATGTTCAGCAAAATGCGCTTTGACTCCGAGGTCAGTATATATAACCGTTGATGCTCTCCAGGCCACGTTATTCATAAGCTAAACAATTTATCTTTGTGGTCTAGCAAGGAGTGATGTGGTCTATGACATCCCATAAAGTATCTTCATGTCTCACAAATCCCGAACGTCCTCCCCGCTGCCCGCTGAGCTTGGAATTTAGACCCTCCCCCAATAAAGACCCAGTGTTGTTCAGCATCAGTCAGATTACATTTTGGAAGTCAGCATTTATTTCGCAGCTGCATCGGTATTTGGAGTTTATATATTAATAGTTATATTGGTGGTTTATAAGGGCCTTCGTTCTTAGTGGTCAGTGGTTACTTTTCTCCTAAAAAGGGTCTCCTTTGGACATGTTGAATACTTCACCTTCTTTAATGGAGTTAAGACTTACCATCAGGTATCACCTGGAACCCAGCCAGGATTATTTCATTTAATCTAGTCCTAAGGTTAAGGGGCCTATTACAGAGGCTCTATGCAGCTATCCACCACTGCTGTAACACCTGTACAAGACATGAGGGATTTAGTCATTGCTTGGGACAGGAAGACACAAACACCAATATTACTATTTTCTTAAATTGTAACTTCTTTCCCACTCGCTACATATGCTAAAAATGTGTTTTTGTTTTTATTCCTTTTGGAGAAGTAAAATGAGCTCTCCCGCACAAAGAATTAACGAACAGAGGATCTATGCTTTTCCCCGCTTTATGCAAAACTAAAGAAAACTGACTGGACTGGACCTGAGCTTTCAGATTAAGTTTTTGGTATTAATTTACAGGTTTGTGAGTTGCAGGGGACAAACAGGAGTAAGGCTGGCCATACATGTTCAATTTTTTTTGTATAATTTTCCTTTAGATTTACCAAAAACCATATAATATGAGGTCAAAACTAAACAACATTTTCAATTGTATCCAATTAGGCAGGTCCTTGCACTACATTGTTAAAGGTAAAACTAAGGAAAATTGTACAGAAAATTGTATAATGTATGGCCAGCCTAATGCCCTGTACACACGGTCGGACATTGATCGGACATTCCGACAACAAAATCCATGGATTTTTTCAGACAGATGTTGGCTCAAACTCGTCTTACATACACACGGTCACACAAAATTGTCGGAAAATCTGATCACTCTGAGTGCGGTGACGTAAAACACGTACGTCGGGACTATAAACGGGGCAGTAGCCAATAGCTTTCATCTCTTAATTTATTCTGAGCATGCGTGGCACTTAGTGCGTCGGATTTGTGTACACACGATCGGAATTTCCGACAATGGATTTTGTTGTCGGAAAATTTTACAGCAAGCTCTCAAACTTTGTGTGTCGGAAATTCCTATGGAAAATGTGTGATGGAGCCTACACACGGTCGGAATTTCTGACAATAAGGTCCTATCACACATTTTTCGTCGGAAAATCCAACTGTGTGTACAGGGCATAAGACTGCTATGTTTAGAATTTGAATGGCTTTAGTTTTGTCATTTTCTGATTAATGCTATTATCACTAATCTGGACAAAGCAATTCTCACATGTAATTCTTGTTTGTGTGCATCTAGGTGGGCTCCTCTATTCCGCAGCCATATGGAAGTTGTCAGAAATGCAAGTGCTCTGCAACTATGAAGAATTATGCTGAAATAATATGTAAACCAATAATGTGTAATACAGATTGTCAGCTGGTAAGAACACCTTCCATCTATCTATCTGAGCCTCACAAAAAGAGAAAACGGGTGTTTCTAGAGCATCAGCACGATTATTCTTTGCAATTTGAGCTGCCCTCATTACCCCTAGTAGCTACAAAAATCTTTCTTAACATGAAAGCAAGAAGAAAGGTGGTTATCCCACCTATAGAAGACAGACTATTATAATGGTGTGAGGTAGGGCACTGATGTGGCCTATGGTAGTTCCACTACCACTACCACTATATACCCCCCTTTAAAGCAGAGTTCCACTCAAAAGTGGAACTTCCCCTTTAAGTACTCCTCACCCCTGACATGCCACAATTGGCATGTAATTTTTTTGGGGGGAAGAGGAGTGGGTAGTTGGTTTTGAGTGGGACTTCCTGTCCAACTTCCTCCTTCCAACGTCTGGCCACTTAGCCGACTCCTCCTCTTCCCCTAGATGACCACCTCCCTCCTGGCAATCTTCTGGGACACGACACAGGTCCCAGAAGATTGCTTGGCCATTGACCGAGCGCAGCGTGACTCGCGCATGAGCAGTGCGTTCCAGGCTGTGAAGCAGCAAACTGTCACAGCCGGGCGCCCACACTTACAATGCCAGCGCTGCGAAGAGGAGAGGGAGAGAACAGAGGCTTAGGGTGGCCACATCGCTGGACCATGGGACAGGTGTGTAGCTGTTCAATACGTCAGCAGCTATACTTTTTGTAGTTGCTGACTTTTAATAAACTCAACAACCAGTGGAACTCCACTTTAACTGTGGTTAAGTGTCTGTGGTTGGACCATACAGAAGGTGGGTGGTGTGAAAAGATTTTGTATTATGGGACTACTCTCACCCCTATACACACACCCCCTTTTTTTAAAAAATTGCACAGAATATATACCAGGTAAGATCAGATAATAATTTGATCACATTATCCTAACCAATGCAAGCGGTAAACAGGGATATAATTAACATAGCTAAGGAGCAGCCAGCATAAACTGTATGCTAATGCACATCTAGCAACTAATAACTGACAGTGATCTAATTAATATGAACAAATCACTTATATAAACCTAGGTGCCCAGACTGTTCGGCACCCAGACCATAACCCTGGATATACAAAGTACATTACACATTATCATAAGCATAAACACATAACCGTTCAACAATGGTTCAATAACAAGGTACAGTGGACACAATAATAATCCCATCTCCAAGAAATAAGCAAACAGACAGAAACAATAGGTGACTCAATTAACAATGGGAATTTATACCTAGGAGGCACAATGGGAGAGGCATACCTAAAAATAAACACACAACACCTTAATAAACAGACTATAGCAGAAGACCCCAGTATCAGATTGCTTTGAGCTGATTAGATTAACATCTACTCACAGTCTAAAGCAGTCATTGCTGGTTTGGGCACAAAGGACCAAAATATGTATCCCGGGCCTAGATTCCCAGAGTCTGTGTGTTTTGGGGAGACAATCCTGAAACTGAAGCAAGACCACTCCAAGGGTCTCCCAGGCAAACATCTCCCAAAGAGTAGTGCTCCCTTAAAAGCCAGGGCTCTTAGTCAGTAGGCAAGAGGCCACCCGTCAGGCCCCTCCAAAAGCCCTTGTCTTGGTTGGGTCTGTCACAGCAGGTGCCCAGCCCAATGCACCAGGGCTTGGTGGGGTCTACTCAAGGGCAAGGCCAGTAGCAGGTTGTAATAGGACAATAGGGTTTCAGGTACTCAAGACTGGGTCGGTCTCAGGGTGTTCTCCTGTCAGGTGGACCCTCATAAACCTTGTAGGGTGAAATATAATCAGCGCAAACTACAACTAAATGTGTGCGAATATCTACCAATAACTATCGTTTGCCTAATAGTGAGGCTCAGATTGCTGCTAACACTTTCTAGATTGTGTCCACCATACGCTCTTCATAAGCATAAAGTGCAAATTATAAGTGCAGCACAATCACATAAACAATATAAATGAGTGAAATCATAAACAAAAACACAACAGCTCCAATAGCTGATGTGATAAACAACAGTGGCATAGTCCCAAATATAAATGTTTACCCACTGTGCCAACTCAAAGTGACAGTTATATATACATATAGTAACATTGAATGTCTTTAGAGACCACCACCTCCAGATAAATTGCCTGCTCACCTGCAGTCTATGACCCCGCTACAGAGTCATAATAGCCTTAGTGAACTCCATTCAGGGTGGTACTGGAACACTCCTGCAAGAATCGTCCCTGAAACACGCTACTCCACTTCGCTGGTCCAGGTCTGCTGAAGAAGCCCATTAGAAGGACGTAACGCATACGGGTGGGAGGAGCCGTTGTTCGTGACGTCACTACTTACTTTTTGTATCAGCGTGGGAAGCTGAATATATGCTTGTATTTTCACATATCTTTGTAAGTATTTTTAATCCCTTAATTTAGTTTTAATCAATAATTTGAAACAGAGAGCACTATGGTTTCTCCATTTCTATTCTATGATATGTCACATGATTGATTAAGACTTAAGAAGTGGAGTAGCGTCTTTCAGGGACGATTCTTGCAGGAGTGTTCCAGTATCATCCTGAATGGTGTTTACTAAGGCTATTATGACTCTGTAGTGGGGTCATAGACTGGAGGTGAGCAGGCAATTTATCTGGAGGTGATGGTCACCGAGCACATTGGCCGTTACTATATGAACTATCATTTTGAGTTGGCACAGCGGTGGAGCATTTATATTTGGGACTTTTAAACTGTTGTTTATCACATTAGCTATTGGAGCTGTTGTATTTTTGTTTATGATTTCACTCAGTTATATTGTTTATGTGATTGCGCTGCACTTATAATTTGCCCCTCATAAAACTTGGAAGCTCCAAGCTAAGGAACTCCAGTGAAGATCACCCAGTCAGGCTTTAAAAGTGGATGTACTTCTCCGATACGCAACACTAGTCACCATGAACAGGATTTACTGAGAGCCTATTGGTTAGAACTTGAGTGAAGGAGAAAGAGCCCCTCCCCTAGGCATAACTTCAAAAGAGATAGACCCAGTTTACCTGAGACACATGCAGCAAAATGGTGGCTGTCCTGAACAGAGAGATACATGGGACCTACACTTTGAAAATACAGAAGGATGTCTCTAAATGGCAGAGAGTGCAGAAATGCTGCTACAACACCCTCCCTTGCCAAAATTGGGAGGGCAGAGAGATGTCACCCCTATGCTTCTAAGGCTTTGGCTCCCCCCCCCGGTGGGACTCTCCTCTTTCAACAGTGCACAGTGGGGCCTTCAGGAATCTCCTCATGTAGCTGGACTGACAGTGTCTTGGTTGGAAGAAGACATTCCCTTCATCAGAGACTCTGGGTGGGATGGCACTTAGTCGGCCAACCTATCCAAGTTCCCTTACAACTAGATTTCAGGAACTAATGGTCTCCCCAAGGAAGCTGATACTCTGTGTCAAGAAGTAAGTGGTTATGGCTCCCGGAGCACTGGTTGTGATACAATTAAGAAGCACAAAGATAGGTTTGTTGCTAAAGGATGAGGGCTAGACCATATGGGGAAGTCGTACCTACCTGACTCGTACCTGCCCCTAGGAAAAAGAATTGGCAAGGTTGTCCCACCTTCAGTGCCTTTTTAACTGGCATGTATTACTTGATAATTGGATGTGCATGTCCTTATCTGACCAAGGAGATACTGGGTTGAGTTGAGGAGCAAAGGGACTGCTTTTACCAGAGAGCGGTATGTGTATGCGTACATAGGAGATCCCTGGGCACAAGGTGTGGTGAATGAGAGGAATCTCTGGTTTAAATGTTTTTTCTCTTGTTATGGAGATTTCTACTACAGACAATGTATTGCTAGCCAGACCCAACATGCTAAATAGGCTGTAAACAGGGAAAAGGAGGGACTCAAGCACAGGGAAAGTACGGTGCTACCCTGACCTCCACTATTACAAGTGGCTGTGTTCTTGGTTACCAAGTGCTTTTCTGTTATGTTAGTCTTGTTCCCAAAAAGGGTACAATAAATATTGAACTGAAAGTTACGTTTGATTTAGTATTGTGTTCTTTCCATGGAATATGAATGGAGCCATAACCTATTGGCATGTATATACTTGTGTGTATAACATAAATCTGAGCTAAGTGATGATAACCAAAATAAAAACTGAAACAATTTTACAGAAGCAGCAATCAGTCATTATCCAAATACAAAACAACAAAAAGTGTATATACAGTGGAACCTTGGTTAACGAGTAACGTGGTTAACAAGCGTTTTGAAAGACAAGCAACATTTTTAAAAAAATCTGACTCGGTTTGCGAGTGTTGTCTTGCAAAACGAGCAGAATTCAAGCTAATGGGGTGTGCAGTACCGCATTTGGCCAGAGGTGCGTGGGCATCGGTGACACTCGGAATGGTTCAGAGCCATTTGGAAATACTTGTAAACACTCGGAAATACTCGGAAATACTTTGTTCCCGAGTGTTTCCGAGCCTTTCCGAGGCTCTCCGAGATCAGCTGAGCTGTCCCTGAGTATTTCCGAGGCTCTACGGCGCCCCCCCCACCTCTGGCCACATGCGGTTATGCATGCAATAGAAGTCAATGTGGAACAAATTATCTTCCTTTCCATTGACTTCTATGGGGAAACTCACTTTGATATGCAAGTGCTTTGGATTACAAGCGGATTATGGAACGGATTATGCTCGTAATCCAAGATTCCACTGTACATAAAACCTGTTGCGCTTCCCCTTTAAATTTATATGAACCAACAAAAATGTAATAGATAACCAAAATACATAATGTCTCAAAAAATATATAAAATGGTGAACAAAACAGTGAATGAAAATGCATTCATATACGCTGTAACATAATGTCCTACAACCACAAATATATTAAAAGAGAAGCATAGCCTAAGCTTTTAGGATTATACTTCTTCTGGGGATCACAGGAGTACAGTTTGTTCCATGAAGCTTAAAAAGAAAATCAGTATTACACACTATAAGCTTATAGATGCCAATGTGTGTTAGTGATACACCATAAAGAAAACATTTTTGAACAATCACTGTGTCAGGTAATGGAACACCATGGAAGTTAAAAGATAATTTACCCTAAACAAGTTGCATTCACTTTTGCAGAACACTATAATATTGAACAACATTCTGTATTTGTGGTACTTGCTAACTTACAGTTTATTCCTTTACATAATTTTTATATTCACTTGCAACATGCCTTTAAACTTTCCAGAAAATGTGACTACTAGTTTTTTTTCCCTAGCACAGCTCTCTCCCTCCTTGCATGTCATAATCTTCTCCTTTTCTGGGATTTTCTAATTACTCTCTGTGCTGGCCCAGCATCTTAGACCCTCCATTCACTTTTCTACAAAAGGTTATTTATGGCTGAGGGGTCAAAAGTGAAGGGGGATACTATAGAGTATCACTCGAGTTATAGCTCTTATGCCCTGTACACACGATGGGATTTTCCGATGGAAAATGTGTAATAGGACCTTGTTGTCGGAAATTCTGACCGTGTGTAGGCTCCATCACACATTTTCCATAGGAATTTCCGACACGCAAAGTTTGAGATCTTGCTATAAAATTTTCCGACAACAAAATCCGTTGTCGGAAATTCCGATCGTGTGTACACAAATCCGACGCACAAAATGCCATGCATGCTCAGAATAAATTAAGAGATGAAAGCTATTGGCTACTGTCCCGTTTATAGTCCCAACACACATGTTTTACGTCATTGCGCTCAGAACGATCGGATTTTCCGACAACTTTGTGCGACCGTGTGTATGCAAGACAAGTTTGAGCCAACATCAGTTAGAAAAAATCCATGGATTTTGTTGTCGGAATGTCCGATCAATGTCCAACCGTGTGTACAGGGCATTAGTCTGCCAAGCAGCAGTCCCAGGGAAGCTTTTACAGGTAAATAACACAAATTAAAAATACACTAAATGCACATATAATTTCACAAGAAGCTGTTGAAATAAATGGTCTGGTGACAAAATCTCTTTAAAATGAGTGATAATATTTAAGTGTGTTATTTGTTAACCCTTCCAAGAAAAAAAAATCTTCCATGTGTTTGATGAATGCCAACAAGCAATCTGATGCAATTTACAAATTGCACTGAACTGCCTCTCTCATTGATCTTCTAAACTATGTCCAAAATGTTCACTTGTAAACTATGCCCAAAAATGTCCAGATCCTCTTGTGCTGATGCAGCTTTAAAACAGAATTCCACCTAGTTGGATAAAAATGTAATTCACAGAAGGAAGTTCAGTCAAATGGGAAGTGAGCTTTGATCTCAGTATGAGAACCTCTGGCCAGATGGAAGGGTCACAGTAGAGCTTTCAGATCACGGTTATCTCACATGTGTTAATTTGCCCAACCATATCTGGCCCAACCATATCTTCTAGAGCAGTGGTTCTCAACCTGGGGGTTGGTTCCCCCTCGGGGGTCGAATGGCAGGGGTCACCAAATCCTGGGCTGTTCCTGAAGCCCGCACCGCTCTCCCAGCCTTTTCGCGGCCGCCCAGCTTGGCTGTTTTCCTGGAGCCCACGGCTGCCCACTCAGCCTCTTCGCAGCCGCCCATTCAGTTCACGGCATTGCTGGGGAGCAGAGACTAGAGGCCAGCTGACTGGTGAGGAATGTGAAGTGGGAGGGGCGGAAGGAGACCCTATCTCCTAATGTTGGCATAGGTGTCACTGCTGCGAGACACCACAAAGTCGGAGACACAGTGAGTAACACTACCTGTGATTATAGTTGCCATTAAAATCCCCACTATAGTTCTCAGATCAGCAGATGACCATCATCAAGAGCACCTAAGTTGACTGATCAGAACCCCCCAGCACTGCCACTCATCCCATTACCCCCCCACACACACACACACACACACACACACACACACACACACACACACACACACACACACACACACCAAGGAGTAAGAGAAGGAATAAAAATAGAGAATACATGGAAGGGAGAGGAAAATAAGGGGAGGAACAAAGAAAATGGGAGAGGAAGAATAAGAGAGAGAACAAGAAAGACAGCTAGAGAGAGGGATGGGGGGGGGAGACAAGAAATTAGGATAGAGAGAGATAAAAGGGAAAGAAAGGAATACAAAGAGAAAGAGTGGTACATCCTAAAATGTACCATAAAGGGTTTTAATACTGTACAAGTGGAAGGGACTCAGGGAGCGCTAAATGTCCGTGGGTTAGGGGCGCAAATTACTTGTCTTGCCTCGGGTGCTGACAACCCACGCTACGAAAATAATTTTACTGTTGGGGTCCCCACAACTCGGGAAATTTTATCAAGGGGTCACGGCACTAGGAAGGTTGAGAACCACTGTTCTAGAGGGTCAGTTTTGTTCTTAAAGGCTCAGAACATATTTATACATAGAGTTGTTGTTTTAGAAAGCACTTATAACAGTCCAACTCTCCAAATACCTTGGAGTTAGCCAAGCTGGAACCGAGGTCTAACTACCTATCACCGCCATCTCCAGTACCAAAGTAGAGTGTGTGGTGACATCTAAAGTTCTATTATTGGTAATATGTAACACGCAAATACCCAGATTGATTATTGGACTTGGAGAAAACACTCTGAAAACAATATAGCATGCAATTAAGGATCCCACATCACAAAATATGATATATTCAAACCTGTCACCATAGGCAACAGGTAGAAAGAGGGTCATTCATGCAATCCAGGCATCACCATGTACCCAGATGTATGACTCACTTAAAAACCCATTCTTGCAGCATGCCCTCAAAATTCAGGGATGCTACCAGTGCAATTCCATAATTAGCTTTTCAGTGGGAAATGCTCTGTGCTTCCTAAAGTGAAGTGAAGGCAAACCTCCTGTAAACAATTTTGACATGGTGTTGCTTACATTAATCACCTTATTTGTAGTGACAGTTGTACCCTAAGCTCTTCCTGGAGTGCCACTTTAAAGAAGTTGAAAAACACTACTACATTCTTGTCCTATTAATATTTTAAATTAGGAACCGGCAACTAACAGTTAATTTTATCTCTTTTTTTTCAGGGGTATACATACAAAAAAGTAGAAGGACAGTGCTGCGGCAAGTGTGTCCAGGAATTTTGTGTGCTAAATAACACTGTGCAAATTAAGGTATGTTTTGATCATATTTCAATTATGTTTGGTACAATATGAGAGCAAAATGTGTGTGAACTGTTCAGATTAGCTACCTACAACACCACACAGAAAACTGTTTAAAAGTGTTCACTCCTGCTTGATGTTGTTTAGGTTTTTAAACTAGTAGGCATGATGTGGATCAAAAAAATTATTGTACTGAATGTCTCAGCTAACAGGGGAGTAATATGTTGAAGGCTGATGTTTGCAGATACTGAGTGAACCAGGCTACCACTAGTTGTGTCATATTAGTCCCACATATGTGGTTGTTGTGAGGCCTCGTATTTTGAGTCAATATATTGAAATTCAACTACTGACCATCATTCATTTGATTTTGTAAAATTGCTTTACAAGAGGTTGATAGGTTGTGTCCACTGGTTTTTGTTACTTGCCAGTAAAGTTCACACTTGTATAGGCTACTGTTTGCATCTAGGGATTCTGGAGCAAAGGCCAGCGATAAGAGATGCATAATAGAAATCCAAAACAGAGAGAGAATAAAATGTACACAAGAGCAAGCATAGGGTTCTCGCTTCACGATTTAATAATTAGATCTTTTTATTAAACGAGCATCATGTCGCACTAGAGATCTGAGGCTTACCATCTATGGCTCCGCTGTCTTGCTATTTGAACCAAATAGACATCTCGGTTGCTACTACCTTGCGACACCCATTAGGGAATGTGTTATGCCACGTACACACGATCAGAAATTTGGCCAGCAAAAGACCGATGAGAGCTTTTGGTCGGAAAATACAACCGTGTGTATGCTCCATCGGACTTTTGCTGGCCGAATTCCAGCCAGCAAAAGATTGAGAGCATGTTCTCAATTTTTCGGTTGGAAAAAGTTCCTATCCGAAAATACGATTGTCAGTAGCAATTCCGACGTGCAAAATTCCTATGCATGCTCGAAAACAATTCAACGCATGCTCGGAAGCATGTACTGAATGTCTCAGCTCACAGGGGAGTAATATGTTGAAGGCTGATGTTTGCAGATACTGAGTGAACCATGCTACCACTAGTTGTGTCATATTAGTCCCACATATGTGGTTGTTGTGAGGCCTCAGATTTTCAGCAAGCTACCGCAAGTCATATTTTGAGTCAATATATTGAAATTCAACTACTGATCATCATTCATTTGATTTTGTAAAATTGCTTTACAAGAGGTTGATAGGTTGTGTCCACTGTTTTTTGTTACTTGCCAGTAAAGTTCACACTTGTATAGGCTACTGTTTGCATCTAGGGATTCTGGAGCAAAGGCCAGCGATAAGAAATGCATAATAGAAATCCAAAACAGAGAGAGAATAAAATGTACACAAGCGCAAGCATAGGGTTCTCGCTTCACGATTTAATAATTAGATCTTTTTATTAAACGAGCATCATGTCGCACTAGAGATCTGAGGCTTACCATCTATGGCTCCGCTGTCTTGCTATTTGAACCAATTAGACATCTCGGTTGCTACTACCTTGCGACACCCATTAGGGAAAGTGTTATGCCACGTACACACGATCAGAAATTTGGCCAGCAAAAGACCGATGAGAGCTTTTGGTCGGAAAATGCGACCGTGTGTATGCTCCATCGGACTTTTGCTGGCCGAATTCCAGCCAGCAAAAGATTGAGAGCATGTTCTCAATTTTTCGGTTGGAAAAAGTTCCTATCCGAAAATACGATTGTCTGTAGCAATTCCGACGTGCAAAATTCCTATGCATGCTCGAAAACAATTCAACGCATGCTCGGAAGCATTGAACTTAATTTTCTCGGCTCCTCGTAGTGTTGTACGTCACTGCGTTCTTGACGGTCAAAAGTTCAGCGAACTTTTGTGTGACCGTGTGTATGCAAGGCAAGCTTAAGCGGAATCCTGTCGGAAAATCCATCATATCTTTTTCCGACCAAAATCCTGATCATGTGTACGCGGCATTAGTTGCCCCTTGGCGATTTTGCTGCTGGTGAGGTATTACCAGAGTGAAGTGGCCCTTAGGCTACATTTCTAACTATTATGTTTAATTAAACAATTCTGGTCTTTTTAAGCATCTTATTGCTCAAATAAACATTTTTTTCCTATAGCCTGGAAGTTTCTGGAACCCTCCAGGAGACAACTGCACAAGTTATGATTGTGAGCGGGACACGTTTATGGTTGTCAAAAAGGTCATGTCATGCCCACGGCAAAAGCCTCTAGACTGCGACAAGGTACAGTATTCTAATCTCTTATGTACAGTATGCTTTCATTGTTCTTAAAATATGAAGGTAAATTAGGAATCTGTGCTGATTTATCAAACAGTCTTTTCAAAATGCAGAAATATCCAACATTTTAAAAATTAAAGCTCAATCAAAGTCAGAAATACATTTTCAGTCAGATAGACATTGCACAATATCTTGTTATAGCAGTTGTGTAGTATATCTAAATATGACTCCATAGTCCTGTAGGCACCAGAGTTTAACCACACTTTCCAGTACACTCTAACTGACCTAGTCAGACCTATACACTCTCTTATTCTGCAATGCAATTATTCTGTGTGAAGATGCAATAAATGAGAATGTGGCAGTTACTCATCTATTATGGTATAGAGCAGCGGTCTCCAAACTGTGGCCCAGGGGCCAGATGCGGCTCTTTGCTTGCTTTTATCCGGCCCTTGGGGTACTATTCCATTCACTGACACCAACAATGGGAAATAATTCCTGTCGCTGACACCAAAAATGGGGCACATTTCCTCCCACTGACACAAACTGTGGGGCACAATTCCTTCCATTGACACCAATGATGGGGCATAATTCCTTCCCTTGATACCAACAATGGGGTATAATTCCTTCCATTGATACCAATGTAAGGGCACAATTCCTCCTACTGTCACCAACAATGGGGCGGAATTTCTTCCATTGACACCGACAGTAAGGCACTATTCCTCCCACTGACACCAAAGATAGGGCATTGTTTACTTCCACTGAATGCAAGTACATTTTCTACTCCCACTGGCCCTAGTCCAGCCCCCCTGAAGTCTGAAAGACAGTAAACTGGCCCTTTGTTTAAAAGGTTTGGAGACTCCTGGTATATAGCAATGTTTTTCAACTCCAGTCCCCAATTACCTGACCAAAAGGTCATATTTTCAGGCTACCTATTATTTTGCACAGGTGATTTGATCAGTTTCACTGCCTTAGTAATTAGCACAGCCATTTCATCTGAGGGAAATCCTGAAAACATGACCTGACATAACTTGAAGACTGGAGTTGAGAAACATTGGTACAGAGCACTGGAGATAGGAAAAGAATGTTCTTTTCCACTAATAAAAAATAGACACTTTAAAGCATTTTCCAGTGAAAATTGATTTGAAATCATAACACTTGCATAGCTCCCAACTGTCTCTGATTTCGAGGGAATGTCCCTGATTTGGAACAAAGTCCCTCTGTCCCTCTTTCCTCCTCATTTGTTCCTCATTTCGGTCTGATTTATATAGTCAGAGCCGATCCGCCCTATACGCTCACTACGCAAGCGGCGTAGGTCCCGTCACTGTGGGGGGGCCCCCAAGGGTGGATCGGCTCTGCTCAGGGCCGGACTGGCCTACCGGGATACTGGGACATTTCCCGGTAGGCTGCCTGCTATGGGGCCGCTTCGAGCTATGCTGTGGCTGCAGCGTAGCTCAAAGCAGAGACCCGCTGTGTCACGGAGCTCAGTCTGAAGTTGCGCTGTGACAAAGGTCCCATCCTCCTCCTAGACCAGCTCGTGTGATAGATGCAGTGTTCTGTCTATCACACGAGCTGGTCTAGGAGGAGGGCGGGACTTTTGTCACAGCGCGACTGAACCTTTCACAATAGGCTCCGTGACAAAGCGTGAGATGCACGCTGTGCCTGTACGTAATCCACTGGCACTAACTGGTGAGGCGGCAATGATTGGCATGGTAAGACAGCAATGATGGGCACAGTAAGGCTACATTGATTGGCACAGTGAGGCAGAAATGATTGGCACAGTAAGGCAGCAATGATGGGCACAGTAAGGCTACATTGATTGGCACGGTAAGGCAGCAATGATTGGCACAGTGAGGCGGCAACAATGGGCACAGTGAAGCTACATTGATTGGCATGCGGAGGTGGCAATGAGGGGCACAGTAAGGCTACAATGATGGGCATGGGGAGGCGACAATGATGGGCATAGTAAGGCTACAATGATGGGCACAATAAGGCTGCAATGATGGGAATGGTGATGAGGCAATGATGGGCACGGTGATGCTACATTGATTGGCACAGTGAGGTGGCAATGATGGGCACAGTAAGGTTGCAATGATGGGCTTAGTGAGGCGGCAATGATGGGCATAATAAGGCTGCAATGATGGGCATGGTGAGGTGGCAATGATGGGCACAATAAGGCTACACTGATGGGCACGGTGATGCAGCAATGATTGGCACGTTGATGCTACATTGATTGGCATGGTGAGGCGGCAATGATTGGCACAGTAAGGTGGCAATGATGGGCAAAGTAAGGCTGCAATGATGGGCACAGTGAGGCTACATTAGTTGGCACGGTGAGGTGACAATGATGGGCACGATGAGGCTACATTGATTGGCACGGTGAGACAGCAATGATTGGCACGGTAATGTGGCAATGATGAGCACAGTGAGGCTGCATGGATGGGCACAGTGAGGCTGCATGGATGGGCACAGTGAGGCTGCATTGACGGCACAGTGAGGCTGCATGAATGGGTACAATGAGGCTGCATTGACAGGCACAGTGAGGCTGCAATGATGGGCACAGTAAGGCTGCAATGATGGGCACAGTGAGGCTATATTGATGGGCACAGTGAGGCTGCATTGATGGGCACTGGTGAGGCTGATGTAAGGAGGGGCTCGCTAAGGGCCTTGATGTAAGTGGGGGATCTCTGGGGACCCTGATGTAAGTGGGGGATCCGCACTCAGATATGTAACGATATATATATATAATATATATATATATATATATATATATATATATATATATTCACACACGTTTATTATATACATGTCTGTTCTATATTGTTGTACTTTTGTGGATTGTATTGGGAGCACTGAAGTGTCAGGTGTGACTGTGTGGCAATGGCAAATGGTTTACATAGCTCACGGCATCACGGGTCAGGTAGAGATCCCCTTAGCAGAATTTTGCTTAGGGCCCCAGGGAGGTCAGGATCCGCACTGTATATAGTTGTATATAGAATCCACTATTGTTTAAAAAGCCCTAAACCTTTCATCCAATTTCTAAATTGCTGCATTTGTAAATTGCAAAAGCCAGTATAAAGGAATAGAAGTGGTAAAAAGCACTTGTGAGTGTAATCTTTTTTTTTTTTGGTATAATTCTCCTTTAACCACTTGACTGCTGGAAGATTTTACCCTGACCAGGCCATTTTTTGCTATTTGGCACTGCTGTACTCTAACTGGTGATTGCGCGGTCATGCAGTGCTGTACCCAAACAAAATATATATAATTTTTTTTCACACAAATAGAGCTTTCTTTTTGGGGATATCTGATCACCCCTGGGTTTTTTATTTTATTGTGATATAAACAAAAAGAAGCACTGACAATTTTTAACTATTTTTTACTTTCTCTTATAAAACATATCCAATAAAAAAATGTGAAAATCAAATCTCTTCAAATATTTTGTCTAAAATGGATTCTTTTACATGTCTTTGGTTAAAAAGCCCCCCAATAAGTGTGTATTGATTGGTTTGAGTGAAAGTTATAGTGTCTACAAACTATGAGATATATTACTGCAAATTGTATTAATTTATTTTTTTGTCATTCTAATTGCAGTGATCAGTGACTCATAACAGGGCTGCGATAGTACAGCAACCAATCTAACACTAACTGACGCTGGGGGGGGCTGACATCACCAGTGACATTAATAGAGTGATCAGTGCTAATAAAATGTGACGTTATTACAGTGGTCAGTGCTAATAAAATACACTGTCACAGTAATAATGACACTGGGTAAGAAGGGGTTAACATCTAGGGCGATCAAGGGGTCAACTGTGTGCCTAACTATGTGCAATGTGTGCTGCTTTTACTAATGATCTTGTTGGGTTTTTTTTCCCTGCTTAGCAGGAAATGAAAAAACAACAAGATCTACTATTTTTGAACACAGGTCTGCATTGTTTATAATGACAGAGCTCTGTTCAGTGCCAATCACCAGGCCCCGACAGTCAATCATTGGCTGGAACCTGATGAT
Organism: Aquarana catesbeiana; assembly: GCF_042186555.1. NCBI lineage: Eukaryota > Metazoa > Chordata > Amphibia > Anura > Ranidae > Aquarana > Aquarana catesbeiana. The sequence continues at coordinate 98,211,177 of NC_133334.1, read as the reverse complement.
CGAAATGTGCTGTAAGGAATCACAGCACAGCTAGGCCAGTGGCCACATGAGCGCCCCCTGCCCGAGCGCCCGGATCACGTACTATGTACGTGATCCAGTGTAGGAGAGCCACTCTGCCGCTGTATATGTAATTATACGGTCAGCATGTGGTTAAAGAGGAACTGCAGTCTGCTAACATAATTTGTAATAAAAACATCTTTGCCATTCTAAACTTCCCTCCAACCACTTTGCATATTATTTTATATAAACTGTGATTCTGTACTTGCCAAATATGCTGCAGAAATCTCCCTCCACTAAGTCTGGCTGCAACCATTTTAACTGTGGGCAGCTGAAGCTGCTGCCTGTTCACTTCCTGGATTTACACAGACACACAGAGTCACACATCCAGCTCTGCAACTCTCATTGACCCTCTTATGACTCATCCCCTCCCTTTCTGGGAAACTCTCAAGAGAGTGAGAGAGAGAGCTGTGCATGATGTCATAAGCCTAGGCTTTTTACCAGACAAGAAACAGGAAGTGGACTGTAAAAGGTATTTACTGGCAGAAATATTTTACTATCCAAAGTTAAAACAACAAGAACAGAGGATTTAATAGATGAAAAGATAAATAAAATGACTGAAGTTCCTCTTTAAGGGGGCGTGATAGGGGTGTGCGTCCTATGCCTACATAATTTTGCCAATAGGTGTCCCTCGTTCCCATCTCAAAAAGTTGGGAGGTATGCACGGGGTGATACCCAACTATAAATGTAGATGTCTCATTAACCTACTTGATAGCCATTATGATCAACCAGCAGCTCACAAACTAAAAAATTGAACTATAGGGGTTTTGTTATGTTATTTTAGATAGAATGTGAAAGAGTTAAATGTAAATTATTTTTGTGCATTAGAGAAGATTTTTTTTTTCTACTAGGGTACATAGATACATTATAAGGCCCCATTGCTAAATTTTATTGGAATTTTTTTCACTGGCTAACTACTTCTGCTGAAACCTTTTTTTGTCTGCTGAACTTAGCTCTTTCCATTGGTGGCCAGTGATCTAGAGTGCAACCCTGCTAGCAACCCTATTACATTGGTGGTCAATGACAGCCTTTAATGTTGCTGTGGCTTTCTTTACATTGATGGCCAGTGTTAGTCATATGTCTTTAATAAATCCCCGATACACTCAAGGCCAGTGTAAATGCAGTGGTTAAAACAGATCTCAGTAGCCATGTAGCTATTTAGGTTTTTGAATACATGTACAGATAGTGGCCCACAAGAATGACATTTCAGAGTCTACTGAACTGGAACCTGCTACCCCCCCGCCCAAACACATAATAAAAGCCCCAAACAGTTGTTCCACATATTAGTAATTTTAGAAAGGAGCCCTTTATGTTGGTGGACAGTGGAAAACCCCATGTATGTAGTGAGAGGAAAGCTCCTTAGTATATTTGTGGACAGTTGAAAACCCCATGTATGTAGTGAGGGGAAAGCTCCCTAGTATATTGGTGGACAGTAGAAATCCCCATGTATATAGTGAGGGGAAAGCTCCCTAGTATATTGGTGGACAGTGGAAAGCCCCTATATATATTGGCGGATATTGAAAGGCTCCCCTGTATATTGTTGTATAGTGTAGAGCATCCTTGTATAGATAGTGAAAAGCTCTCCAGTATATTAGCGGACAGTGAAAAGCTCACTTGTAAATTGATAGACTGTCAAAGGTTCTCCTGCATATTGTTGGGTAGTGCAGGGGTCCCAAACTGGCGGCCCTCCAGCTGTTCCGAAACAAGGACAGTGGTCCTTGCTGAATTCCACTCTTCACCATCCACTGGACTTCATAACTATGAGGGATGCTATAATAGTAGTATAGTATAGTATAGTATAGTATAGTATAGTATAGTATAGTATTAGTGCTATGTGCATGTGAAAGAGCTGCATAATATGTCAGAAATATATAAAAACCTATAATAATAATAATAATAATAATAATAATATTGTGGTAGTTACCTTACTTCAGGGAGAGAGCATTACTAATTGCTAGGCTGTAGTTGTAACTCAGTAGGGGGGTTCCAACTGCTGTACAAGGACTGCTGCTTTACTTTAGCTGCAGCCTCCAGATGGGCACAGGGGTTTCTTCTAGGGCTGGGCCAACTTTAAAACAAAAATTAGTAGTGCGCATATTACCACTAAATGTTTTGAGGCAGCCACAATTTTCTGTTCTGTTTTTTTTTGCCATAATCTTCCGCAAATATAAGTCTCCTGACCATCTCTTGATGCGTAACCTTCTGTGTAACAAAATACAGGTAACACTTGTTGATATCTGTGCTACTAGTGCCACATCCGAGGTGTACTATTGTATATTTTGGTTTGAATATTTTATACCACTCATTCTAAATTGAAAAAAGATAGCATGTGATGATTATATTTTAGCTTGCACTACTGATAAAAAAAATTATGGGATTATGTTTTTTTGTACTTTCTCAGGGTATTCTGGTTAATTTTACAAGTTCTGATGGATGTTGTACAATACAGTTCTGTGAGCCGCGTAAGTTAATGTTGACTTTCTACTGTTTTAATTTTACTGCATAGTTCCTAAAAGCCTAGAAAAAAAGGCATGGGCAGTATAGTAGGCCAAGTAAACAATCAGAGCATACAGTAGGTCATAAGCAGATCTAAATGTACTTCAAGGTTGTGAGCCCCAAAAATACAGAAAATAGTTTAATGCTTTGAAAAAGTGTCAGCTCTATACAAATAATAAATCACAAATAATTCTTGCGCTAAGGCTCAACTGACAAAAAACAAGCAGCTGACACAATATTGCATACGACAATACAGACAAAGTTGGATAAAAGCAAGTACAGTGCTAATGTTACAGATAGACAAAATCTGGTTAAAGATGTACAAAAGAGGTGCAAAACAACAAAAATGATTCAGATAAGTACATAAAGTCCTTAGATGGATTGTAAACGGTGTTCTTAAATAAATGTGACATAGAGACCTTCACCATCAAACCACATGGACAGCCTTTTACAAATGAAAAAATCTCTATTCAGAAATGGAACACATCACCGCGATCTCCCCTGGGTAAATAAATCCGATACTTGTTCCTATCCTGATGACCATCAGGATTTACAATAGGTGATAGTCAAAAAGAAAGGTAGAAGTATCTCATAGTGCAGTAGGTTTGTTAAAAGTAACCATTTATTTTAATTAAAAATGATGCACTCACATTTAAAACCATAGAAAAGTGTGCGATGACATCACCTGCCATGACTCCACAATGTCATTGATGGTGAAACATGTATGGTTGAGTCTTGGTGGGTGATGTCATCGCGCACCAGACGCAGCAGCCACCTTTTTGGTTGGAAACATTCCTATGCGATTTTCTATGGTTTTAAATGTGAGTGCATCATTTTTACTTGAAATAAATGGTTACTTTTAACAAACCTACTGCACTATGAGATAAGTCTTTCTTTCTTTTTTACTATTACTTATTGGAAGTCCCGATGGTCATCAGGATAGGAACAACTTTTGTATTTGTTTGCCCAAGAGAGATCTTGAGAGCTGTTCCATTTCTGAAGGTTGATATCAGACTGCACTTTCTGACTGTAAGGTAAAATTTAATTGGTAAGATGCTGTCTCTATGTCACATTTCTTTATGAGCACCATTTACAATCCATCTAAGGACTTTATGGACTTATCTGAATAATTTTGATTGTTCATCTTTTACCAGATTTTGTCTATCTGTAACATCAGCTCTGCACTTCCTTTTATCCACCCATATACAAACAAGTAAAATAAACTGCCAGGCAATTAGAAAGAACCTAGCATCAGGGAAACAGGTTGATGCTTCAATAACTGGAAATTGAGATACCAATTTTAGAAAAATGAAAAACTTTGAAGTATTAAAGCTCAATTTAAAGCGGAGTTCCACCCAAAAGTAGAATTTCCACTCTAATGCCCCGTAAACACGGTCAGATTTTCCGACGGAAAATGTGTGATAGGACCTTGTTGTCGGAAATTCCGACCGTGTGTAGGCTCCATCACACATTTTCCATCAGAATTTCCGACACACAAAGTTTGAGAGTTTGCTATAAAATTTTCCGACAACAAAATCTGTTGTCGGAAATTCCGATCGTGTGTACACAAATCCGATGCACAAAGTGTGACGCATGCTCAGAATAAATTAAGAGACGGAAGCTATTGGCTACTGCCCTGTTTATAGTCCCGACGTACGTGTTTTACGTCACCGCGTTCAGAACGATCGGATTTTCCGACAACTTTGTGTGACCGTGTGTATGCAAGACAAGTTTGAGCCAACATCCGTCGGAAAAAATCCATGGATTTTGTTGTCGTAATGTCCGATCAATGTCCGACCGTGTGTACGAGGCATAAGGACATTTGGCGTGTCTTTTTTTTTTTTTTGGTGGGGGGTACCTAGTTTTAACAGGTACCCAGCTCCCACTTCCGCTCGGCCTCCTAGGCGACTCCTCCTCTCCCTCTCCCTCCCTGCAATCTTCTGGGACACGTCACAGGTCCTAGAAGATTGCCCGGCCATTCAGGACATGCAGCGTGACTCGCGTATGCGCAGTGTGTACTGGGCTTTGAAAATACAAGCTGTCACAGCTGGGTGCCCACACTTGCAATGCTGGCACCGTGGACAGGAGGGGGAGATAAGCGAGGCTTCGGGCAGCGGCATCGCTGGACTATGGGACAGGTGAGTGTGTGTATATTAAAAGTCAGCAGCTACACTTTTTTTAGCTGTTGACTTTTAATAAACAAAAAAACAAGTGTAACTCCGCTTTAACTTTCACATTGAATCACATAAATACCTTCCAGGTCTATCACAACAAAATGTGTGCAAAGTTTGTTTTTCTGTAGAAAGCAGACCAGACAGACAGACAGACAGGTAGTCAGCAATTTTCTGATTGCAGAGGAATATGTTTGACTCAGCAGGGGATGTTTTGGACCTCTACAGAGAGACCACTGCTTCCACACAGAGAACAAGGGCCATTCTCTGCAGCATGTTGGCAGCAAACAGGCTTCTCTACTTGGACTGTGGCTGATTTTTAAAGGAAATGAACTGGAAAATTTTAAACATCCTTGTTTTGATGTTACTGGAATGCACTTAGGTGATCTTAACTGAATAACTAGGCGTTAAAACGAAATTTATTATCAAGCTGTATATTCTATGCAAAATACAAAGTGACATTAACTGAATCTTTTCTAAATAAATACAAGACATTTATAGTATACTAAATATAAAGTTTGAAACTATTCAAAGGGAAATGAGTGAGACCAGAAGTAAAATATGTGGCTTGCTATTTTCTTTATAATAATTCAGGCTCCAAGGCTGTCATCCTGATCATGGCATATCAAGCAAGTTACAGCCCTGGAAGAAATATGTTGAGCTGGAGATTGCATTGTGCAAACTTCACAGAGCATACTTCTTACAGTATTCTATTAGGCAGGGCCGTCTTTTAGGCAGGGCAAAAGGGGCAGCTGCCCTGGGCCCTGCCATTGTTGTTGGGCCCAAAGCAGCTGCCTCATACTTGCCAACTATCCCAGTTTAAATTCCCTTGTCCCTTGAAGTTTTAGTCCCGTGCTGTGTCCTGATATCTCAGTGTGAAGTACTACTACTAATGCTGCCCAGCTCTGCCCTATTGTTTTGTACAAATGACTCACCTGCAGACCCTGTGTTTACATGTAAATAACCAGCAATCATATGTAAATAGCAGCGGCATTCATATGTAAATAGCTGCACCCAGCGGCATAGATATGTAAATAAAGGCGGCAATCATATGTAGATCATGCCCTCTGCGGTGAGCAGATGATGTGCTGTAACCCCTAGCAACCAATCAGTGAGCAGTATCACTGTACAGTAATCTCTAGAAACCAATCAACAAGCAGAAATCATGTGCTGTAACATCTAGCAATTAATCAGTGAGCCGTAATTTGTGCTGTAACCTCTAGGAACCAGTCAGTAAGCGGTAATGATATACTGTTACCTCTGGCAACCAATCACAATCGCTGCCTGATCTGATACAGTAAACTGATTTTAAGTCTAGCTGCTATTTAGTGTATGTCTCAGAGCAGCTGGAGAGCGAAATTGTTTGGGAGGGCCCAAGAAAACGTTTGCCCAGGGTCCAATCAATATTAAAGACGGCCCTGCTATTAGGTAGTGAACACTGGATCAGAATAACAGAATAAAGCCTGCACCTTTTAAAAACAAATCAGCAAAGACAGTAATGGCAGTTTCAGTATTCTTATTCTCACAGACTCTTTTCTGGAATCAAATATTGAAAACTATGCAATTTATGGATAGTGTCTTTTGAATACAGAATATATAATTGCCAATTTCCATTGTTTTCCCTTGATACAGGCAAGTGTGATGTAATGAAGTCATGGAAGCTCATTGAAAGTGGTGGTTGTGAGGCCAATGTGACACTTACTAACTGTGGAGGCTACTGTAGCTCTGTTTCTAGGTATGAATATGTGTTTTTAAGAAAATAAATGTATAAGAAAAAAGCATAATCTCTGAGCTCAGTATGAATGTGAGGATCTGGATTTATGGTTTCTTGGTGTGGAGCAGATTCTACAGTTTACTGTGCAGCACAATGGCTCTGGCCATGCAACTCTTTCAATTTTATATGTAGCCAATTTGTTTTTAGAGAGTAGAGATAGCCAGGTTATTTATTGATATCTGTGTACCATTGGAAGAGTTTCCTTTTATTTCCTGCCCCTGAGACACAACAGCAAGTTAGTGAAAATCTCTCAAGTTAAGGGAATTCCTATCTTAGATAGACATTCCCAGAACAGGTTTCTGGAGATCTGTTGTGAATTAAAGCAGAAGTACACCCAAAACTCGTAATTTCTCCAGTGGGATTATATAATAAAAGTATTTTCTCCTTCCAGTTCTATATACCTTTAGACATCCATGGACTTCAGATTGTACAATGATATCTCAAAATACCCAGTCTCTGAAAGACATTTTTCATACTTCTTATCCATGAGCATGCTTGTACTTTTAGCCTTTTTTATGACAATTGGGCTGTTCACTTTGCATGAGCATTTTCACTTTGCAAAGGCATTATCGCTTATCTTAGTGAGTGTGGAGAAGCTGTGCTGACTTCCATCATCCAATCATTTACAAGCAAAAAATACAGTTTTTGTTTATTTGGTTTTTTTTGTTGTATATATTTTCTTGCACATGGTGGGGTATTTTTTTCAAAGTGAATTCTCATCACATTCACTAATCAAAGGGAAATCCTTTTGCAAATTATTTTGCAAAGTGAACAATCTGTTTGCCTTTAGTAAATCAAATCCAATCAGTGGCGGAATTATCAGGGTTGCAGCAGTTGCCGTTGCGACTGGGCCCTGTCGTTCCGCCATCGTGGGGGGGCCCTGGGTCCCTCCCCCAGCAAAATCAGTTTTAAACACGTTGAGCTAATTCCCGGAGCACAGTGCTGGGGAGCAAGCTCCGGCACTGAACTCCAGTTCTCTGGCTAATGGGGTGCAGCAGCGTGGGCACTCGTGACATCTGCCCCACATCACTTGCGGGGTGCCCCGTGTCACATACATGCAGCGATCGCCCCCTCTGTGGCAGCCAGCATGTCTCCCCGCTGATTGGCTGCACACCTTGCAGACCTCACTGAAGCCGGCTCCTCCTCCTTGCCTCCGATGTTCTCCTGTACATATACAGACAAGAGGAGTATAGAACTGGAAGAGCCGCGCTGCTGAGGTCTGTGTGTTTTTATGTATTCAGAGGAGGGGGACAATAGTAACTCAGAGGGGGGGTTAACGAAAATACACCAGGAGGAGTGATGAGTGGGGGATAAGTGGATATGTGGGGGGGGGCTGGTGGAGTCTGATTTGACACCACACCTTGTAAGTCCTGTCCCCTTCCAAAGCGCCCCCCCAGCACATATCCTCTTACCCCCCCAATCAAAGAGATGCCATCTGTCTCAGAGGGGGCAATTGCAGCATCTGGGACCCCTGGCACCCTGTAAGAGATGCGGGGCAAGTGCCCCTGGTGCCCAAGCTGAAACATTAGGGGGAGGGGGGATTTGTGTCGCTCTGGAGGGGTGTTGAGCTGGGAAGGGGGATTAAGAAAACTTGCGCTTCAGAGGATTAGGGGAGTGGAGTGGATTTGTTCTAGGGTGAAAAGGACAGGGGCGTATGTACAGGGATTGCAATTACAGCATCTAGAGGGGGGATAGTGGAGGTGGCATATAAAGCAACCAATCCCCTCCATTTTACTCCTGCAGCCTTTCAACAGCTACGGGAGGAAAAATGGAGGGGATCCGTTCCTCTACATGTCGCTCTCACTACCCCTCCTATCCAGCTCTTGCTTCCCTCCAGGCCCCTGTGTACCCCCTGGCTCCCTCAACTCCCCCCGCCCCCAACAACACTGCCAGCTTCCCCCCTCTCTTGCCAGCTGCTGCGGGGGATGTGTCAGGATGGAGAACGGGGAAGGGGCTGGTAAATGTGTCATTTACCAGCCCTTTCCCTGCCGTAATGATTAAAGTCAGTGATCCACACTGATCGCTGACTCTGTTCATTCATAACTGAGGCAAAATAAACTGTGTTTACTATGCTTCAAATAAAGGGAAAGTTCTGTACAGAGCTATTCCTGTCCATTCATTCTGTGCAGCTGAGACTGCAGATATGGAGATTGAGGGCTGTGTCCTCAGTCTGCTTTCTCTGTCTCAAAGGGGGAACACCAGAGGTCTGCTTAGACCCCTGATATTACACCAAAGCCCGCAACAGGGCTCATAAAATATTGTAAAAAATAATAAAAGATAAAATTGTAAAAGTAAATGAAATAAAATGGTCAAAAGGAATAAACAAATAAAATAACAAAAATAAAACTACTGACACCTGTGATGGAACTACCGGGTCACAAAGGTCGTACTTGCAATCAGGCCCTGGTGTTTCGCCATCATGGGGGGGCCATGGCCGGGGGACAAGGGGCCCTTTATGATTTCTTGCACCGGGGCCCTGAAGGTTCTAGTTACGCCTCTGAATCCAATGCCTCTAATACAAGAGAACAATAGTCTAATGACCAATCTGTTTTACTTTTAAAGGTGGGCCCAAAATGGCAGATGAGGTCAGCAGGCCCTTTAAAGACATTTCTATCAAAATCCTATGATAACCATCAAATGATTATATGCTGTATAGCAACCTTACGTTAAAGGCATGCAAGGCATATGTATAAACTGATATACCTACTGTTTGTCCATAGGGGCACACGTTTCTACATTTTAATTGCATGTTTTTCACTTTGAAACGGGAACTGAGATGTGTTGTTAATTATCAAAAGTAGTAGCAATAGTAGTTGTGTCTTCATAGAGCAGGGGGAGAGCTTTACTGTCCCATACCAATAGGTAATTAAATTAAAAGAGAAGTATGGCCACAGCTTTTTTGATCATACCTCTCTTCTGGGTCAGGAGTGCACTTACTTTTGTACGGTGACCAAGAATCAGCCAACAGCAGGCTTTAGCATCACAGAGCCCCTCCAGGTTCTGGAAGAATCCGGACCATATTGTCAGGATCCACCCAGCTGCCTGATTGATATCCGGCTCTGGAGCCAGATGATCCTGCCCCCTCACCAGCCTGGAAATCCAGTGAGTACTGGAGGGACAGAGCAGAGACAATGACTGATAATCATCGTTCTTTGCTCAGAGCTGTTTGAGAACTGAGCGATTAGTGGTCATGTTATCTCTTAGTTCTTGGATTAACCACCGATGCTGCAGCATGGAGGGGAGCGTAGATGTTTGTTTTTTGTCTGCTCCTTAAAATGTTGCCTGATGAAGGCATTATTTGAGAACTGCACAGTGTATTTATCACTGACATATCTTTTTGTAAAAAAAAAAAGTACAGAAGTAATTCCTTTTTTGATTGAGTCCTAAGTGTCTAAGCATTGCAAACTGCAGAGGGAATCACAGAAATAGTGTTAGAATAAAATGGCAGTTGTTTCGAAAATTTGAGATGAGGCTGAGAGTTTGAATCAAAGCTCCAAACCATAATGTAACAGAGGGTATGTCCCGAGAGCCTCACATCAATGCAGACGCGCTTGTGGTAAAGTGAATGGCCTGGCAGGAGTCCCGGTTGAGACTGCCATTCACTTTACCACAAGCGGGTCTGCATTGATGTGTGGCTCTTGGGACAAACGATCTGTTACATTATCGTTGGGAGCCTAGACAAGCTCCTTCCCTGGCCAGCACTCACTGCAGTGAGTACAGGATCATTATTTCTTACAGCTTACAGTGTGAGTCAAATTTCAAAGTGAATTACTTAATTTTTTTTTTCCATGTTAAATCCCAACTCAAGGAATTAAAAAAAAAAAAAAACCCAAAAAACTAACCCTATAGTGGGTTAAATGCACATTACTTCTAGGGGATGATGGCTAAGATGTAATACCTACCTTACTCCTTGCTCCTGTGGGCTCTGGCTTTCTTTTCCCCTTCAGTAGAGATGGGCCAAACACCCCCCTGTTTGGTTTGCAGCAGAACTCCTGAACAGGTGAAAAGTTCTAACCTGAACCCCATTAAAGTCTATGGAAGCCGAACAGGAGAGATTAAAAGTGCCCGTTTTGAAGGCTTATATGCAAGTAATTGGCCACAACAGGGGTACGGGGGTCTGGGTACTGCCCTGGGGGACATGTATCAATGCAAAAATTATTAAAAACAATCATTTTTTTCAGGAGCAGTGGTATTAATGATGCTTAAAGTGCAACAATAAAAATGAAAAATCCATTTAAATATAGTGTCTGGGGGGTCCCCTTAGTCTACCTGTAAAGTGGTGCCTCTGTAGAATATATAGAACATGCTGCAGCAAAAATTAAATTTCCAAAGCAAAAAAAAAACAAGTCAAATCCCATTTAAAATGACTCGCGGTTGGAATTGCTGGCACCTAGCTATTGAAAAAATAAAGAAAAAAATGGCATGGGGTCCCCCCAAAATCCATACCAGACCCTTATACGGCCTGCTCCTTAACAACCAGCTTATACTGTGCAGCGCTCAGCGCATTGCAGGACGTTCAGCGGGGTGAACACCCGCCAGACACCCTGCAAATTCGGGTGTTGGAGGAACAATGTTGGACAGCCAGTGTTCGACCCGAACTCATGTTCGGGTCAAACCGTTTGCCCAACACTACCCTTCAGGTTGTGGGTGATCCCTTGCTGTCCTCACATACAAGGAAATTCTCAAAGAATTGCTGAGTACAAACTATGAAATTAATATAACCATTACAAGATTTATTTTTACAATAACTGTTAAAACCAATAAGGCTATGATAGTTTGGTAAACTAAATTAATTCACACTGATTATGTTGCATGTTCCAGTAATGTAAATAACTGTTTAAAGCTGGTAAGGACCACAGAGACATGAAGTATACATATGGTGGGGGTTATTGATGTCAGAGTGTCATCGTGTGTGTTCTGAGCAAGACCTAGTCCTTTCATATTTGAGTATCATTATATTGTTCATAATAAATATAGACTTTCAAATAAAATTATATATATTTTTTCAGACACCCCAACTTTCCAAAAATGCAGAAACATGACTGCACCTGCTGCCAGGCAACCAAAACCATGCCTATGAACATCCAACTGGAGTGTAATAATGGAAGGAAGATTGGCTATACCTATACTGATGTCCTAAAATGCTCCTGTAGGAACGCAGCCTGTGTGTTCACAGAATGAACTGTCAGTGTAAAACAAGATCCTTGATTAATAGCTGTCACTTTAACTATGCTATATTTACTGTTTAGAAAATATCTATTTTTGCTAATATAAAATTACACTTTATCTCATGTTACTTACTATTTTATCCTCAAGTGTCTATATCATTTGAGTGCTAGACTCTTGCTCAAGCCTCAGCAATGTTAATATGAAACCAAGTTACAGTACATCGCTTTGGTTAATGAATACACTGTGACAAGAACATTACATATATATATATATATATATATATATATATATATATATATATATATATATATATATATATATATATATATATATATATATATATATAAGCATTTAATTATTTGATTTGTTTCCATAATTATAGATATATATTATCAGATTATTCTTCCCACTGGTGAGCGCATACAATCAAAAGGCTATAATGTGCATTTAATCTAATAAAAAATGTAGAATGTGAACTTACAAAAACTGTCTAGTTCATCTTTCTATTTCTATCATTGTTTTTTGTCCTAAAAATTCAACAGAGATAAAAACATAAGAATAAATATTTGGAAAAGAAAACATTTATTACAGATTAAATGCAACAGATTTTTTTTATTTACAATCTCAGTAACTCCTGTGAGGCTGGCCATAGACGGAGCACATTTCCTTCCTGCAAGCATCAGTTGCAGGAAAGAAATTTGCTTGATTCCACCATCAACACAGACATCGTTAATGTGGGAATCTCTCCTGCTGAGGCATTGTCTTCTCCTGGCGGATGGCGGGGGAAGGCATTTCTGCCGGGAGAAGACAGTGATTATTACTAGCGGCTATATCAGCTACTTGCAATAATCACATGTAAAATCTGGCAGAATGGTTGTACCCAAGTTGCTCAATCAATTAGCTTGGGTACATTTATCCTGCCCATACATGGTTCAAATCTAAAAATATAATTTACAGAACAAAAATGGGTTCTGCTGAAACGGCCGAGATTCAAACCATCTATGGCTAGTTTAAACAGCACTCTGTAGATGGCTTATTTTTTTAATAGATTATGATTGTCTGTGGAGGTCTATGAGAGAACCTCAGGACAAGGAGATGATGGCCTTACAAAAATACTTGGAGAGTAACAAATGAGTAATCAGATGAATGAAGCATAAAGATGGGTGCTATCTATAAGTTGCACTCATCTACTAGAGGTGAGCCAAACACCCCCCCCCCCCCCCCCCAGTTCAGTTTGCACCAGAACATGCGAACAGACAAAAAATTTGTGTGAACATGCGAACACCGTTAAAGTCTATGGGACGAACGTGAAAAATCAAGTGTTCATTTTAAAGGCTTATATGCAAGTTGTTGTCACAAAAAGTGTTTGGGGACCCGGGTAAAGTTTTTAAAACAGCTGTTTTTTTCAGGAGCAGTGATTTTAATAATGTTTAAAGTGAAGCAATAAAAATGAAATATGCCGCAGCAAAATTACATTTCTAAAGGAAAAAATGTCATTTAAAATTGCTTACGGCTGTAATATATTGCACTATACATAAAAAAATCATTGAAAAAAACAGTGTGAGTTACCCCCCCAGTCTATACCAGGCCCTTCAGGTCTGGTATGGATATTAAGGGGAACGCCACGCCAAAATTAAAAAAAAGAAATGGCATGGGAGTCCCCACCCAAAATCCTTACCAAGCCCTTCAGGTCTGGTATAAATTTTAAGGGGAACCCTGCGCCACAATTAAGAAAAATGGCATGGGGGTCCCCTCAAAATCCATACCAGTCCCTTATCCGAGTATGCAACCTGGCAAGAAAAGGGGGGGACGAGAGAGTGGCCCTCGCCCTCCTGAACCGTACCAGGCCACATGCCCTAAACACATGGAGGGTGCTTTGGGGTCCCCCCAATGCACCTTGTCCCCATGTTGATGGGAATAAGGGCCTTATCCCCACAACCCTTGCTTGGTGGTTGTGGGGGTCTGCGGGTGGGGGCTTATCAGAATCTGTAAGCCCCTTTTAACAATGGGGCCCCCAGATCCACGTCCCCCCATGTGAATGTGTATCGGGTACATTGTACCCCTACTCATTCACTAAAAAAAGTATCAAAAAAGTAAACAGGAAACAGTTTTTGACAATTCCTTTATTTAAAAAAAAAAAAAAAGTGTCCCGCAATGTCCATCCATCTTCAATCATGGCAATGACGGACCCGAAAAATAGAAAAAAAAAAGAAAATACCCCACCTCCATGGGAGGTGTCCCGTCGACTGCTGTCTTTTTCACTGTGGCAGCTCTTATAAAGGCAAGGGCAGGCCACCCGCTGATGCAACTGGATGACCCAATCCCCCCTCTGAAGGCACATGACATCACTGGGTGGCCCCGCCCTTGCCTATACAACAGCTGTCACAGCCAAAAGACAGCAGTCGGCAGGACGCCTCCCATCGAGGCAGAGGTTTTTTTGTTTTTCTATTTTTCTGGTCCGTTGGCGCCATGAAGATAGATGGACATAACGGGACACTTTTTTTTCTTCTTCTTTTTTTTTTTTTTTTTTCTTTTTTAGTAAAGGACTTGTCAAAAACTGTGTAGTGTGGTTTCTACTTTTTGACACTTTTTTTGGTGAATGGGTAGGGGTACAATGTACCCAATGTACCCGATACCCATTCACATAAGGGGGGCAGGATCTGTGGGCCCCCTTTTTAAAGGGGGCTTACATATTCCGATAAGCCCCCCCGCCTGCAGACCCCCACAACCACCGGGCAAGGGTTGTGGAGATGGGGACATGGTGCTTTGGCACAGTTCATGAGCGGGGTGCTCTCCCACCCCTACCCCCATTTTCCTGCAGCCTGCCAGGTTGCATGCTCAAATAAAGGCCTGGTATGGATTCTGGGGGAGTCCATGCCATTTTTTTTTTTATTTTGGTGTGGAGTTCCCCTTAAAATGCATACCAAACCCAAAGGACCTGGTATGGCCTGGGGGGGGGGACCTATACTGTTTTTTTCCTAATTCTGTCATAGGGTTCCCCTTAACTACTTCAATACAGTATATTATATATTGTACACAGCACTATACACCCTGCACTGTATTGTATATACTACACTGGATGTACTATATCATTTGAGCTGCAGTATATATACTATACAGACTGCACTATATACTCTGCAGAAAAATTGGGCCTTTGGTTTTGGTGGTGCCACAACACTGTAACCCCTCACAGTTACTCTTGTTGGGTGCAGGAATGGGCCCTGCTGTTAAATATTATTTCAAAAACTATAATTACATGCCCCTGTTAAACAGGGACAGAAAGATTAGGCCTTGGGTGGTGGTGCTACAACACTGTAACCCCTCACAGTTACTCTGTTGGGCGCAGGAACGGGCCCTGCAGTTAAATATTATTTCAAAAATTGTAATTACATGCTCCTGTTAAACAGGGGCAGAAAAATTGGGCCTTGGGTGGTTGTGGTGCCAGAACACTGTAACGCCTCACAGTTACTCTTGTTGGGCACAGCAACGGGCCCTGCAGTTAAATATTATTTCAAAAATTGTAATTACATGCACTGGTTAAACAGGAGCAGAAAAAGTGGGCTTTAGGTGGTGGTGGTGCCCTAAACCAAAAATATTGTTAGAAGCTAGCATCATCAAAATTGAGGAGGAATAGGATAGGCAGCATAGGCAGTCTTCAAGGGATCCCAGATCCATAGCAAATTCTATCAGTTACATCAGCATCAGATGCTTGATAACTGCTGATCCACGAATGATTCATTTTTATAAATGTGAGAATATCAACGGAGTCTGTGGACAGGCGCACCCTTTGATCCACCGGGGACAACCTTTTTGGCAGGTACTCTCTATGGAGAGATCTTGTCTCCTTTGCCCTTCCAGCAGCACTGAATGTGCGTTCAGAAAGCATGCTGGATGCAGGACAGGCCAGTAGCTCGATTGCTTATTGAGCAAGTTCTGGCCAGTGGTCCAACCTCAAGACCCAGTAACCCAGTGGATGCTCTGTTGGAAAGGTCTCCAAGTCTGCTCTTGCCCCTAGATATCCCTGCACCATATAGTGCAGACGCTGGCGATGGTTGCTTGAACCTATCAGACCTTGGCGCTGAGGACTGAAAAATTGTTTAAAGGCATCGGTCCACCGATATTCCTCTGACCAAATGAAGCCTCAGAAACATGTTGTCCAACACAAGGAAATGGTGACAGGACAGTGAATGCATCCTTGATCAGTAGACACTGGCGTGGTGAAAAGAAGCCAAACTCCGCTGACCCTGTCCTGGTGCCATACTTGCACAGGTACTCATTGATGGCCCTCTGCTGTGTGTGCAGCCGCTGTAGCATTGCCAGCATTGAGTTCCACCTGGTGGGCATGTCACAAATGAGACGGCTGGTGGGCAGGTTGAATTTCCTTTGAATGTCAGCCAGCCGAGCACTGGCATTGTATGACCAGTGGAAATGACCACAGACTTTTCTGGCCTGCCTCAGGAGATCTTGGAAGCCTGGGTACCTGGTCAAGAAACGCTGCACCACCAAATTCAGGACGTGTGCCAAACATGGAACATGGGTCAAGTGTCCCTGTCAGAGGACAGAGAGAAGGTTGGTGCCATTGTCGCATACAACCATTCCTTCCTGAAGCTGGCGTGGCATCAACCACCTCTGAGCCTGCCCCTGTGGAGCTGACAGAATCTCTGCCCCAGTCCTGTCCCCTAGGCAGACCAACTCAAGCACAGCATGGCATCTTTTAGCCTGACTGCTTGCGTAGCACTGCTGGTTCAGGGGACAATTCTGCAGGCCATAGAGAAAAAAGAAAAAGAGGGGGTGGAGCCGAGAGCTGTGGCAGAATCACCACTAGCTTTTTGGAGGTGTGGTGGCAGAACAAGCTCCAACAACAAAATGTAGATAAACGGGAATCCTGCCTATATTCAAAGATTGTAGCACTCACCGCATAAATAGCGGGGGGGGGTATGTAATCAAAAATAGCTAACAAGGGGCAAAAAAAATAAAAAAACAGAGTGATAAAAACACACACCCTAAAGAGTTATACTACAAAAATGTTTATTCTCTAAAAAAGAGCAAAATACAAACAACACCAATACTAAAATCCCTATATCCCTAAAGAGTTCCTATAAACGGGGGAAACTCCTAAATATACAAACAAATCCCCAAAGATAAATGGGTGATAAAGAAATATCTCTAAAGATATTGAAAGGGATAATGGACAATGGGTATATCCCTCCCTCCCCCAATATAAAACACCCCCTATAAGCACATAACAGTACCCCAAGCCACCTGGGGCGAGGAACTAGGCTGGATAATTCCTGAAGGGAACAGTGTGATTCCGTAAACACAGAAATGTGTCACACTGTTACATTCCAGAAATGATACAGTCTAAACGACCAATGATAAGGTGTAAAGTCATACCACAGTCAGTCACACAGTCAGTCAAAGATAGAATAATCATAGAAGGGGGACACACTGGGAAAATGGATAATCCAAAAATTGAAGACAATTAGGGGAGAAAAAAATCTTCTCCTCACAAAGAAAGAAAGGTTGTTATTGTATCCTCAAATGTATGGAAAGTCCTGCTTTATGATCTTGATTGGTAAAAAAAATGTGGTTAAACAATGGAAGACACTGATTACAGATGGATGAATCACTAAGCATTTCAATCCCGACCTTGTCAGGTATATAGCATAAGCAGGAACGATCACACAGGCACCGTCAGTGTAACCAATAGCCAGGGTTCCCACAGCATGTAGGTATAACATCCAAGCAATTGTAATAATACATTTACATGGTGGTAACTCTTTTGATACCGGATCACACAGAGAACTCTCCAATGTGAAATGAGATTCAATCTGTTGGTCTGTATGTAATAGCCATATATCTCCAGTTGATGATCGTTCATCTGTGATAAAGATAGTGATTTCTTATCCAAGATAGACTGATCAATATGTGTCAGGCTATTTGAAAAGCTGATAGAGTAATAAAATACATAGTCACAGTGTCTGTTCTCTGTGATAAAAGATCAATTAGTCTCCATGTTGAGGTCAATCATGCTGATAAATTCAGGATAGATGTATCATTAGGTTCATCAAAATCATCAGGTTCCAGCTCAGTCCTTCAAGCCCATCATAGGGTGTTAGCTAGGGGTAGGAGGGCAAAAAACTGGGGTGTTCATCCCAGCAATAAGAGCTAAATGCTTACATGTTTCATTCCTTAAATTGCGGCACTTCGTCAGAGGCAGAACAGGCTCCAACAACACTGAACCCTGTCCTGCATCCTTCCCAGCTGCCAGCTGAGTTACCCAGTGCGCCGTGAAGGAAAGGTAACGTCCCTGCCCATGCCTGCTGGACCTTGAGTCAGCAGTAATATGAACCTTACTGCTGACCGCCCTGTCCAACGAGGCCAAAACATTGCCTTCCACATGACCATAGAGAGCTAGAATGTTCTTACGTGAAAAGAAATGCCATTTTGGAACCTGCTACTGTGTACTGTGTACAGCACATTCCACAAATTCACGAAAGGGGGCAGAGTCTACCAGCTGAAAAGGCAGCAGTTGCAGTGTTGGCAATTTGTCCAAGCTAGCATTTAGACACTGAGCATGTGGATGGCTGGGACCAAATTTCTTTTTATGGTTCAGCAACTGGGGTAGGGAAATTTGACTGCTGAAATCAACTGGTGGTGTACTGCTAGCAGATTGGCTGTAAGTACTTGTCACACCTATTGCTATACCTTCATTCCTCTCAGTAGGGTTTGAGATCCCAGATGAGGAGCAAGGAGAAGTCCGCCTTTTTCTATGATGTGGGTCTTTCAAGTGCTGTTGCTAACAGACTGCATGGCAGGTCGTCATATATCTGGTCAAGCATGTGGTGCCCAAGCAGCTGCTGTTCTGGCCACGCTTGATCCACTTCAGACATAGGTTGCAAACAGCAATGGTGTGATCTGCTGCACATGCGTTGAAAAAGACCCACACCAAGGAACTTTTAAAAGTCAGCGGGGAGTCAGCAGCACCCTGCACCTGTGGAGCTCTGCGGTGTGATGCAATAGGGTGGCTGCCCTTAAGCTGCCCCCTAGAGGACATCCTGCCTCCTTGGAGTTGTGCCTCCTCCTCCTCCTCACTTTCCTCTTTTCTCTTAGGCACCCA
This sequence comes from Aquarana catesbeiana, assembly GCF_042186555.1. Taxonomy (NCBI): domain Eukaryota; kingdom Metazoa; phylum Chordata; class Amphibia; order Anura; family Ranidae; genus Aquarana; species Aquarana catesbeiana. The sequence continues at coordinate 98,192,390 of NC_133334.1, read as the reverse complement.
AGTACAGCCAGTGACCTCATCATCCCCTCCCTCCTCATCACTGGAGAAAACTTGGCAGTATGCTTGGCAGTATGCTTGGCAGTATGCTGCAGCTGGGGGAACATGACTGCCAGTTTCTTGTCCTTCTGTGGCACCCCCTCTCTCTAGGCTCACGTTACTCCCTTCCTCAACCTGAGAATCGACATTGAAGTCTTCAAATCACTGCGCATCCTCCAGCATTGTAGGCAACACTGTGGTCGAATAATTCTGGGGACTCCTCCATGCATGATGGTGGGCCTACAGATGGAGTAACTATGGACAAGTAGCCAGTGGAATAGGCCACTTTGGCAGCTGCATTGGAAGGCAAACTGCTCTGAGCCTGGGTGACAGAGGATGAGGAGTATGAGGACAGCTTCATTATACACTCCACCAACTCTTCTGCATGTTGTGACTCAATAACATGGTCAGCAGCAGAAAAAAAGGACAAGCATGCCCCAGGGCCACCTGCAGAGGACGCACCATGTCCACGACCACCACTGTTGGCTGTAGACACAGATTCTGCTTGCCCTCTTTTAGTGGCCTGTGAGCGTCTACCTCTCCTTGGAGGCCTTCCGGGAAAATTATGTTTGCACTGCACTACACTGTATTATGTACTGTGTACACCATCTGAAGTGCATTAGAAATTGTACATCACCAAATGCACTGTATATATAGGCTATACTGAATGCAGAGTATACAGTATCTCACAAAAGTGAGTACACCCCTCACATTTTTGTAAATATTTTATTCTATCTTTTCATGTGACAACACTGAAGAAATGACACTTTGTTACAATGTAAAGTAGTGAGTGTACAGCTTGTATAACAGTGTAAATTTGCTGTCCCCTCAAAATAACTCAACACACGGCTATTAATGTCTAAACCGCTGGCAACAAAAGTGAGTACACCCCTAAGTGAAAATGTCCAAATTGGGCCCAATTAGCCATTATCCGTCTCTGGTGTCATGTGACTCGTTAGTGTTACAAAGTCTCAGGTGTGGATGGGGAGCAGAGGTTGTCTTTGGGGAATAGACATATGAGTGCTGTCAGCATTGCTGCAGAGGTTGAAGGGGTGGGGGTCAGCCTGTCAGTACTCAGATCATACGCCGCACACTGCATCAAATTGGTCTGCATGGCTGTCTTCCCAGAAGGAAGCCTCTTCTAAAGATGATGCACACGAAAGCCCACAAACAGTTTGCTAAAGACAAGCAGACGAAGGACAGGGATTACTGGAACCATGTCCTGTGGTCTGATGAGACCATGATAAACTTATTTGGTTCAGATGGTATCAAACGTGTGTGGTGGCAACCAGGTGGGATGTACAAAGGCAAGTGTGTCTTGCCTACAGTCAAGCATGATGGTGGGAGTGTGATGGTCTGGGGCTGCATGAGTGCTACCGGCACTGGGGTGCTACAGTTCATTGAGTGAATGCCAACATGTACTGTGACATACTGAAGCAGAGCATGATCCCCTCCCTTTGGAGACTGGGCTGCAGGGCAGTTTTTCTACATGATAACGACCCCAAACACACCTCCAAGTTAACCACTGCCTTGCTAAAGAAGCTGAGGGTAAAGGTGATGGACTGGCCAAGCATGTCTTCAGACCTAAACCTTATTGAGCATCTGTGGGGCATCCCCAAACAGAAGGTGGAGAAGCGCAAGGTCTCTAACATCCACCAGCTCCGTTATTTCGTCATGGAGGAGTGGAAGAGGACTCCAGTGGCAACCTGTGAAGCTCTGGTGAACTCCATGCCTAAGAGGGTTAAGGCAGTGCTGAAAAATAATGGTAGGCACACAAAATATTGACACTTTGGGCTCAATTTGGACATTTTCACTTAGGGGTGTACTCACTTTTTTTTTTTTTTTTTATTTAAAGTTTTTATTGTATTGTAAGAAGGAAAAAGAATACAGAACATCGCCAATTAGGCATACCCTGGCGTTATTATGCACATATAAATAGCAAAACTGATAAGAGAGTACTTATATGTAGCCTCTATCAAGCTACATCAAGGTTAAAGGTTTAGCCTTAGATAAACATTTGTATAATAAGGACATAGAAAAGCTTATCATAACATTGTACCGGTCTGTTAGCCTAGTAAGGATGTGAACTCCCAAGGGTAATAATGGTATTGGGATAAGCAAAGGGAAGTGCATTGATTATCACAACTAGGTTTTATAGGATTGTGTGATGGGAAAGGTGCAAGATGTGGGAACCAATTCAGGAAAAGTTAGCAATTGCTAGCACAGTGGTGAACTTCTTGGGTCAGAGATCCAGGATTTCCAGATGTTAGTAAATCTGTTAACGCACAAATTGGCCTTGGCAAAGGAAAACTCCATCTGGAAGTGCAGGTTGAGTAATCGAATGGTATCTTTTAGTAAGGGGGGGTCTGTTGATTTCCATTTCTTCGCAATCGTTAGTCTTGCTGCTATTAGGATGTGTGTGACCAGCGTTTGTAAGTGTTTCGGCCATGCAGGTATTGAGAGTCCCATGAGCAGGTCGAGTGGACACATAGATGGGGATAAGCCACACAGAGATCCAATCAGTTTCTGCACCTTCCCCCAAAAATTATTGATGAGGTGGCACTCCCACCATAAGTGTACAAGAGATCCAGTTTTATCACAGCCTCTCCAGCATTTGGGCGAGGTATTCGGGTATATCCTCGCTAGCCTTTCTGGGGTAAAGTACCATTTGTGAAAAAGCTTCTGTAGTGATTCCCAATGGTTAATACAGTGAGATAGGCGTAGAGGCAATGTGAGGGCTTTTTGCCATTGTAGAACTGGAGGTGGGTGATCCAACAAAGAGGACCAATACTGTGTGGAGGAAGATAGCAGGTCGGTAGCTGGCTTGGTGAGAAGTTTATACACTAGAGAGATTCCTTTGGTTTTGGATGTATCCAGGTTGTAGAGCAAGACACAGTCCGAGGGTGACCAGCACAGTCTTGACAGGCTGGATCTAATCCTCAAGTAGAGAAATAATGTGTGCTTGGATAAGCCAAACTGCTGTGTTAGATGTTCAAAGGTATGTAAACCTGAAGGCGAGAAAAGCATATCAAAGCTGGTGATTCCGGCTTTTGTCCACTCTGAAAGGGGTAAGTCTGGGGAGATAAGGTGCAGCGCCTCAATGGGTAGTGTTGATAGAGTGTCTACTGAGATCCCTCTATTGAATTGCAGTAGTGCGGACCAGACTCTTATGGAGGACGTGATGGTATTGAGAGGGTTTCGCATAGGATGAAGGTTAAGCCATAATGCGGCGAGGAAGAGTTTAGTGTCTATAAGCAGTATGGTGGCTTCAATTTGTTTCCAGTTTGTGTGGTGGCTATCTGACCACCAAGATTTCAATTGGTCTAAAATAGTTGCTCGGTGATATGCTTGGATGTCTGGTGCACCCAAGCCTCCATGTTGAACTGGGGTTACAAGTATAGTTTTTTTCTACTCTAGGACGCTTTTGTTGCCAAATGAAGCTATTAATGATCCCTTGGAGTTTCTTGATCTGGTTTTGTGCTAGAGGTAGGGGTATTGTACGAAAAAAATATAAAACATGGGGAAGTAAATACATTTTTGCCTGCGCTACCCTACCAGCCCAGGAGGCTGGAACTTTACTCAGTTCTTTTACTAGCCATGTGAGCTTGCCCACGAGGTCTTCTAGGTTGGTTCTCAATATTAATCGGCTGGGGAATGTTAGATGGATTCCCAAATATGGGAGAAAGGAGTTGGGGGCCCAAGCAAATGGTGAGGTAGAGTTAATGGATTTTATAGTCTGAGGATCTAGGCCAAGGTTAAGCATTAGGGATTTACTGTGATTCAACTTATACATAGATACGGCACTGAACAGTTCTAGAACTCTTTGGACTGCAGGAAGGGACACCAAAGGATTGGTTAGGGCTATAATCACGTCATCTGCATATAGGCCAATTTTGTGATCAACTTCTCCAATTTTTATCCCCGAGATCGATGGGTCAGCTCTAATGAGTTGTGCTAAGGGTTCCATTATCATGGCAAATATTAGAGGGTACAACGGGCACCCCTGTCTGGTGCCATTAGTAATGTGAAAGGGGTTGGAGACGACACCCGAAGTCCAAATGCGTGCAGATGGGTGGGTGTACAAATCTAATATGACAGTGAAAAAGGTGCCCGACAGCCCAAATTTGCGGAGCACTGCCTCCATGTACAGCCAATAAACCCTATCTAACGCCTTTTCTGCATCCAAAGATAGGAAGAGAGAAGGCGTTCGAGTATGCTCCGTCCATTGGATAAGGTCAATAAAATGTCTGGTTCCATCTGAGGCCTGTCTGCCGGGCACAAATCCCACTTGATCAGGGTGAATAATCTGGGGGATGATGGTGGAGAGGCGTTGTGCAAGGAGTTTGGCATAAAGCTTAGTATCTGTGTTGAGGAGGGAGATCGGACGGTAGTTGGCAGGGTTGTCTGGAGTCTTTCCCGGTTTGGGAATGGTGACCACTAAGGCATCGAGGGATTCCTTAGGGATTAAACCTGTGGTAGCAAATTGGTTGTACATGTTACATAAATGGGGGACTAAGGGTTGGGTGAAGCGTTTATAGTACTCATTGGGTAGTCCATCAGGTCCTGGTGCTTTATGTAGTGGTAAGTTTTTTATCAACTTTTGTATTTCGTTATGTGAGAAGGGAGCTGCTAAGAGGTCAAGTTGTTCTGAAGAAATAGAGGGGAGGGAAATAGAGGATAGAAATGTTGTTATGTCATTTTGGGAGGGAGCAGATTGGGGGTCTGTTTCCGTGAGATTGTAAAGTTTTGTGTAGAAATTGCCAAATTCATTGGCAATATCTAGCGGATTAGTCAGGCGCTGTCCTTGAGAACCAGTGAGAAAGGCGATTCTCTTCTTAGAGATTTGTTTTTTAAATTGTCTGGCCATAAATTTCCCTGGTTTATTGGCTGATGAGTAGGTATATAATCGTAGTCTCTTTGTGTAATAGTCAAAATTTTTGCGAAGGTGATCGCTGAGCTGGAGTCTGAGATTTTTAAGTTCTATGGAGATATTACTAGAGGGGCATCTCTTGTTCGTGAGTTCAAGGGATCGGATATGTTTTAGGAGGGACTCAGTAGTATGGGTGTGTTGTTTTTTTGCTTGGGCCCCAAGTTTTATGAAAAGACCCCTTAGGCAAGCCTTGTGAGCATTCCAAAGAATAGCGTGATCTGTTACAGAGTTTACATTTTGCTGGAAGTAATTGTCAATCTCGGACTGTATCTGAGACTCAAAAGTGGGGTTGTTAAGGAGGGAGGTATTTAGTCTCCAAACCATATGTCTGGTGGTTTGTGAAGGGGATGCTAGCTTTATCGTGATTGGAGCATGGTCAGACCACGATATGGTCCTATATGGGAAGCGGGGATAGACTGTAGTAGATGCTTATCTGTTAAAAACATGTCAATTCAAGAATAAGATTGATGTGGTGGGGAGAAGTAGGTGTAGTCTCTCTCCATATCGTGCATGCACCTCCAGGAGTCGTATAAGTCCTCTTGTTTAAGAATAGTGGATAATGCTGAGGGCCTACATCGTGAAGGATTGGAAGTGTCTAGTGAAGGGTCAAGTACTTCATTAAAGTCTCCACAAATAATTAAGGGTGAAGATCTAAATGGAGTCAGTTTGGCAAAGAGGTTGGCATAGAATTTTTTTTGGCCTGTGTTGGGGGTAGGGATGAGCTTCGAGTTCGAGTCGAACTCATGTTCGACTCGAACATTGGCTGTTTGCAAGTTCGCCGAACAGCGAACAATCTGGGGTGTTTGCGGCAAATTCGAATGCCGCAGAACACCCTTTAAAAGTCTATGGGAGAAATCAAAAGTGCTAATTTTAAAGGCTTATATGCAAATTATTGTCATAAAAAGTGTTTGGGGACCCGGGTCCTGCCCCAGGGGACATGGATCAATGCAAAAAAAAGTTTTAAAAACGGCCGTTTTTTCAGGAGCAGTGATTTTAATAATGCTTAAAGTCAAACAATAAAAGTGTAATATCCCTTTAAATTTCGTTCCTGGGGGGTGTCTATAGTATGCCTGTAAAGGGGCGCATGTTTCCTGTGTTTAGAACAGTCTGACAGCAAAATGACATTTCGAAGGAAAAATTCCATTTAAAACTACCCGCGGCTATTGCATTGCCGACAATACACATAGAAGTTCATTGATAAAAATGGCATGGAAATTCAACACAGGGAAACCCCGAACCAAAATAAAAAAAAAAAAATGACGTGGGAGTCCCCCTAAATTCCATACCAGGCCCTTCAGGTCTGGTATGGATATTAAGGGGAACCCCGGCCAAAATAAAAAAATGACGTGGGGTTCCCCCTAAATTCCATACCAGACCCTTCAGGTCTGGTATGGATTTTAAGGGGAACTCCGCACCAAAAAAAAAAAAAAAATGGCGTGGAGTCCCCCCAAAAATCCATACCAGACCCTTATCTGAGCACGCAACCTGGCAGGCCGCAGGAAAAGAGGGGGGGACGAGAGTGCGGCCCCCCCTCCTGATCCGTACCAGGCCACCCACATGCCCTCAACATTGGGAGGGTGCTTTGGGGTAGCCCCCTAAAACACCTTGTCCCCAGTCTTCACTGTTGAGACTGTATTGGACAGGTGATGAGCAGTGCCTGGTTTTCTCCACACATACTGCTTAGAATTAAGGCCAAAAAGTTCTATCTTGGTCTCATCGGACCAGAGAATCTTATTTCTCACCATCTTGGAGTCCTTCAAGTGTTGTATAGCAAACTCTATGCAGGCTTTCATGTGTCTTGCATTGAGGAGAGGCTTCCGTCGGGCCACTCTGCCTTAAAGCCCCGACTGGTGGAGGGCTGCAGTGATGGTTGACTTTTTACCACTTTCTCCCATCTCCCGACTGCATATCTGGAGCTCAGCCACAGTGATCTTTGGGTTCTTCTTTACCTCTCTCACCAAGGCTCTTCTCCCCCGATAGCTCAGTTTGGCCAGACGGCCAGCTCTAGGAAGGGTTCTGGTCATCCCAAACGTCTTCTATTTAAGGATTATGGAGGCCACTGTGCTCTTAGGAACCTTAAGTGCAGTAGAAATTTTTTTGTAACCTTGGCCAGATCTGTGCCTTGCCACAATTCTGTCTCTGAGCTCTTCAGGCTGTTCCTTTGAGCTAATGATTCTCATTTACTCTGACATGCACTGTGAGCTGTAAGGTCTTATATAGACAGGTGTGTGGCTTTCCTAATCAAGTCCAATCAGTATAATCAAACACAGCTGGACTCAAATGAAGGTGTAGAACCATCTCAAGAATGATCAGAAGAAATGAACAGCACCTGAGTTAAATATATGAGTGTCACAGCAAAGGGTCTGAATACTTAGGACCATGTGATATTTCAGTTTTACTTTTTTATGAAATGAACCAAGCCTCATATACTCATAGACAGCATGCGGTTCAAGCCTCACTTTGAAAAAATGGAATCAACAGTCACATCCATCACATCGTCAACAGGAAATGCAATGATCATCGCCATTTGGCTCACCACCTATAGGCGTAATGCAGTACAGATCTCAATCTGAATAAACAGAGAGGTCAAAATATTAACTGCAATCTAAACAGGAAGTGTGAAGGGCTGTGACACCATTATGTATTTGAAAAAAGAGGAAGCAATTAATTGTATATTAGACAAAAATTTAATTAAAATTAAAATTAAATGTTATCAATTTGATCACAGGACTGGTCTATACATAATCAAATCGAATAATAAATTAATGTAAATACATTACATAAAATTATTTAAAATTTCTTATAGTATAAAAAATTTGGATATCCAGAAAAATTCATATAAATTACGCCTAATGCCCTGTACACACGACCGGGTTTGCCATCGGAATAAACGCCAAAGGTTTTTCCGACGGAACTCCGACGGAATGCCGCTCAAGCCGTCTTGCCTACACATGGTCACACCAAAGTCCGACCGTCCAGAGTGCGATGATGTACAACACGTACGATGGTACTAGAGAAAGGAAGTGCAATAGCCAGTAGCCAATAGCTTCCGTCTCATACTTGCTTCAGAGCATGCTTCGTTTTTGGTCCGTCGGAACAGCATACAGACGAGCGGGTTTCCCGATAGGAATCGGTTCCGTCGGAAATATTTAGAACATGTTCCATTTCTAGCTCTGTCAGAATTTTCGCAAAATAAGTCCAATGAGGCATACACATGATTGGAATAGATGATGAAAAGCTTCTGTCAGACTTTTTCTGTCGGACATTCCGCCCGTGTGTATGCGGCATTAGGCTCTATTGATGAATGCATTGATGTCCCATTAAATATTAAGGCCCAAGGGGGAGTGGCATTGGATCTCATAAATCCAATAATTTCCGAGGCGTTACATGCCCCTGGCCATGGCCCCGCCCCTCCAAGGAGGAACCGTAGGATCTCTGTCGTGAAACTGTCGATAATGTCTTGGGACATTATGTTTAGTATCACCTTTAATGAGAGCTATGTGTTCTCTAACTCTCACTGAAAAGGCCCGAATGGTTCTGCCCACATACTGCTTGCCACATGGGCAGGTGCATAAATAAACCACATTTTTTTGTGGCACAAGTGCTTAATATCATATAGATGAAGGGTAATGACTGATTTAGATTGTAGAATCTTTCATCGCCCTCGTGTGTTGAGAATACATACATTGCACTTCCTACATGGAAAGTAGCCAACCAAATTGTGGAAAAAAGACGTTCTAACTGGGGGGTTTATGATGTTAGGTGCAATTTTACTCTGTATAGATGGCAACCCCCTGTATATCACCTTAGGCTGGTCCAGCAGTAGGGGACCCAGAATTTTGTCTTTTTTCAGAACGTCCCAGTGTTTACGAATAATTTATTTAATCTGCACATGCTGAGTAGAAAATGAAGGGATCAATGACCACTTAAAGGTTTCATCAAACTTTTCATTAAACTCAGAACAAGGTTTCTCTCTCAGCAGAGAGTTTCTCTCCTTCTCTAATGCTCTCTGTAGTTCACCCTCAACTTCACTTTGTGTATATCCCTTATCAAGGAATCTATGTTTTAGGATATTCGCCTGAATTTTGAAAGTTTCAGTATCAGAACAGTTTTGACGCAACCTTAGAAATTGGCTGCGCGGAACTGAGCGGAGCCATGATCTATGGTGGCAATTTCCACAGGGATAAAACCGTTGTGGTCAGTTGGTTTAAAGTGGGTTTTAAATATAAGTCGACCACCAATGATCTCAATGTCCAAATCTAAAAAGGATATCTTCTCATGACTAGACTCATAAGTCAGAGAAATCCCCCTATTGTTGTCATTGAGGGAGGTAAAAAATGAATCAAGAGAATCAGAACTGCGATTCCATACAAGGAGGATATCGTCTATGTATCTTGCCCACACGACCAACTGAGGCCGCTGTTGGGCATAGATGACTTCCTCCTCCCACTTGGCCATAAAAAGATTGGCGAGGCTGGGGGCAAATTTAGCCCCCATTTCCAGGCCTTTCTGTTGAAGGAAAAAATGGTTATCGAAACAAAAGTAATTGTGTTGGGTAGCGAACGCTAACAACTCAATGATAGGGGCTATAGGAACTAAAAATCCCCTTTCTTTCTTGTTTAAAATGTGTAGAGCTAACCCTTTATCCACCAGGACCACAAGACTTTTCTTGTAACAACTAGTGGGATTTTGTGATAATTTTTAGTCATGATCAATCAAAATTCTGCGCTTTTTTCTTCTGATAATCCTCTTTGTCTAAAACGACTATGCCATCGTCTTTATCGGCGGGGCGAATGACAAGATTTTTTCTGTCGCAAAGGGATTTGAGTCCTGCGTTTAACAAAAGCTGATTATATACCTTTTTTGGGGTAATTTCTCTAGGTCTTTAAGAACTAAATCTCTAAAGATGGAAATGGCCGGAGCTGTTTGTGCTGGAGGGTTAAACAGCGATGGGTTTGACAAACCGGAATGTACAGTTCCTGAGGTAACTGCCCTGGATGGATTTCTAAAAGGATTGGTGACTAAATAGCGTTGAATATTAATTTTCCTAATATATTTATGTATATCAATAAATGTCCCAAACTTGTCCAGTCTTTTAGGGGGGACAAATTTGAGACCCTTATCGAGAACAATTTTTTCTTCTCTACAGCTATGTTCTCTTTCTTCTTCCATTGTATTCTCCACCCTCCTCTCGAACCTCTCTTGGGTCTGACCTCTTTATCTTCCCTGTTGGGCCTCGTGAAAATCCTGGCCACCCAGACTCAAAGGGCCTGGTATGGATTGGGGGGGACCCCCACGCCATTTGTTTTTCACATTTTTGTATTGCTGGTAATGTTTTTTTTTCCATTCAGCTGTCAGTGGGAAAACCTGCTGACAGCTGATGACTCATCCGTTGTTAAGGATGCGGCGGCTGGCTTTTCTGGCCTGCTCCTTAACAACCAGCTTTTCACTATGCCCTGTACCTTGATTGGGCAAAGACTTGCACCTGACCAGGTGCATTGCTTTAGCCAATCAGAGCCCTAGAATGCACTGTGCAGCACGCAGTGCATTGTGGGGAGCTTGGCAGACAAACATCACGTTGAGCACCCCGCAAATTGGAGTTGACCCATCTCTAGTAAAATAGGGTTTATTGAGCTCTCAGGCACCAAGCACTGTATTGCGGTATGGCAAAAGTGTCACATTACCCTCTTACATGAAAATACCAGATGTTCTCGAGGCTCTGGCTCTTCACTGATCAGGTTGGGGGGACAAGGGAGGTAAATCCACTCTGTGTCTCCTATACAGACAAACCTTGTACAGATTTTGTCACTTTAACACAAGTAATTATTCTCCAGAACAAACAGCTATTCACTTTCACCACCTGGCTAAAAACAATTAAGCCCAGTACACACTATGTAGGGGTTGATTTATGAAAGGCAAATCCACTGTGCACTGTGAGGAGAAGCTCTCAAATAAGGGGAAGCTCTGCCGATTTCTATTATCAAATCATGTGCAAGAAAAAATGCTGCTTTTTATTTTTCTTGAATGTTCCCCTCAGATCTACAGCGACTGCACTTCCAAATGCACTTGCAGTGCACTTATAGTGCACAGTGGATTTGTCTTTAGTAAATAAACCCCCCCTCCAGTTTTTTTTTTTCATTCAACCTAGGGGGCTGAATGAAAAAAACTGACAGCACAGGTCAGAGCCACTTTACTAACAATCCAATGTTAGTACAGCAATCTCCCTTGCTGTAATATTGTCTTCTGACAAGGGGAATGCCCCCCCGCCAGAACACTCCGATCAGCGCTTTTAGCTATTGGCTGAGTGCTGAATCACCCTCCCCCAAACATTTGTGTGGCCCGGACTGTCGAGTCCCTCACCTGCAAACTTGTGTGGTCTGGCCTGCTGAGTCCCCTCTCCCAACACCCTATTCACACCTCACTCGGCCTGCCTAGACCCCCTCCCTACAGGCTTCTGGGGCCTTGTGTGGTGAATCCCCCAAAACACCCACCTCCCTTGCACACTCTTGCAGTCTGGCCTGTCGGGTCCCTTTCCAACTCGGCACACTCATGCCGCCTTGTCTGCTGAGTCCATACCCAACAAGTGTCCCCATACAGGCTTGTGCAGTCTTGCCTGTCAGGTCCATTTCCCAGCTCCCACATTGTACACTTATGCAACTAGGCCTCAGCAGGCAAGGCCGCACGAGTGTGCAGGGTTGGAAAGGGACTTGACAGGCTGGACTGCACGAGTTTGCAAGGCGGTGGGGTTGGGGGGGGGCCTCGGCAGGCAAGGCTGCATGAGTCTGTGGGGGGGAAGACTTGGCAGGCCGAGCTGCATAAATGTGTGTGGTGGAGGTTGGGAGAGGGACTCAGTTGACGAAGGCCGCACAAGTAGAGTTGCCACCTCATCCCTTTAAACCCGAACACCTTTGAAATACACAGGTTCTGAGGCTAATTAAATGCAGATAAGGCACAAAGTAAGTTTAATTACCACCTTAACCACCTCAATACAGGGCACTTTCACCCCCTTCCTGCCCAAGCCATTTTTCAGTTTTCAGCGCTGTCGCACTTTGAATGACAATTGCGCGGTCATGTTACACTGTACCCTAATGAAATTTTTATCATTTTTTCCCCACAAATAGAGCTTTCTTTTGGTGGTATTTGATCACCTCTGCGGTTTTTATTTATTGCGCTATAAACAAAAGAAGAGGGACAATTTTGAAAAAACACAATATTTTTTACTTTTTGCTATAATAAATATCCAATTTTTTTTTTTTTTTTAACAAATTTTTTCCTCAGTTTAGGCCGATACGTATTCTTCTACATATTTTTGGTAAAAAAAAATTGCGCTAAGCGTATATTGATTGGTTTGCGCAAAAGTTATAGCGTCTACAAAATAGGGGATAGATTTATAGCATTTTTATTATTTATTTATTTTTTACTAGTAATGGCGGCGATCTGCAATTTTTATTGTGACTGCGATATTGCGGCGGACATATCGGACACTTTTGACACATTTTTGGGACCATTCACATTTATACAGCGATCAATGCTATAAAATTGCATTGATTACTGTGTAAATGTGACTGGCAGGGAAGGGGTTAACACTAGGGGGCGCTCGAGGGGTTAATGTATTACCTAAGGAGGTGATTCTAACTGTGGGGGGAGGGGACTGACTGGGGGAGGTGACCGATCGCAGTCCCTATGTACAAGGGACACGCCATCGGTCTCCTCTCCTCTCTGACAGGACGTGGATCTGTGTTTACATGCACAGATCCACGCTCCTACTCTGTTACCCGGCAATCGCGGGTGCCCGGCGGACATCGCGGCCGCCGGGCACGCGCACCGGGTCCCGAGCGACGCAGCGGGCACGCGCGCGCGCCGCCGCCGGCGCGCGCGCGCCCCCTAGTGGCTCGGAAGGCGAGGACGTCATATGACGTCCTCCCAGAACAATAGAAGCCTCGTCCAGCCGTCATATGACGGTGGGCGGTGGCTTAGCGGTTAATCAGCCACAGAACCTGTGTAATTAATATGTGTTTGGGTTTAAAAGGATGAGGTGGCAATCCTACGCACAAGTCTGTGAGGAAGGGGAGCTTGTGGGGTATGGACTCAGCAGGCAATTCTGCACAAGTATGCAGGGTATAACTGGTGATTTGGCAGGCCGCACGAGTGTGTATAGTGGGGGTTAGAAAAGGATTCGACATGCCGGGCTGCATGAGTGTGCAAGGGAGGGGGGTTGGGAGAGGTAATCAGCAGACTAGTCTGCGGGGGACTTGTGGGGTATGGAGTATGTGGGGAAGGGGGTTACGGGAGGCTTGGCATGAAGCGCCACATGAATGTGTGGTTTGGGAGTTGGCGAAAGACTCAGTAGGTTAGACCACATGAGAATGCAGGAGTTTGGTGAAGGAGAGTTGACACTCAGGGCCACATGAGTAGAGTGGACTAAGCAGGCAAGGCCGCACGAGTGGGATGGGGGATTCCACGTTCAGGACCGTACAGGTGGAGTGGACTCAGTAGGCAAGGTTGCAAGAGTTCGTGTGTAGGGTGGGAGTTGACAAGCCAGATCACTCAATTATTTTGAGGGAGGGGACCACACAAGTCTGTAGGGGGGGACTTGGCAGGCTGAGTTGCACAAGTATGCAGGGTAGGAGAGGGACTCAGCGAGCGTGTAGGGTGGGGCGGGGTGACTTGGCAGACCAGGCTGCACAAGTGTGCAGGCAGGGGAGACAGCAGTTTGGACAACACAAATGTTTCAGGGGGGGTGACTCGGTACTCAGGCTTTGTAGAAGGGAGGACTTGGCAGGCCAAGTTGCATGAGTGTGCATTGTGGGGGTTTGAAAAGGCACTCAGCAGGCCAGGCCACACGAGTCTGTGGGGGGGCTTGTGGGGTATGAACTTAGCAGGCGAGGCTGCACGAGTGTGCAGGGTGGGGCGGGTCGACTTGGCAGGCCAGGCCACACAAGTGTGCAGGTAAGGGCCACACGTCAAAGGCCTCATTTAAGTCCCAAAAACCCTCTCTCCTTTAAATGTTTGGAAGGGGTGTGACTTGGTACTCTGGGCTGCATGAGTGGAATAGACTCATGAGTGTGCTGCTTGGAAAGAGACTCGACAGGCCAGACCACATGGGTGTGCAAGGGAGGTGGGGGTTTTGGGGGGGTGACTCAGCAGGCAAGGCTGCACAAGTCTGCAGTAGGACTTGGCAGGCCGAGTTGCATGAGTGTGCATGGTGGGGGCAGTATTGCCAACCGCCCGTTAATTTACAGGCAGCCCGTAAATTTCAGCCCATTTTCGGGCTGCCAGTAAATGTCTGTTACAGGTAGCAGCACCCGTAAAAAATACACCCGCGGGCTGACAGTGCAACTGTGTATGTGTCGTTCCAAAGCCTGCAGGACTCGGAAAAGCTTGTGCACACAAGACCAGACCTCACAATGGCTGTAGGATCCTGTTGGGACTACCACCACCACCACCACACTGTACCCCTGCACCATCCATGATTTTTGGCTGCTGGAGACTCCCACCACCGAACCCCCTGCAAGTTGCAACATCCATTCATGGCTATGTAAGGACTGAGGAGGCACAGCAGTTACCAGACAAGAATGGCAGTGGTAATATTTTACAAAATCACAAATGTTCACAATCTCTTGCTATCTCCTGTACCATGTCCACATCCTCTAACAAACTCTTGTACCATGTCCATATCCTCTAACCATCTCTTGTACAATGTCCACAGCCTCTGTCCACCTCCTGTTCCATGTCCGCAGTCCCTGACCACCTCCTCTTCCATGTCTGCAGCCTCCTAACATCTCCTGCTCCATGTCTACAGCCTCTGTTCACCTCCTGTTCCATGTGCGCAACCTCTGACCACCTCCTGTATCATATCCACAGCCTCTGACCACCACCTAACTACCCCCCTGTATCATGTCTGCAGCCTCTGACCACCTCCTAACCATGTCCGCAGCCTCTGACCACGTTCTGTACCATGTCATCAGCCTCTGACCACCTCCTGTATCATGTCCAAAGCCTCAGACCACCTTTTTTATCATGTCCACAGCCTCAGACCACCTCCTGTATCATGTCCGGAGCTTTTGACCACCTCCTGTATCGTGTCTGCAGCCTCTAACCATCTCTTGTATCATGTTTGCAATCTCTGACCATCTCCTGTCTTTTATCATGTCTGCAGTCTCTGAGGAGGAGTCTGGAGAGGAGTCAAGAGTGGGAGCGCCACCGGGATGGGGGTCACGGGAGGAGTCAGACGCGTGTGGATGGTGGAGAGGAGACTATAGGGTAAAACCAGAGCCACCTAGCTGGAGCCGTCTGACTGTCTGGCTGGAGGAGCCTGTGGGGACTACCACCACCACCACACTGTACCCCTGCACCATCCATGATCCTTGGCTGCTGAAGACTCCCACCACCGAACCCCCTGCAAGTTGCAACATCCAATCATGTGAGGACTGAAGAGGCACAGCAGCTACAAGACAAGAATG